>NC_057408.1:57768500-58071014 GCF_019320065.1 Cervus canadensis | reverse complement strand
CCAGCTTTTAGCTTTGTTGATTTTTGCTATGGTCTCTTTAGTTTCTTTTGCAGTTATTTCTGCCCTGATTTTTAAGATTTCTTTCCTTCTGCTAACCCTGGGGTTCTTCATTTCTTCCTTCTCTAATTGCTTTAGGTGTAGAGTTAGGTTATTTATTTGGTTTTTTTCTTGTTTCTTGATGTAAGCCTGTAATGCTATGAACCTTCCCCTTAGCACTGCTTTTACAGTGTCCCATAGGTTTTGGGTTGTTGTGTTTTCATTTTCATTCATTTCTATACATATTTTGATTTCTTTTTTGATTTCTTCTATGATTTGTTGGTTATTCAGAAGTGTGTTATTTAGCCTCCATATGTTTGAATTTTTAACAATTTTTTTTTCCTGTAATTGAGATCTAATCTTACTGCACTGTGGTCAGAAAAGATGACTGGAATGATTTCAATTTTTTTGAATTTTCCAAGACCAGATTTATGGCCCAGGATGTGATCTATTCTGGAGAAGGTTCCGTGTGCACTTGAGAAAAAGGTGAAGTAGATTGTTTTGGGGTGAAATGTCCTATAGATATCAATTAGGTCTAGCTGGTCCATTGTGTTATTTAAGATTTGTTTTTCCTTGCTAATTTTCTGTTTAGTTGATCTATCCATAGTTGTGAGTGGGGTATTAAAGTCTCCCACTATTATTGTGTTACTATTAATTTCCTCTTTCATACTCATTAGCGTTTGCCGTACATATTGCGGTGCTCCTATGTTGGGTGCATATATATTTATAATTGTTATATCTTCTTCTTGGATTGATCCTTTGATCATTATGTAGTGTCCTTCTTTGTCTCTTTTCACATCCTTTATTTGAAAGTCTATTTTATCTGATATGAGTATTGCGACTCCTGCTTTCTTTTGGTCTCCATTTGCGTGAAATATTTTTTTCCAGCCCTTCACTTTTAGTCTGTATGTGTCTCTTGTTTTGAGGTGGGTCTCTTGTAGACAGCATATATAGGGGTCTTGTTTTTGTATCCATTCAGCCAATCTTTGTCTTTTGGTTGGGGCATTCAACCTCATTTACATTTAATGGTGCATTATTGGATAGGTGTGGTCCCGTTGCCATTTACTTTGTTGTTTTGGGTTCACGTTTATACAACCTTTCTGCATTTCCTGTCTAGAGAAGATCCTTTAGCATTTGTTGAAGAGCTGGTTTGGTGGTGCTGAATTCTCTCAGCTTTTGCTTGTCTGTAAAGCTTTTGAATTCTCCTTCATATCTGAATGAGATCCTTGCTGGGTACAGTAATCTAGGTTGTAGGTTATTCTCTTTCATTACTTTCAGTATGTCCTGCCATTCCCTTCTGGCCTGGAGGGTTTCTATTGATAGATCAGCTGTTATCCTTATGGGAATCCCTTTGTGTGTTATTTGTTGTTTCTCCCTTGCTGCTTTTAATATTTGTTCTTTGTGTTTGATCTTTGTTAATTTGATTAATATGTGTCTTGGGGTGTTTCGCCTTGGGTTTATCCTGTTTGGGACTCTCTGGGTTTCTTGGACTTGGGTGGCTATTTCCTTCCCCATTTTAGGGACGTTTTCAGCTATTATCTCCTCGAGTATTTTCTCATGGCCTTTCTTTTTGTCTTCTTCTTCTGGGACTCCTATGATTCGAATGTTGGGGCGTTTCACATTGTCCCAGAGGTCCCTGAGGTTGTCCTGATTTCTTTTGATCCTTTTTTCTTTTTTCCTCTCTGCTTCATTTATTTGCACCATTTTATCTTCTACCTCACGTATCCTATCTTCTGTCTCCGTTATTCTACTCTTGGTTCCCTCCAGAGTGTTTTTGATCTCATTTATTGCATTATTCATTTTGAATTGACTCTTTTTTATTTCTTCTAGGTCCTTATTAAACATTTCTTGCATCTTTTCAATCTTTGTCTCCAGGCTGTTTATCTGCAACTCCATTTTGTTTTCAAGATTTTGGATCATTTTTATTATCATTATTCTAAATTCTTTTTCAGGTAGATTCCCTATCTCCTCCTCTTTTGTTTGACTTGGTGGGCATTTTTCATGTTCCTTTACCTGTTGGGTATTTCTCTGCCTTTTCGTCTTGTTTAGATTGCTGTGTCTGGAGTGGGCTTTCTGTATTCTGGAGGTCTGTGGTTCCTTTTTATTGTGGAGGTTTTACCCAGTGGGTGGGGTTGGACGATTGGCTTGTCAAGGTTTCCTGGTTAGGGAAGCTTGCATCGGTGTTCTGGTGCGTGGAACTTGATTTCTTCTATTTGGAGTGCAATGGAGTGCCCAGTAATGAGTTTTGAGATGGGTCTATGTGTTACATGTGACCTTGGGCAGCCTGTATGTTGACGTTCAGGGCTATGTTCCTTTGTTGCTGGAGAATTTGCGTGGTATGTCTTGCTCTAAAACTTATTGGCTCTTGGGTGGTGGTGGTTTCAGTGTAGGTATGGAGGCTTTTGGACAGTCACTTATTACTTAAAGTTCCATGTAGTCAGGAGTTTTCTGGTGTTCTTAGGTTTTGGGCTTAAGTCTCCTGCCTCTGGATTTCAGTTTTATTCTTCCAGTAGTCTCAGGACTTCTCCACCTATACAGCACCGATAATAAAACTTCTAGGTTAATGGTGAAAAGATTCTCCCCCATTAGGGACACCCAGAGAGGTTCACAGAGTTACACGAAGAAGAGGAGAGGGAGGAGGGAGATAGAGATGAGCAGGAGGAGAAAAAGGGGGGCTCAAGAGGAGAGAGACAGATCTACGCAGTTGTCTGTTCCCAGAGTGTTCTCTGTAGCCCAGACACCCACAAAGATTCACAGAATTGGATTGGGAAGAGAAGGGGAAAGGAGGAAATAGAGGTGTTCTGAGGTAGAAAACGGAGAGTCAAGATTGGGAGAGAATAATCAACACACTCCTGAATGAAAATGGGAACTGAATATTGGATTCTTAAATGTCCACAATTTATATCATATACTGAAAAACAAAGATTAAAAATCTAGAGTAGAGGTTAGACTCTTAAAAATACTATATTAAAAACACAAACCAAAACACACAAAAAAATTTTTGAAATATATATGAAGTTCAGTTTAAAAATAGGGCTTTTTTGTGTGTAAGGTTATAGTGTAATTAAAATGAAAATTAAGGAGTAGTAGAGGAGTAATAGAGGACTTTAAAAGGAAATAAGAGAAAAAGAAAAATAGAAAATAGAAGAGAAAAAGAAGAAAAAGAAAAAAAAAAAACAAGAAGAAAAAATTTTTCCTAATTAAAAAAATCGTAAAAATCTATGAAAATGAAAGTTAAGGAGTAATGGAGTAATAGGGAATTTTAAAAGAAAATAAAAGAAAAAATAAAAAAGACAAAAAAATTTTTTTCTTACTTAAAAAAAAAAAAAGTAAAAATATATCTAGGAATTTCTCTGGAGCTATTGCGGTCAGTGTGGGTTCGGTTCAGTTTCAGATAGCTCCTCGTTCCAGCTTACACTTCTCGATATCTACAGGCCCCTTCCAGTGTAGTCGGTGTTATCTACAGGGATTTTAATCTGTTATACCGGTCCTTTCTGAAGCGGTTCCCTTTGTTTATTTGGCTTCTGTTTGCCGCTCTCTTCAGTGCCCAATTTCCACCCTGACACAGGCGGGCGGAGGTGGACTCTTATTCAGGTAGCTAGTTCCGTCGTGCTGCTGCGGAGAGGGGCTGGCGCTGCTTTCCCCTCTACGCTGCTCAGGTTCCCGGCTGTTCTATATGGAGAGTGCCCTGCGCTGCGCGCGGTTCCAGCCCTCGGGTGTTCCACAAAAGCGCGGAGCAAAAAGCTGCGCCTGCTTTTTGTGCCTTCCCCGTCCGAGCGGCTCAGGCAGCCAGGAGCTTGACGGGCGCACTCTCCCCGGGTGCGGCGCGCCTTCTCCGCTCCGCGGTCCGAGTCTCAGTTTCCACCAGCACCAGTCCAGTGCGTGCGCCTTCTCCCCTCCGCGTCCCCAGCCCCAGTCCCCACCCGCGCCGGTCGGGGGCCTGCGCCCTGTGTCTCGCCACGACCCTCCCGGCGGATGTCGACCATCCAGAATCTCAGGAGGTCTTTGATTAGAAACTGGAGGCCTGTTTGCAGTGCGGCAGGGGATGCGGTCCTTGGGGCCAAGCCTGCCCCTTTCCCCTCCCCCCTGTCTCCGGCGGGGCTGGGCCGGTCTGCAGCCTGTGAGCTCTTCTCTGGACTTGCTCGGTCCGTTTGTTCTGCGAACGGCCCGCAGTGTGTTCGGGCTGGTTAATTTTCTCTCTCTCTTTAGCTCACAAAAACTCACAAAAGCTCCCTCCGATTGTCCTCAGGGCACTCAGGCCCGGTCCTTACCCTGAGCAATGCCGCCGGCTCCTCTCCGTTCAGCCCCCACTTGCTGGTGGCGGATGCGGGTGTCTGGGGTACTTTTCTGCTGGGAGTTGCTTTTAGGCACGTAATCTGTGGGTTTTATTTATTGTTCCCCTCCCAGTCAGGTTGCCCTCCGAGATTCAAACAGTTCCCCCAGACCCACCAGTGCGAGGGTTTCCTGGTGTTTGGAAACTTCCTCTATTAAGACTCCCTTCCCAGGACGGGTCTTAGCTCTTTTGTCTCTCTTTTTATCTTTTATATTTTGTCCTACCTCCTTTCGAAGACTATGGCTTGCTTTTCTGGGCACCTGATGACCTCAGCTAGCAATCAGAAGTTGTTTTGTGAAGTTTGCTCTGCGTTCAGTTATTCTTTTGATGAATTTGTAGGAGAGAAAGTGGTCTCCCCATCCTATTCCTCCGCCATCTTGGCTCCTCCCCAATACTTCATTATTTTAAAGCGTCCTTGACATTGACATTTAGTCTCTCAGTCCTGTCTTTGCGACCCCATGGACTGTAGCCCTCCAGGCTCCTCTGTTCATGGAGATTCTCCAGGCTACAATGCTGGAGTGGGTTGCCATGCTCTCCTCCAGGGGCTTTTCAGGAGTCCAGGAGCCTGACTTATATGGTGAAGTGACTTGAGGGTCCACAGATGTTAAACAATACTGAAGCAACCTGGTGGCTCAGTGGTAAAGAACTACCCGAGAGGTCTAAAATACTTGGGTATTTTAAAGTGTCCTTACACAAGTAAGATAATGAAAACACTGGTCAGAGAAAACCAGCAAGCTGTTGGACCAAGAAGAAACTGTAACACAGAACATTAAGGAGCCAATAAACCCTTACAGAATATAACTGAGGAATACATACACTCTCCCTCCAGAAATGCCCCGCGATGTAAGTGTCCTGGTTTCCGAAGTTCCATCCTTCAAATTGACTAAATTAAAGGCATAATATCTCCTGGGATTCCCCATGGCTTTTGGGGTCAAACAGCTCATCAAATCTTGACCTCACAGCAGCAGTTCTTGTCACCAGATCCACACGGTCCCTCAGGAACTCTGGCAAACACTGGCTGGGGGTGCAGTGCTTGCCTTCTGTGGGTTTGCCCTCATTTGCTGCGTGCAGCTAGGACTCTAAGGTAGCAAGCAGTTCTCACACCAGCAGCATCTGCATCGACGGTGAGCAACAAAATGAACAGAGATGAGCTACATTCCCTACATGGTTCCATCTACCTCATTCCATGGAGGAGACAGCTTGCCCTGGACCCTCAGCCTCCCTAGAGAGGCTCAGCGTGGCCTCCACTGGCTGCTGGTTCTAATGGCATCTTCAGTGGTGAGACACATGGGGGGTGCAGAGGGCAGAGGAGGAAGTGAGCAGAGAGCGAAGCACGGTGGTTGGACAATTACTGCTTAGGAGACAATTAGGAAGCATTTTTATGACCACCCAAATTTGAGAAGAAGGAGCAATGTCTACAAAGGATTTCAGGGAATGTTTCTGGGGTCTATCCTGTGAAAACTCCTGGAAGAAAACTGATAAGAAAGATGTAAAGTATTTTTCAAAGCTTATGCAGTTGGATTTTCATTTCTTTTGAATGAAACTTCTTGTAGACAGGAGTCCAGGAGCCTGACTTGTATAGTGAAGTGGCTTGAGGGTCTACAGATGTTAAATAATTTTAAAGCAACCTGGTGGCTCAGTGGTAAAGAACCCACCTGCAGTGCAGAAGACGCGAGTTCAATCCCTGGGTCAGAAGATCCTCTGGAGAAGGAAAAAAGCAACCCACTCCAATATTCTTGCCTGGATAATTACTTGGACAGAGGAGCCTGGCCGGCTACAGTCCAAAGGGTCACGAAAGTCAGACACAACTTATCGATTAAACAAAAACCATCTGGTAAAGCTTTTCAAACTCAATCAAATCTGGATTCAAGACCTTATTTTTGGGCTTCCCTGGTGGCTCAGTGATAAAGAATCTGCCTGCCAATGCAGAAGACATGGGTTTGATCCCTAATCCAGGAAGATCCCACGTGGTGCCAGAACAACTAAACCTGTGCGACAGAACCCTTGATCTTGTGCTCTAGAGTTCCTTGTTAGCCCAGGAGCTGCAACTACTGAGGCTGTGCGCCTAGAGCCCATGCTCCACAAGAGAAGCCAGCACAAGGAGAAGCGCTTGCACCACAACTAGAGAAAAGCCTGCATAGCAACAAAGACCCAGCACAGCTAAAAATAAGTAAATAAATGAAAAGACCTCAGTGTTGAGACCTGGTTTTCTACCTACATTCTGTCTCCTGTCTCCCATTCCCTGAAGCCGGAAACCTGGACTCAGGTAGACATGGACTTTGTAGACATTGCTCCTTCTTCTCAAATTTCAGTGGTCATAAAAATACCTCCTAATTGTCTCCTAAGCAGTAATTGTCCCACCACCATGCTTCCCATCACCCTCACTGTCTCCCCATCCTTTCTCTTCTGTGTCTAACAATTCACCTGCTTCTGTTGATTCTTCCTTAAGGAACGAACCTCTCTGCACTCCAGTCTGTCCCCACTGCCACTGCCTTAGTTCAGGTTTCATCATCTTCCTGCCTTGTCTCTTGCCCCATCCAATTGTGGGATGTTCTATTTGGGAATCCCAAGTTCAGCATGGTACCTGGTACACGGTAGATGAAAAATAAATGTGACTAAATGGATCTTTGCTGGACATTTAGATTGTTTCAAATTTTCCCATCATACGAAAATGCTGCAATATCCTTTTTGGATTCAACTCCTCCCTCTTTTTTAAGGCATATTTCCATTGGGTAAATACTCAGAATTGGAATTATTGGGTAGAAAGGAATGACTCTTACTCCATTCGATTTTCCCAGAAGCAAGCCCTGGGAGGGAGATTTGAGTGCAAGTATGTTCCACAGTGGGTGATGCCAGGAACCCTGGTGAAGGACACTGGAAGGGAGGCAGGAACAGGAAGCAAGGAAGGAAGCAGTGAAAGGTTTGTTGACAGCCCACCACCACTGTAGGCAACCGGGCCTGGTCCCACTGGATAACTCTGAGAGGAAGTCCAGAACTACTGCTGAGTTATCCAGACTGAAGGGTGAGGAGGTTAGGGTGTTAACTGCCAGCTCCCCATGTGTCATGAGCTGAAGAAGCTTCTAGAGGTTCTCATCGGAGTGCATGTGGCCCTGCTGTGGACTGCATAGGCATCTGCTTCCCCCCACATCTGTATGTTGAGATGGAGGTGGGGCCTTTGGGAGATGACTCATCATGATGGTGAAGCCTCATTAGAAGAAACCCCAGCAGGTTCTGCTGCTCTCTTTCTTCACATGGGGGGGTGGGGGCGGCAAGAAGACAAAAGACACACAACTATGCACCAGGATGCTGGTTCTCATCAGACACTACATCTGCTGGCATTTGATCTTGAACTTCTCAGCCTCTAGAACTGTGAGAAATAAACATTTGGGCTACCCTGTCTATGGGATTTTGGTTCTGGCAGCCCAAATGGATGGTTCCCAAATAGCATCTGAGAGTCCAGGTTCTTTGGGACCTCTCTATCATGCTCCCCGGAGTGCTAAGCGTCTTGCTAGACTCACCTGAAGAGCTGTTCCACGATGATGCTTCTACTTCGCCAGATTCCCCACCATCACCACGTGTTACCTCCTGACCGCTCTCAGTGCCCTTTAGTTGAGAAAACAGGTCACGCTCCAGGAAGAAAGCTTATACAATCAAAAGAATCGTAGGGCTTGGCTCACAAGCACTGAATGGAAGGAGAAGGAAATGGGCAGTTGTAAATCTTAAGGTGTTGAGTAGAGAAGGACAGACCTTTGAGGATAAGGCGAGGAGAATGTATCAATACAGAAATGCACTCTGCTGACATGGGAGTCCTGGCAGGGGCACTTGCATCCCTCTTCGTTCACTGCCAGGAGAACTTCCTGAAGTGCAGACAGAACTATGATCCACAGTGAATGGGGTGAGGTTTGAACTTCCTTGCAAAGCACTGGAAAAGCTCAGGGAGCACGGACTTCAGAATGGAACCCTCTGTGCAAGCGGTGACCCCACTGCCTGGCCTTGCTCCTTTGGAGAACTCAGTGGACATTCCCTTCATAAAGCACAAGGAGTGCGCTGGGGAGCGGGGCATGGCATCTCTGAGAGATGGGCAGGACACATCCTGTGTGGGCCAGAGCTGACCAGAAGAAGGTGCTGGAGATAGGGATGGTGGGGTCCTGGAAGAGCGTGGGTTGGGGGGACGCAGGGGCAGCAGCACTAGAGGAAGTTCCTCCACCTTTGAAGTAATGTGCTGATGACCAATAGATCCAGGTGCTCCACTCTGGGGTGAGAGAGATGGCAGCTGACCAAGTAGGGTCCAAGTGTTGGAAGGCTGAAGTTTGAAATGAGTCATGGCAATGGAAAATCGCAGTCTCTCATTCACCGTCCAAAGCCAAATCAGTTCACAGAAGTGAAAGCTCAGTGACTGAAGGGAAGGTGCCAGTTCCCTTTGATGAAGGATGCTGCAACCCCACTACAGGGTAGGTAACGATGACCCAGGGAAATGGGTAGAGAATCTGGGTTGACCTGAAACAGTATTATGTTCCTGCAGTAAGAGCTGGACTTATGAAGGCAGGTGACAAGTGGAGTTCTGGTCCAAGAACACCCTACAGCGCTGCCAGGTCCTTGGCCTGCCCATGGTTATTTCCCAGCTCCCATGTGCATAGTTGGGATTTTACATAGTAGTTGGCAGAACCCTTATAAGGATTTCCTGATGTGTAGAATAAGAGTCACGGGGAGAAGTCTCTGAAACTGCCCCAACCCATCAAGAAAAAAGTTAGGAGCAATCCTAGGAGGAGTTGTGGAGAGTAGCACCATCAGAAAGGACATCAGGGATAGAGGGTGGTGGTCTTCATAAAAAACCAGCAGGATATTGGCAGGGAAAGGTGGACAAGTGTAAACTTAACTTAGTTAGGAACCCAACCATATGCATCTCACCCAACACAGTGAGGACTGAGCAATGGATGGATTCCAGCGCTTGTTACCTGGCTGTTCACCTGCACATTGGCCAAGAAAGGGATTGGAAGTGAGCTCTTACTGTGCTTCCCAGGCTCTTGCCTCCCCATCACAGTACAGCTCTCTGGGATCCATCTTCACGGCCCCCATACTCGCTTGCTGTCTGAGCTGCTCATCCAAGCGAATCAGAGTACTTCTGATTCTCTCTGTGGGTCCTCCTTCTCTGACTTCAGGATGTAGGAATTACTTGCATATATATTTTTTCTTGGGCCCTAACTGAAATTAAGACTTCTGTATCACTTTTTAAATTTTTATTTACTTATTTATTCATTTATTTGGGGTGTGCTGGGTCTTTGCTGCTGCTCAGGCTTTTCTCTAATTGTGGCTAGCAGAGGCTACTCTCTAGTTGTGGTGCTTGGGCTTCTCATTGCTGTGGTTTCTCTTGTTGTGGAGCATGGGCTCCAGGGCTCTCAGGCTTCAAGAGTTTTGGCTCCCGGGCTCCAGAGCACAAACTTGAGTTGTGGTGCACAGACTTAGTTGCTCTTCGGCATGAGGGATCTCCCCAGACCAGGGATGGAACTGGTGTCCCTTGCATCACAAGGCAGATTCTTTGCCACTGAGCCACAGGGGAAGCCTTGTATCACTTTTTAAATTGGTAATATTTTACTTTTAAAACTTAGGTTGAGTAAAATATGACACAATTATTTATATTTATTCATTACAGGTGATAGGTACAGGGGTATTTGTCTTATTGGTCTGGGGTTTTTTTGTTATCTTTTTTACTGTGGTAAAGTAGACCCAACACGACCCCTCCTCCCTTCATTCCGCTGAGCGGGCATCTCTGTAGTGGAGGGCAGGTAGGACACCTGTCCTTCTGCTGACGCCAGAAGGAACGTTTTGGTCATCAAATTGCCTTATGCTGAGTCTCGTGAAAACAAAGTAAACCCCCTTAATTTAAACTGAGAAATAGAACGGCTGACCTTCAGTTTCATTTTCATAGTTCTGTCAACTTAAAAAAAAAAGAGTATATAATGTGAAAGTTGTGAATTAACTTTTATTTGGGGCAAAATGAAGATTGTTGCCCAGGAGATAGCCCCTCACAGTAGCTCTGAGAAACTGCTCCAAAGAAGCAGGGGGGAAGGTCAGTATAGATGTGATTCTGATGAAGGGGGAATACATGCAATCAAGCACATATTTTTCCAGAAGGTTTTTCTTAGTCTCGTGAAGACTGCTAATCACAAGGAACAGTTGTCACCTTGAAGGATTTTAGTGCTTTTCTAGATATGAGGAGTTACAAGAATTGGACTCATAAAGTCAGCTCTTCAAAAATCTATCTGAGGACCAGTCCTGCAGTTTTTTTCTCCTCTGAGCACAGAGTGCCTCATTTCTGCTCTTCACCCTGAACTCCTTTCAGTGGATGTTGAAGGTCAGCAGCTGCAGCAGCACATGATTTAATCCTTGTTGAGGTAGATGGCAAGTGCCAATTTGTGGTTGAGAGTTCCATTGAAATGTCCCACTACAATTTATTGAACCAGTCCTCTACTATTAGGCATTTAGATTGTTTCCAGCCTTTCACTATTGCAAACTAGCAGTAAAACAATGCGTGTTACCACAGAGATGTGGTCCTAATTCCCTTCCCTCTGTGACTGAAGTCCAGAAACCTGGAAATACAAACTGGCCGTGAAAATCCAGGACCTGTGGCACCCTAGACAAATGGACACAACTTGTCTGAAAACAAATGTATGCACAGCTTGCTTTAGGAATATATCACAAAATTCACAGGGCTGTGTGATGTAAATGGATGTATTGATAAAGATTTGGAATAGTGGCCAGAGAAGAGATGCAGTGCGCACCTGTTCACCATCCATTAGTGCACATGAAGATTCTCTGTGGCCACCCGACTCCCATTTGAGAGAGAGCACCCTCATGGTGGGGGCTTCCCTGATAGCTCAGTTGGTAAAGAATCCACCTGCAATGCAGGAGACCCCAGTTTGATTCCTGGGTCGGGAAGATCCGCTGGAGGAGGATAGGCTACCCACTCCAGTATTCATGGGCTTCCCTTGTGGATTAGCTAGTAAAGAATCTGCCTGCAATGTGGGAGTCCTGGGTTTGATCCCTGGGTTGGGAAGATCCCCTGGAGAAGGGAAAAACTACCCACTCCAGTATTCTGGCCTGGAGAATTCCATGAACTCTATATAGTCCATGGAGTCACAAAGAGTTGGACACAACTGAGTGACTTTCACTAACCCTCGTGGTGACCATGCGCAATGCCAGGGGCCTGTCCATGCTTCCAGGTGGGGTTCGCTCAGGGGGGTCTGCACCCTGGCTTCCGTGGAGCCCCTGCACTCTGCTGATGTTCACCCCCCTACACATTCTGAGCAGGTTCCTCAGGGTGTACAGGAGGATTCAGGTGAAGCTTCATCTTCTAGGGGTGAAGATACTCTTCGGAATCTTACTCCACAAAGCAGGACAACCACCAGCCCTCTTTTCTTGTTCTCTAAGCTATAATCGTGGCCCTCTCAGAATGGGATCTGCTTCACGGTGGACCCCACCTTGGCCTCCCCACCAGCTGGTATGTGTGTGGGGGTGGTGGTGGTGCACGATGTGGAGAAGCTCCTGCTGAAGGACTTGAAACTGATCAGATAAAGCGAGAATCCTCATGGTGAGTGGAGAAGAGAGGCTGGTAATCAGCGGAGGTCACACCAGGGTTGGGGAGCAGAGGCCTCCAGAGGAGCATGGAGCCTGAAGTGGGGCGGAGGCCACCACTTTGGGGGTCAGCCCTCTGCCCTCAGGGCTGTGACCAAAGTAGCATTCATCCCAGATGGGCCACGTGGGGCCACGCATATGGACTGAGGTGATTCGGAGTCATGCAGACCCGTGTTGGCACCGCTGTGGACCCCAGCCCTCCAGCCTCCTTGAGAAGTGCTGTGTGCTTGCTTCGGCAGCACATATACTAAAATTGGAATGATACAGAGAAGATTAGCATGGCCCCCGCGCAAGGATGACACGCAAATTCGTGAAGCGTTCCATATTTTTACAAAAATAAACTCAAAATGGATTAAAGATCTAAATGTAAGACCGAAACTATAAAATTCCTAGAGGAGAACATAGAGAAGTGCTGTGCTAGCAGAGAGGGGCTGTGATCCCCGACCCCCAACCACCCCGCCCCTCATCACCAACCCTCAGACAAAGTCCTGTCCTGGGTCCCTCGCTCCTCCGCAACACTCCCCACCCCAGGGCCAGTAAGTCAGAGTGTGCCCTGAAGGACAGGGCTGGGCTGGGTGGAGGGTGCCTACCCAGGTGGCCCAGCCTCAGTGGGGAGGCAGAAGATGTTGGGAAGGGCAGGATGCAGGGAGCTTTTGGCCCCAGATCCCGGATCCAAAGGCAGAGTCCAGACAACCACCAACAGCAAAAGCTGGTGATGCCTTTTTTTTTTTTTGGTGATGCCTTCTGCAGTGTATTCACTGAGAGTGAGCCATTATTCTTACTGCCACTGTCAGTGGTGAATTTAATACCAGCTGAGCAAACATGGGAAGTCTCACACTCTCCAGTCAGAGGCACTAGATTGACCAGATTGTTGGAAAATGCACAGAAATGGCTTATGATGGAAGGGAGGCGAGTGTGGGGGACACATAATTCTCACCTACTAAAGATAACTTTTCATGTTGATTTTTTTTTTTTTTTTTTGTAATCCTCTTTTAGCCAGGGATCTGTTTCATAAGCTACAGATGACTTACTCTCTTTAGCTAGCCTTTCAGACTAACTTTCGTCAAAGTGTTGTTGCAAGGAAGGGTAATGTTTTCACAGAGCCTGCCAAAACAGATAAGAATGACTTAAAATAAAAAAACAAAAAACCAGGGTTCCCAGAAACAAATAATGACCTTTTTCAAGCAAAGATTCAGAATCCGACTTTGTGAAAAATGCTGTCTCAATGCTTTCTATAATATTCTGGGGATTGTTTTAAAGCAAAAATAATGGTTTAATTAACAAAAATATGTGGTTTAAAAGATTGAGGGTTTATAAATTTTTTAACTGATTTTTAATCTTTTGTGGGCTGGTAAGAACTTTTCCTTATAGTGTGAGAGAGAATGATCATTGTCTCTTTGTTGCATAGATTTCAAACTGGGTGAAAGTTTTTGTCTTTAATCATCCTGCATCCTTCAGAATGTAGCATTAGCTTTGAAATGAGAACTTTACATAAGCAGTTCTGCCTGTCTGATTCTCTTCCAGGGAAGAAAGAAAAGAAGAAAGGGAGGGAGATAGGAAGGAGAAAAAAGGAGGAAGTGGGAGGAAAGAGAGAGAGAAAGGAAGGGAGGAAGGGAGAGAGAAAGAGAGGGAAGATAGAAACTTCTGGGTTCACAGTTAATGGGCTGTCCATCTAATGACGTCCATTTGTGCCTGTGTTTGAAGGTCATTACCGGAGGACGGTCCCTGTCCCAGAGTACTCAGCAGTGCCCCTTGCAAAGCCTGCCTGTTGTATTCCTCTCTTGTCTACTGGACTAGGCTGTTTGGGGGCAGGGGCTGATGAGAATCATTTTGGAAAACTGACTTCTCTCATTCAGACATAGCTTTTCCGGAGCAGAGTATTTTCAGAACACTTACTGGCAGCACAACATAGATGACATCACAAAAGTAATTCCCGCACTGCTGAGCTGCTCAATTCCCCAGTTAAACACTGCTCTGATGTCACCCTCATCCCGGCAGGAGGGCTGCTAATGTCGTATGCACTCAAAAAGCCTTCTCACAACCCCAGGAAGGCTGCTGTGGACTAATATTAATTCCAAATAGCAAGTAATTCTCTTTCCTAGTCAATACTTTCTTTTAAGTATATGGATTTAAACACACTTAAGCTGTTGTGGAGATTTGAAATTTTGAACCAAAGTTTAAAAATTTCAAGTGATTGAGCCTGATCCTTGAACTATACCAGCATCAGAGTCAGGGATATGAAAAGATGAGAGGCTGTGGTTTCTGCATGCTTGCTACATCTTTGTCCCAGGCAGTATGTTGGGAAGAATCAAGACTATTGGCATTATTTGTCATTGATTGTTCAGTTGCCAGTTGTGTCTGACTCTGTGACCCTGGGGACTGCAGCACTCCAGGCTTCCCTGTCCTTCACTCTCTCCCTGAGTTTGCTCAAACTCATATCCATTGAGTCGATGATGCCATTCAACCATCTCATCCTCAGTCATCCCCTTCTCCTCCTGCCTTCAATCTTTCCCAGCATCAGGGTCTTTCCCAACGAGTCAGTTCTTTGCATCAGGTGGCCAAAGTATTGGAGCTTCAGCTTCAGCATCAGTTCTTCCGATGAATACTCAGAGTTGGCATTATACAGAAATACGTGTTCTCTGTTCACAGAAACATGTCTATGAAAGATTTGTAATCCTCTTACGTCCCTGGCCAGAATCTGGACATCTGCAGGATGTTGAAACATTGGTTGTGTGATGACCCACCCACCCCTTGAGCTCTGTTATTCTGAGAACTCATCACTCCACCAAAGCAGAGAAGGATTTCTGCTCCTGCAAAGGAGGGAGCTGAGTGGCCAGGGAAGGCCTCTCGCCCTAGAAGTCTGGCTCCTGTCTGCTCTCTGCCCCCAGGGATGGTGGGGCCGTGAGGGCTATGTGGTCAGCAGGTTGAAGAGGACCAGCCCCGGATCAATTAACCAACCCCAGCAAGTGTTACAGGCACGTCCCTGTGAATCATAAAGCAGAGGCACCCTGGCTGGGATCCCTGGGGAGTGTTTTCAGAGCCACAAACCCCAGACTTGACCACACTGCCTGCCAAGGGAACCAGGCCACCAGCTCAGTAAAGCCAGCCAGATATTCCTTCTCAAAAAATAAGACTTTGTGGCTGGAGACCAAGCCAGTCAGCAGAGGATAACCTGCAGCTCTAAGACCCTGGGGAGATGCAGCCAGACGAGGACAGAAGCTCAGCGCATCAAGGAGAAATGTGGTCTGGAGAGAGAAGCGGGTCCACACAAAGGTCGTGGAAACTGAAGACCTCCTGTCCCCAGAAACAGAGACAGGCAGCCTCTCTGATGGCTTGAAACCCCCACTGTGGCCCAGCTGAGTTCTTTCCAGTCCTTAGTCATCAGGGACTTAGGGCATTTGCATCACCTGGTTACACCCCATTAGAGCAACCAAAAGCTTCCTGAGATGCCACTAAATATTCAGCTAGGTGGTAAAGGCTGCAACTTGTTTCATTTTATGAACTAAACCAAGCATAGCTTAGCAACGGAAAAACGACAACAATAGTCAAAGCTATGGTTTTTCCAGTAGTCCTGTACAGATGTGAGAGTTGGACCATAAAGAAGGCTGAGGGCCAAAGAATTGATGCTTTCGAGCTGTGGGGCTGAAGAAGACTCTTGAGAGTCCCTTGGACAGAAAGGAGATCAAACCAGTCAATCCTAAAGGAAATCAACTCTGAATATTCATTAGAAGGACAGATGCTGAAGCTGATGCTCTAATACTTTGGCCACCTCATATGAAGAACTGACTCATTGGAAAAGACCCTGATGCTAGGAAAGATTGAAGGCAGGAGGAGATGGGGACAACAGAGGATGAGATGGTTGGATGGTATCAGCAATTCAATGGACATGAATCTGAGCAAACTCAGGGAAATAGTGAAGGACAGGGAAGCCCGGTGTGCTGGAGTCCATGGGGTCGTAAGGAGTTGAACAGGACTTAGTGACTGAACAACAAAAACAAGCGTGGCTTATTTATAAATCCCCCATTGTTTCCAATATTTGGCATTATAAGCATCCTTGTGGTCATGTCTCTGAATGCATCCACAGTTTTTTTCTAGAGCTGAATTCCGAGAAATGGAATTGCTAGGCTGTGTGGATATTTTAATGTGTATTGCTTATTGCCTTCAATTAACTTATACTTGGAGGAGCAGAATTTGATAGCCCCTGTTTAAACCTGTCCTCCAAAAACTTAGTTGTCAGTCTTCTTATTTGTTTTGTCCATGACAGTATGTTAGGTTGAAAACAAGACCTTCATTTTAATTTTTCATTTTATTGATTGAACTTTTTATGAGATATTGATGGGCACTTATAATATTTGTGTGTTTGTATGTGAGTGTGCGTGTGTACATGTCTTAAGCTCATGACCTTTGCTTATTTTCCATTGCTGTGGTCAACATTTTCTTATTGATCTGTAGGAGATTTGCAAGTTAACCCATTATCTGTCACATAGCTTAAATATTTTTCTGATTTATTGTTTAATTTCAAAATTTTGTTTATGTTTTCTGACACAGAGTTTTGCAGTATTTTCCCTTATTCTATTTGAAATTAGGAAAATAATAAAGTGAAAGTGAAAGGCTCAGTTGTGTCCGACTCTTTGTGACCTCATGGACTGTAGCCTGCCATGGGATTTTCCAGGCAAGAGAACTGGAGTAGGTTGCCATTTCCTTCTCCAGAGGATCTTCCCAAGCCAGGGATCGAACCTGGGTCTCCCACATTGTAGGCAGATGCTTTACCATCTGAGCCACCAGGGAAGTAATAATATCTGATCATTAAAAAAACCAACAACAAAAATATGTAAAGTAAAAAAAAAAAATTATGTAAAGTAAGAATGTGAAAATCCTCTCCCCCCCACACTGTTTACCCCATCATATCCCAATCCTAATCTGAGGGGTGGGTCTATTTTGAGGCCCCCTTTTAATCTCTGTTGACAGTTAACCCCTTAATGATTCAGATACTGTTTGCACTGCTAACATACAAACTTCTGTCTCCTGGAACTGCCCTCTGAACTCACCTCTGATGCCCAACAGCCTGGTTGACACCTCCACTCAGATAACCTGAAGGCATCTTAAACCTGCTGTGTCTGTGACAGGTAGAATGGTCTGGGCTACCTGGGATATAACTTGAACTTCACGGTCCCCTGGGAAAGTCCTGATGCAGACAGTGCATCAGCAGTAGCTCCAGGAGTCATGTGCCTGCTCTGAGCTCTGTGCTGGGGTGAGGCCTGCTCCCCCTCACGCTGGATTGAGACAGTTGTCAGGGTACCAGCCTCACCCCTTCGAACCACAGTGTCCAGAGGAAGAAGTGACATTGTTTTCTGATGCATTTCTCTCAGGGAAGAATATACTTTTTTCTCGTAAGTCCCCACAGAACTTCTCCCCTAACCCATTCCTAAACCTGCCCTCTCGCGTGGAACGCCCTGCACTGATTGCCTCAGGCCAGGTTTCCCAAATTAGCCATTAACCAGGAGAGATGAACTGACCCTTAACGCCATTCGGCCAGCTCTGGAGGAGAAGGTGAAGCCAGCTTTTCCTGAATCACTTGGAGTAGAGGAAAGTCTGGTAAATATAGATACAAGGAAAAATTTAGGCTGGGTGAAACGGATGCGGACTAGGAAGTCATCAGTGTCCAAGAAGTGTTTTACCTTCCTCCCCCCACTGTGTCTTCCCTTAGTTCTAGCCTTAGCAAACAGCAGGGCCATTGTTGTTGTTGTTCAGTCACTAAATTGTGTCCAACTCTCTTGGACCCCATGGACTGCAGGATGACAGGCTTCCCTGTCCTACACCATCTCCCAGAGTTTGTTCAGACTCGTGTTCATTGAGTCAGTAATGCCATCCAACCATTTCTTCTTATGGCATGCCCATAACCACAGTCATGCAACCCAGAAGTCATACTTGAATCTTCCAGTCACCCACCCCTCTTGATGTATTATTTATGTCCTTAAGCAGTAAATTGACTTTAAAGAAATTAAGAAAACTATATGTATTTTACATTTATCCATTTTTTTTACCTTTTTCTGACACTTTGGATCTTTGTTTAGATCCAGGTTTCCATCTGGTATAATTTCCCTCAGTTTTTGTTTTACTGAAAAGATCATTATTTTACCATCTTTGTTTTTTGAAGGATGTTCTTATAGTGATAGCAAATTCTAAGTTGACTCTCTCTGCCCACCCCCCACCTCAAAAATGTCATTTCATTGCCTTTTGGTTTAAATTATTTCTAATGACAAATCAGCGGTCATTCTTAGTATTTTTTCATGTAATCTTTTTTTTCTCTGCCTCTTTATCTTTCCCTTTCAGCAATTGAACTATGATATGCCAGGGTGTAGTTTTATTTATATTTTTCTGTTTGTGTGTGCTAAGTGCTAAGTTTCTTCAGTCCTGTCCAACTCTTTGTGGTCTTCTCAGAATCTGATATGTAAGGGAGCTGGACTACAGTTTTAGGCATTTTTGACTTACCTCTGGATTCCATTGCATCAAGATTCTAGAATCCACAATCTTAAGTGGATTAAACCAGCCACAAAAAAGAAAATACTATATGACTTCACTGTGAAACATATAGTCAAAATCATAAAGACAGAAAGTATATCAGTGGTGGGGCTTCCCATGTGGCTCAGCTGGTAAAGAATCCAGCTGCAGTGCAGGAGACGTGGGTTAGATCCCTGGGTTGGGAAGATCCCCTGGAGAGGGAAAGGCTACCTACCCACTCCAGTCTTGACCTGGAGAATTCCATGGACTGTACAGTGCATGGGGCCGAAAGGAGTCGGACATGATTGAGCGACTTTCACTATAACAGTGGTTGCCAGAGGCTGAAGCGAGAGGAGATGAAGAATTAATGCTTAATAGATATAGAGTTTCAGATTTACAAGGTAAAAGTCTTATGGGACTGGGTGGCACTGATAGCTGCACAGTCTGTGAATATCACTGAACTACATGCTTAAACACGGTTAAGATGGTGAACTTTGTTATGTGTATTTTAACACAATACAAAAATTAGAATTAAATTTTTTAAAAAAGAATTAGAGGTTCTGTCCGCACCATGTCTTCTCACAAGACTTTCAGGATCAAGCGATTCCTGGCCAAGAAGCAAAAGCAGAATCGTCCCATTCCTCAATGGATTTGAATGAAAACTGGCAATAAAATTAGGTAAGGACACACTCCCCCACTCATGTGTTTTGTTAAATTTAGGATTTCTTTGAGTGCACAGTTGAAAGTTATATGCAGTTTAATTTTAATCTTGTGCCACCATTCTGAAATTCTTTTTTTTTTAATGTGCTTCTGGGTTTCTGAACAGCAGCCAGCCCACAGCTGGGCTTAGGGGCAGACACTCCTCCAATATTTGTAAATTTCCTGGTTGCTTTCTCTCTGAGCCAGAACATAAGGGGGCTGTCTCATTACACATCCCAGTGGGAATATCAGAAAGTGTTTATTTTTTCTGAAGATTGAAAGATTTGCTTTTCCCCACAGAATTGAGCTGATGGTTTTAGGAGAAAGACATTACTAGAATTTCTCCAAAGGACCTCTAGGGTCATCTAGGTTAACGCTAGACAAAGCTGGATCTAAGACTCTCCTGCATGCCTTTCAACCAAAGTATTTTCAAAGCATTTTTAAGCTGACACTGTAGGGTGGGCCTAGCAAGTGAGTCCTTGCCAGGATAAACACTGAAGCTCAGGAGTGCAAGATTGTGAAGCTAGTGTAGAAGTCTGATTGGGTTGTATGGCAAATAGAAGTGGAATTGTCTGTGGGAATCACTCACTGTAGCTTTATAGGCCAATTAATTGCAACCTTTGGTTTATTGTATCCCATCCAGTGATGGTAGGACCTGCCTTTGTAGTTGTGAGAAATGAAAGAAATGTATGTAAAGTTTTGTGTAGCTCAGTAGAGGGTACCTGCAATTATCAGATGCTGGTCTTTTGCTCTGTGGTCTAACTTAAAATGCAGTGAAAGCAGGTTGCAATTACAGTGCTTTCTTTTGTGGAAGTACTGACATTATCCTGCTGAAAGAAAATCTGTGTTGATCGTTTTTTGATTTTGCCATTTATGGGGGTAAAATCATGACAGATTGACATAAACAGTTGATGGAAAAAAGAAAAAAAAAAAAAAGAATTAGAGTGTACCAGTCACATAAGTTATTTGACTTTATACAGACACACAGGAAAGGTTGATCTTACTGAATTCAGGCAGGTTGTTCTGTGTGGATAGAAAGCCTGAGTGTAGAGGCTTTCCTTGCGACTCAGTAATAAAGAATCTGCCTGACAACTCAGGGGACAGGGGTTCAATTCCTGATCCAGGAAAATCCCACATGCCGAGGAGAAACTAAACTTGCGTGCCACAACTACTGAGCCTGTGCTCTAGAATCCAGGAACCACAACTGCTGAAGCCAGAGCAACCTAGACCCTGTGCTCTGCAACAAGAGAAGCCACTGTAATGAGAAGCCTGAGCACCCCAACTAGAGAGTAGTCCCTGCTAGCCACAACTACAGAAAAGCCCACACAGCAACAAAAACACAGCATATTCATAAATAAGTAAAATTATATGTATAAGAAAGCCTGAGTGCAGCCAATGGTATTTCCAATCCACCTCTGTTGAGAAACTTGGTAGCCTTCAGCTCAGTATATGCTGCTAAAGTTTGTAAATTTATATAAAGAAATTTAACTCTTTGGTTTAGGAAATTCATACCACACACACTACTACTGTAGAGAAAGGGGCAGTGATCTATGATAATATAAAATGTTACAGTAAAGAATCATTATTTTATAAATTTAATGGCTTTTAGTAAAAGCTTCTGAAATCACTTAGACTCCTCCATAATGAAAGAGGTGATGTGTCCCTTGGGCCCGTTTGTGATCTTTGTGCCAAACTAAATGTTAACAAGAATCATAAAGAAAAGTTCTGCTGCCAAACCACCAACTGTGCTCTGAAAACCCAAAACAGCAAAGAAGTGAAAAAATTAAACAGAAACAAACAAGCTTACAAATTTGTGAAGCCAGAATAAACAAGGAAAGTGTGTTTACTAATATCCAGAAACATTTCAAAATATAACAATCTGTATCTACATACATTAAACCAAAGTGGAGCTTTCCAATTCCACTTGATCACCATGAAAATTATCTTAGTCTTCCCCATTTTCTTATCTGTGAACTCTCCATTGAGAACTCTGGTTCCCACCAAATATCTTCCATTTACTAAACTGTTCAATTACATGGTAGTAGTTTCACAACTGTTGACCCACATCCCTTAAGACCAGCTTTGAGGTGGGGTAGGCTGTCTGTGGGGTCGCACAGAGTCGGACACGACTGAGGCAACTTAGCCGAAGCAGCAGCAGCAGGCGTCTATAGAGTCGGATACAACTGAAGCGACTTAGCAGCAGCAGCAGCAGCAGAACAACTAGAGAACAAAGAGAAGGTTGGGGAGGAGCCAGAGGGGCCAACAGCTCAATGGGACTGGGGCATAAGGGCCCAGGGAAAGGTTTCTGGTGACAGAGTTCCAGGCTTACAAGAACAAAGGGTCTCCAGCACCTGCGCACAGATGCATGTCTTCACTTGTTAAGAGAGAAATACAGAGTCAAACGGTAAGGCCACTGTTTCTACTACATGGGAAAAATGGAAACACTCGACGATCCCCCAGTACTTCCACAGGGTGTAGGAATGCTGCTGGTGAGACTGACTCAAGCATGTTGCAAAAAGTCCCCAAATTCCACCAGAGCTCACAGTGCACTGCTCTGACACAGCACATCTGCTGCTTCACAAGGATGTTCATTAGTGCACTGTGTTCAGAGCAGCACAGTGGACCCAACTGTCCATCAGTGGAAGACTGGTCCCAATGCCTGGCATGTACAAACACTCACTAATGCCTATGGAATGAATGAATGTGTATGCACTTGTATAAAATGAAGCATCTATAGCAGTTTACATATATATGCGTATGCACATACATATACATATACCTATAGAGAGGGTCAATATATAATGTCGAGTGAAAAAAACAAATTACAGAATATCTTATTTATAATAGAATCTGATTTTTGAAAAAATGTATATGTGCAATAAATTTCTGGAAGGGTACATAAAAAAAAAACGGTAAAAAAACACAAAAAACAAAAAACCTGTAATTCTGGCTATTTCTGGGGAGCAGAAATGGATGACAGAGGAGAAAGTGCTAAAGCAATATTTAGCTTTTCATTTGCTTTTTGAATTTTAAAATCATAAGTGTTTATTACTTTTGTACAATAAAAGAGTAAACAATCTCATTTTCACATCACTTCTTTTGTATTTATATAGTTTTTTGTCTGTGGTGCTATTTAGACTAAACTGTTTATATAAAGGTTAAACAAAACTAAAGGACAAACATGTCTGGTATTCAATTTTATGCAGTATTTGTGTGATACAAGTGTCCTCAGGAATCCCAACCCTTCACTAAACTCTGCCCCTCACTTAAATGCTTTGCATGCATGTATTTTAGGGAACTTGATCGACACACCAAATGAAGCTAGATGGGAGGGAGGCTGAGGATTCATGGTAGCCAAGCTTGGAAGCCAAGTGATGGGAGGGAAGTCAGGCCCTAATGAACACCGAGACTTTGGGGGGGTCCCCCAGGGTAGCCTTGTTGGCAGTCCTTGGTTTGAGCCTTGTTTTATCTACTTTTTTTTTTTTTTTAAGGTTTTTAATTCATTTATTTTCCCACCCCACACAACATGTGGGATCTTAGTTCACTAACCAGGGGTCAAACCCATACCCTCTGCATTGGAAGAGCAGAATCCCAATCACTGGACCCCCAGGGAAGTTCCTATTTTATTTACCTTTGAAAGAAAGGGTGACCCACTGAGACTTAGGTTGCAACTTAAAGACCACAGGCTGTGAACCAGGTTTCTGGGAACATGGAGAAGTGAGTGGCCATCATTCTGTCCTTGTAGCTGGGAGCTTCACAAAGGACAGGATGCTCAGGCTGGACAGCGAAGTGAGCAGGAAAGTTTGCTGGGAGGAGGAGGGGTGGTAGAGGAGCACCTTGGGAACAGAACAAAGTGCAGGGGGACACTGACAGCACTCAGTGTCTTCCACTGACTGTCCTCCTGGTAGCCTTGCAGTTAGCTGGTGACCGGTTCTACCTGTTGAGGAAACATTCATCAGTAACCAACCTAAGAAAGAAATGGAAATTTTTATGCTTCTTGCTATGTAACATGACAAGGGTGTCTTGTGTGCACCAAAGCGTTCCTATGGCCTCAGCTTTGCTTCAGTTTCTGTTGCTCCCAAGGCTCCACTGGTCCTTCCTCTTCTCCAGGTTGGATCCTCTAGATCCTGTAGTTTCCGTGGGTGCCAATATCTCTCCAATAAGTGTTGCCTGTGTTTGAGATGGCACCCAAGAAACCTGATGTATACTAAATTTGGTAAAAAAAAAAAAATTTCCTTATATAGCAAACAGTACAGTATTTCAATTCCAGCATAACTATAAAAGGTAGAACTTTTAAATTAGTTTGGTCGTTTGCTGATATACCAAATCTCACTTCAGTTCATAAGTTCTTTGGAAATACAATGAGATCCCATCACTTGACGTCGATGTCACATGCAGCATGGGAATTTGGAACAAAGCCTTCTGGGAGATCATGAGTTTCCCATGTGAACAAATGTGCATGGTGGCAACAGGTGAGGTGTGAAAGGCTGGGTGCAGTGCATGGGTCAGCCGAGTTGGACCACAGAGAAACTGCACAAACACAGGAGTGGAGGCAAGCAGCTGGAGCTTTGGGGCTCAGGGCGTCTCAGGGAGGAGGGAGACCCCAGAATGTTCTTAGTGGAGAACAGGTATAGCAGGAACACAAATTGCTACAAAACCCTGTCATCTAAGTAATCCCCTATTGAATCTTTGAAGAACCTGCTGAGAGGGGAATATTGCCTCATTTTCAAGATGGGAAAACAAGCCTCAATCAACGGAATGTATCTGTTTTTGCTTGGAAGACTCAGAAGGCAAGGCTGGGACAAGGTCAAGGGCTCTGTCTTTCAGAAGTGTAGCTGAGGAGAGCAGGGTTCAAGGCCAGGAACCAAACTGGAAGGAAGTAGAGTACAATGTAAAATTTTAGCATGAAAGAATACAGGAAGCTGAGTTTCATTCTCTTTACTATTTAAACAAACACATTGCATCTGCCAATGTACTAATCATTCCTTCCAGGTGGATAAAGCTATGATCTAGCTACAGTGAGGAATGGAATACCTTGGCAGTCAGTGCTCGGTGTCTCCCAGAGGTGGAAACATTGTTTCTAGGTGAGAGTTCCTGATTTCACATCTCACCTAAAAAATCTCCCATCTCACTGCTGTCTTCCACCTGCAGTATAAATAGGGCTCCCACAATAAAAAAACAGTGTGGAAAAAAAAAACAACAAAACAGTGTGGCTGCAATAGGAGAAACAGAATCAATATGGTGATAGATTAATAGCAAACATTTATGTAGACTGAGGTTTGTTTTTGAATTGAATTTTATTGCCATTGCAGGTTATTCAATTTTTACTGAGTTATTATTAGCAAGTTTCATCAGCTATTACCAGGCAGTGCAGCCGCTGACCAGCGGGAATAGATGCAGAAGCACCAGGACGCCATCCTCAGTGTCTCCAGAGAAAAATGACCATCTGCTAATGCCAGGCAAAGGCCTGTGCTCTACAAGGACTTTATAAATAACAATGTCAGCATATCCATTCATCACATATAGTGGCTAATAATGCTACTTTCTAAGAATCAGAATTTACTCAGATAGAAAGCTGTCATTTATCCTTGTTGAAGTTCTCATTTAATATCATAAAAATCAATAATTGAATTTGAATTTACTTGCTCTTCTTACAATCATCTAAATAATTATTAAATGAAACCAAACGATAAGCTTTTTCTCTGTAAGTGGAAGTTCACATTCAATTTAAGACATTTTGCAGAGCAGCATCACTTTCTGAAAACAATAATTGCCTGGCAAATTATTCTCTGATGGCCCAATGCTATTCTTGTCACATCAGGAGTGTTTGACGCAGGAGAGCCTCAGGGGACGGAAGAAGCAATGTCCTCATTGCTCTAAAGTCGGGCGGAAAGGAAAGAGCCCCAGACACCTTACTCTCTCCCAAGCTGAGAGGTCCAGTGAGCTTGGTTCCTGGCACTCTGTCTGCCCCTCTGCTCTGAACACACCTGTGGCACAGACAACGACATGAGAGGCAGGTGGCAGCAGGAGGGCCCAGGTACAGGTGAAGGAGGAAACAGGCTCCATCTTGAAAGCAGGACTCCATCTTGGGCCGGACTGTGGACTTTGAGTTATATGCCCAGTATCTATGGAAACGACATACCAACTGGAAAACCAGGCCCCTGGAAGGAAGAGCCCCAGGGCTCTCCATAGCCTAAAAGAATACCCTAATTATCTGTGTAGCCAAATAGACTCATACATTCTATTATGCTTTTTGGGGTATGACCACAGGCCTATTGATAATGTCCACTGTTAACTATCTAGGCTTAAGGCATTTGAATCATGGGTTAGCTTTGATTGTATCTTTCTTTTTCCTTTGTTCAGACTAGTTTCAGGGAACCTTATACACTTAGGGTATTTAAGGTTTTCACAAAAACTGGTCGGGGTCCTTGGCTAAGAGGAGACTCTGCCTTGGGCCCATTGGTATAATAAACTGCACTCCACTATCTGCATTGTCCTTCTGAGTGAGTTTGTTTCCCGGAATGCGTGGCTACAACACAGGTACAGCTCTGTCAGCAAAGCCTGTGCTCAACTCCACCCTCCCTGGTCCCTCTTGGGAGCTGCTTGTGCTTTGGCATCACCAGGCCCAGAGGAGGAGGCATCAGAAATGCGGAAGGGCCTGGAGAGACAGCCATCAGCCTGCTGAATGGTGGGGGGTTGCCGGGGCGGGGCGGGGAGCTTGTCAGCTAAGTTCTTCCCGGCTTGAGCCCCGCCCTCCTCTCAGCCCTCCAGCTACCTGGCCCCAGGATGTCTCCAGGGAGGAGTAGCGGGGACACTCCATGCATCGAGATCTCAGGAAAGAGATGTGGGAGCTGTGTTCTGATCTGAACCAAACCAGGGCAGGACAGTGGTAGAGCCAGGTCTGAGCTCCTGACCCACAGTGAGGCCTGACGAACCCAACGTCGGGGTTTGGAGCAGAAAAGGTTCATTACAGGGCCAATAGGAAGAATGGGCAGCTCATGCCCAACAGGCCTGAACTCCCTGGTACTTGTCGGGGAAGATTTTTTGGTTTTTAATTATTTATTTATCTATTTTCAGTTGTACTGGGTTTTCATTGCCACATGCAGGCTTCTCATTTTGGTGACTTCTCTTGTTGTGGAGCACATTATTTTCAAGGATTTTCTTCTGTATCTAAAGTGTTACAACCATCCGCTCCCCTCACACCAGGCTTTCCTGCAGGGCAAATATTGGTGACCTGGAAATTTTGCCTAAGACAGAAGATTCTGTGTAAATATGAGAAAACCTGATTTGAAGTCCTGACACTATCTGGAGAGATCATAATCCATGCATAGAGTGCCAGTCAGCACCAAGGGCGCTGCATTTGGTTCCTTTAATTATTGCACACTCTTATAAGTACTATTACTAACTCCATCAGAGGGGTGAGAAGAGGAGGCACAGAGCTATTAATTGACTGGCAAAGTGATTATTAATCGATGAGGAAGCCAGCAGACCTGGTGGCTGTAATGCCCAGGCAACCTTCATGAGCAAACCCACACTGAAGCCAGAGCCAGGGCACCTGCATGCCAGAGAAAGGAGCGACAGGACAACCACAGGTCGACCCCAAATGGAGCCCTCGTGAAGCTGCAGCCAAGCAAATACTGCCCTCGGGTTGCTCCTGAGCCTTCTCTACAAGAACCTCCCCTTGTCCCGCTGTGGCACACTCCTAACCACGTTCCAAATGACATGCACTCAGATCAACTCCTGAGATGTGTACTGTGCCTCATTGTATCATTTAACAGGATTCACTGAAGTTCACAAGGCAGGCCAGGGTTGAAGCTACATCAGTATCAAGCTGTCTGACTACAAACCTGCCTGGTGGACCCAGATCTCATCCTCAAGAAATGAAGGGAACAAGCACCAGGTGAGTGGTGTCAACCTTGGCATCACCAGGGCACTGCCTAGGGAGCTTTGAGAGAAAGAATGTCTCATATCACTGGGAAAAAATATCCACAGTTCATTTATCTGACAAAAGCCTTGCATCCGGAATATTTAAGGGTGTCTCACAAATGAACAACAAAAGGACACGGACACTTTGTTGTCATGTGGACTATTTCTCTATTTACAAAAAAAAAAAAAGTGTCGCCGCCATGGCCTGGGTGCTGATACTGCCAGAAAGTGTGGCTCCGTTAACCTGGGGTGTGATCTGGGCAAGAAGAGCTTCAAAAGTTCCCCATGTGACTCCAGTGTAAAAGCGAAGGTGCGGGCGTCTGTGCCAGGCCAGGGGCCAGTCCTAGGAGGGGCAGGGAGGGCCGTGTAATTTCCTTTGAGGAACCCAGCGCTCACTGTGTGTGTTTCCTAAAGCTACAGAGCAAATGACCACCAGTGTCATAACTTAAAACAACCCAAACTTATTCCCTTACAGCTCCGGAGACCAGTAGTTCAAAACAAGTCTTAAGGGGCTAAAATCAAGGTGTCGAGAAGTCTTGTTCATCCTGGAGGGTCCAGAAGAGCCTCTGCTCCTCACTTCCTCCAGCTTCTGGAGGTGCCCATGTTCCTGGGCTCACAGCTACTTCGCACCAACTTCTGCCTCTCATCAGGTCACCTTTGCCCTTGATGCTGACCCTCCTGAGTCTCCCATAGAACTGTCTGACCTCCTGAACAGTCCAGGGTGCTCGCCCATCCCAGGGCGCTTAACTTAATCACACCCGAGCAGTTTCTTCACTGTGGAAGATAACAGGTCCTGGGGATTAGGACATGGACAGACCTGAGGGGCCTTGAATCCACTGCTCAAGTGCAGTTTTTCAGATGACAGAGGGAGAACTGACTCCTCTCCTGGAACCTTGGAACACAAAGGGCTCGGGAAGTTTCCACGGCTGTCTCCAGCTACTCGGCAGTGACCCGCAAAAGATTCCCCTCTCCCTAGACGCCACAGCATCGCACGTCAGCGCCCCAGATAACTGCTCTGGGCAGTTACAGAAAACTCCATTTTTTCCCTCAGATCCCAGGACAACAAGCCCCATGACAACATGAGACCTAGAGGACAGTCAGGCGCCACCTCTCCCTCAGTCTGAGAACTGAGTAGAAAAAAAAAAGAACTGAGTGGAGATCCCCACCGTCCCACCACTCTCTTCCCTTCTCACACCCAACCTCTCCCTCCCTCTCTGTTTAATTGCCTGAATTCCTGATAAGGAGCATCAGGAGTGTCCTGCCCTCATGTTCCTGTTGAGGACTCCAATGCCACCGGGTTCCAACCATACCAACTCCATCCTCTGGCTCCACGCCTCCACCTCCTGCCCAGCCAGACCTCACCAACCTCCTCCCACCCAGACCTCCCAGACCCAGGTGTTTGGTTTGATCCTCAACAAATGACAAACATCCTGAGGGTCAAGTGGCTCTGCTGGGAGGGAGCTGGGCCTCTGGAGCCCCGCCAAGCACACCAGTTAGGAAACTCCCAGACTGGGCCTCTCTGCAGTCCTTAACACCAGTAAAAGTCCATTATTTTGTAATTTTACTCTTACCAGGCACTTTTTTTAAGAAAAAAAAATTTATTTATTTATGACTGTGCTGGGTCTTCATTGCTCACAGGCTTTACTCTAGTTGCAGCAAGCAGGGGCTACTCTCTAGTGGCAGTGTGCAGGCTTCTCAGTGCAATGACTTCTCTCGTTACAGAGCACGGGCTCTGGGGCATGTGGGCCTCAGTAGTTGTGGCCCGTGGGCTCTAGAGTATAGGCTCAATAGTTGTGGCGTATAGGCATTTGAGATCTTCCCAGATCAGGGATCGAACCTGTGTCTCCTGCATCGGCAGGCAGAGTCTTTGGCACTGAGCCACCAGGGAAGCCTCACCCTGCGCTTTTAACATGTAATTCAAGTGAGAGTGGGAAAAACAGATCCGAGGCTGTGCTTTCCTTAGGCCCAGTAGCCACAGCCACCCTAGTCCTGAAACAGAGCCTTCCTGGCAGTTCAGTTCACAGCTGTCCTCTGAACCTGTGCAGGAGAGAGGCCGAACCCTTCATCCTAGTGCCAGCTCTTGCTTCTACACCAGGAGGGAGGCTCAAATGGCAAGGTGAATCCTAACTGGTGTTCCAGAGGCAGCCTCCCCTCTCACTAGGCCTCAGCTGGGCCCCTGTGGATAGTGCCCTCCTTGCCAGCTTCCTCTGCCCTTCCCAGCATGGCTTCTTCTTCTGCCCAAACCCAAAGGAAGACTTGCCCTGGGCTCTCTGCACCTGGATCAGATGCGCAGAGGAGCAGAGGGCACCTGTCTGCAGGACTGCTTTCTCCCTAAGGTGCTGCGGGGACATGGAGGGAGAAGGCTGCCTCTCCAATGCTCAGGAAGGGGTCACAGACGCCTTGCCCAGCCAGCCCCTCTCTTCCCAGGCGGTCACCTGTCAGTCTGGAGGTACCCCCTCTTTCTCTCTCGGGAGGGGCCCTCTCGCCCCCACACTCTTCCTCTTGGATCTTCCATGGATCTCACTCTTCTGTGTGTCTTGCATACAAGGCACTGTCTTCTCTTTTTTCTGCTTAATCGTTTCAAGAACATCTGTCCAACGAGCAGCCTTTCTTCAGAGAAAAGGCAGTGTGCCCACACCTTTAGAAGGTAGAGAAAAAGGGAACTCCTGCTCATCATCAGATATTCGGGGTGCCCCAACTCAGAGATCCTTCTGAACTAGGACTCCTTGTGTGGTGTTGTCCCCAGCAGTGTCTGGGCTCTGGGAGTGATGCAGGAAGTTGCAGGTGCTCTGACTGCTGCGATTGTTGTGGCTAATAACAGGTTCCTGCCAGCCCAAGCCCCACCGAACCCAAGAGCCTGCACTCCCCTTCCCAGTCGGGTCCCCTCCCAAGGTCTGGATTCAGGGCAGCTGCAGGCTCAGTCTTGGAGTTCTGAGCTCAAGTGTACTGAGCCAACAAGCACTGAATTTAGAAACGTGAAGATTTCATTTCCAATTTGATGATATGCTGTCTGCTCTGTTAGAAATCATGGAAATTTTCAGATGTTGCCTTGCCCACAGCTAGGAATCTGCACAGTTGCTGCGCATTTCAAAGTTCTGCGTGAGATGTTTTAGTGCCACCTACAGGTCGCTGTCTCTGGAGGCACTGTGGACAGGTGATGTACCCCACAGCCCACCCAGTGGAGTGGGGGACCATGCACGGGTGAAGCTCAGCAAATGGAATTTAGAGCTCAACTAGCTAAAAGGAAAAAGTACATATTGTACAATTTATGAAAGTACAAAAACAGGTGAAACTAAGTGTATCAGGGTGTTGCAGAGAAACAGAACCCGTAGTCTATTCTTTAAATCCCTTAAAATAAATCCCTTTCATGTAAAATAATAATATAGAGTAATTTATATAGAATAAGTCCCTATGTAAATGCACAGAGAATGCCAATATATATTTATATATGGTTTAAAGAGGTCTATTTTGAGGAATCAGCTCATGTGACTGTGGGTGCTGGCAAGCTGAGGTCTATAGGACCAGCTGTCCGGCTGAAGGCTCGGGCAGGATTTCTGTGCTACAGTCTTGAGGCAGACTTCCCTCTTCTGTGGGAAACCTCGGTCTTTGCTCTTGAGGCTTTAAATGGAATGGATGAGACCAATCCAATGCTCTGCATATGCCTAGCATGATACAACTGTCCTATGCACAGTTCTCCCTTAGATCCAATCAGTACAGTGTCATGAACAGGTGAGTGTGATAGCTCATAGAAGAGAACAGCAATTGAGACCCCTGTGGACTAAATTATGGCACAGGACTGAAGAGTGACACACGCCTGAGATAGGTCAGTGACGGTGTGGTGTTGACCTTTCCAGATGAAAGCCAACTGCTCCTGGGGGTCTTTACTAACAGGGGAGGGAGAGAACGGCATCTGTCAGATCAGCATCCGCAAACCAGGTGCCAGGGGATGTGTACGTTCTCAAGAATTGGACCCACATCAGACACCAGTGAAACATCCGAGAGCTCTCCCTGCACACAGAGAAAGGCCATGTGAGGACACAGCAAGAAGGTGGATATCTGCCAGTCAGGAAGAGCATGCTCACCTTGAAACGAAGTCTGCTGGCACCTCGATCCGGGACTTCCAGACTCCAGGCCTGTGAGAGAACACGTATCTGTTGTTTAAGCCACCCAGTCTGTGGTATCTTACTGTGGTCCACAAGCAGACCAGGACAATGGTGAAAGTGCATTGCTGGCCAAGCCTGCTAAAAGCAAACTGTTTCTGGTGGAAATCTTAATTAGCAAGTATTGAGGGAAATGCATCTGTCAGACCCAACAGCTGTGAACCAGCTCCCATGGGATGTGTTAATCAGCTTGAGCAATGAAATGACATCTGTAATAACAAGGGCAGTTGTAGTGAATGCCTGCGTAAGTATACAATAACCCACCATTATTCTCCAAGACCCACCTGCCTTCTGCACAGGCCAGAGGTAAGTAGCACTGGGATGTGGTGGGTGCCACCAGACCTGCATCCTTCAAGCCGTTGTTGGTAGCACTAGGCTCTGCAGTATTGTTTCCGGCTCCCTACTCTCCTCCGCAGGGGCAGCTCCGGTGGCATCCAAAGACTTTTCCCAGCATATAGCCCTCCTTCCACAGGTCAGGGAACCAGCTCGAGGATTCTGCCTGTTGCTGAGTATGCCTACCCCAATCACATTCCAGAACCAGGGAAATAACCACAGAATGGCTTTGAGGACCCACTGTGGGACACACCTGAGCCAGAAATCCTCTGGTCAGCTGACCTCCTCTGACTGGTAGATCACAGTGATGTTTTGGGTCTCCTGAAATCAGGGTCAGTTTGGAGCTGCGTGTTCAGAATTCTTGAAAAGTCTAATTATTTCCTTTTCCCCAAAGCATAATCACCTGGTAAAAGGCCCCAGGTCCCCCGAGGGAAGGCTGGAAGATTCAGTGTGTATTTTTGGCAGCACAGTAGGGTCTTTCCTCAAGGTGATCTGGCCTCCTCTTTATTCAAGGATTTTTGGGTCTGTAAACTGGGTCAAGTGTGACGTTGATTGTAAGGCTGTCACTCTGCTTTTATGACTTTTGTGAGTCCTTTCTCTGGCAATGAGTGTCTTTGACCTTAGAGCAGTTACAGCAGTTCTTAGTCATCGTACCTGCAACTCACGGATTTGGGGGTTTGCCCTCGACCTACCGGGCTACAGTCCACACTGTCACACGTGTGTCCTCTTAAAGTACCAATAAAATCTTACCATTTTTAGTGGGAGGGGAAAGGCAAGTGAAGACGTTTCCAACAAGGCCAGGCCATTTCTGCAGATCCTGGGGGGAACGGGGACTGCCGGGGTCACGCCCCCGCCACACCGCACAGCCCTGGACACACGCTGCGTACGCACCGCCGCTCTCTGCGCCCACTCCCGGGCCCGGCCCGTCTCCCGGGGTCACACGCCCCAACGCGATGAGACTGACTCGGGGCCGAGGCTTGAAGACTATAGTCTTAACCTTCACATTCCCCTAATCTCCACACTTCGACAGAGAGCTCTTTAAGTCCCTTTAGGGCACAGACGGCTTCCCTTATGGCTCAGCTGGTAAAGAATCCGCCCACAATGCGGGGAGACCTGGGTTCGATCCCTGGATTGGGAAGATCCCCTGAAAAAGAGAAAGGATACCCACTCCAGTATTCTGGCCTGGAGAATTCCATGGACTGTATGGGGTCGCAAAGAGTCGGACACGACTGAGCGACTTTCACTCCACTTCAGGGTACAGACTGCGCCGCAGCCAGGCGACAGAGTACCACGGTCCCCGCCGCGCGGTGTTTGACCTGCCGCCGGGCCTCCCGGGGTACGACGGGCCGGGGGCGGGGCCTTGCCAGGTGTGACGGGCCGGGGGCGGGGTCCCGCGGGGTATGACGGGCCGGCGGCGGGGTCCCGCGGGGTATGACGGGCCAGGGGGTGGGGCCCCGCGGGGTATGACGGGCCAGGGGGCGGGGCGGGCGCAGCCCGGGGCGCGCGAGCAGCACGCGGGAAGCACCGCCGTGCGCGCCCCGGCGCCGGGTCCGGGTGGGCTGCGGTCCGCGCGCCGCCGCGCCGGAGGCGGGAGGGGCCCGGCGCAGCCATGTTCGTGGCGCGCAGTATCGCGGCTGACCACAAGGATCTCATCCATGATGTGTCTTTCGACTTCCACGGGCGGCGGATGGCCACCTGCTCCAGCGACCAGAGCGTCAAGGTGCGGGCCAAGCCCGGAAGCGGGCGGGAACTTGCGCGGCCCGCTGTCCGAGCAGGGGGCGCGTGGAGAGGGGACTGCACCAGACTTGAGGCGCCTTGCTGGGCACGAGGCCCGGCGGCCTGGCAGGCGGACGCCCTCCTCCCGGGTATTGTGGGGTCACTGCCGCCCGGGCCGCCTCTCCGCGGTTGTCTGAGTGCGTGCGTGCGTCACGGCGGCGGGCGCGCTCCCGCTGAGGGGGAAGCAGGGCGCGCCGGTCGGCCCGGCTTGCCCTGGGCTCCAGGCTGGGTCTTGAGCGCCTGGGGGGGTCCCGGTCGGCGGGACCCAGGACCGGGGGCGCCGGCCCTCCGCTCTCCGCGGGCGCCCGTCGGATTGGGCTCTCTCCCTCCTTGTTCTCACAGCCGAGCCCCCTCGCTGACGGGTCTGTGGCGAGGCCCGGGTTTTCTCCCCGCCCCTCTGCCCGCCGCGGCCGCGTGACCGTAGCGATAATTGGCGTTCGTCAATCGAGTAGGTTTCCTTATCCGCTTAGAGCTGTGTTCTAGAGGATTGCCCCGTGTGAGGAGTTTTTGTCTGTCGGGGTATTGCAGTGAAAAGATCTTCGTTAATCCAGCTTTTTATGTTTTTTGGAAATTTTTCTTAGGCTCATTGCAGTAGAGAAATAAATGAGTATTTTGAAAGCTCTTGAGAGTACTGGGTAGATTGTCTTTTTGAAGGTTGTACTGTTTTACAGCTGCCGGTGAAGAGTATCAGTGTGATAGTTGTTCGTGTCGGGCATTATCATTGCAGGTTTTTCTTTAGTGTTTTCGTTATTGCAGTGAACTACAGGTAACAAAATTTACCACCTTAACCGTTTTTATTAAGTATGTTTGTATCTTTGCATCGGTCACCGCCATCCTCACTTTGCACTGTCAGCATTAAGCATGACTCACCTATCCCTGAAGCGTCCACCCCGGTCCCCGCCCTTGTACTTTATGTCTCTGAATTTGGCTACTCCAGCGGCCTCATACAAGTGGGATCATACAGGAGTTGTCTTTTTTTGTGACTGGCTGATTTCACTTAGCTTAATGTTTTGAAGTTCATACGTATTGTAGCATTTGTCATAATTTCCTTCCCGAGAAAGGAAGCGTTTAAATAATCTAAAAACTTTTAGAGAGGCTAAATATATGTATCTGCATATACCACATTTTACATATACTTATCTGTTGGTGGAGTTTGGTTCCTTCTACATTTTAGTTGCGAACAATGCTGCTGTGAATGTGGGTGAACAAATACAGCTTTGGGACCCTGCTTTCAACTCTTTTGGGTGCAAACCCAGAAGTGGAATTGCTGAATCACATGGCAATTCTACTTTTATTTGAAAAATTTTTAATAATTTTTATATATGTGTTGCTGTTCTTGGGCTTTCTCTAGTTGAGGAGAGCGGGGGCTACTCATCGTTGTGGTGCTCGAGGCTTCTCATTAGCGGCGCTTCTCCATGCGGAGGATGGGCTCTAGGTCACGCAGGCTTCAGTAGTTGCTGGTCATCAGCTCTAGGAAGTGGGTTTGGCGTTGGTAGGCGAATTCTATCCACCGGGGAAGTCCTCTTTGACGTTTTTTGAGGAGCCACAATACTGTTTTATCATTACATTTTTATGAATTGACTTATTTGGGGGACATATCATTACATTTTTAAAAAACTGGTTAAACTGTCCTGTTATTGTAATGTCTATTTTTTGTTGGTATGAAGGTTCAGTGTTTTGTCTTGGTGGTTATATATATAGTTGTCTCGTTATTTGCAAGTTTTGTATTTGTGAATTTGCTTATTCTATAAAGTTTATTTGTACCCCCCAAAGCAACGCTCATGGTTATTTGTTGACATGACCAGGTGGCAGAAAAATTGGAGTTGTCCAGGTTGTGTTCCCAGCTGAGGTTGGACAGGTGATGCTCTGGAAGCGTCCTTCTGAGTGTCTGGTGCCACATTTTTCACATTTTCATTCTTTTTGTTGGTGAATTTCACTGGCTGAAGTGGTCCTCAAGTGTAGTGCTGCATAATGTCTCACAGCAAGAAGGCTGTGAGTGCCTTCCTGAAAAAGTGTGTGTTAGGGGAGCTTCATTCAGATGTGAGTTACAGTGTTGGTGTGAGTTCAGTTCAGTTCAGTCACTCAGTTGCATCTGACTCTGTGCCAATGAAATGCCGTGTGCCAGGCTTCCCTGTCCTTCACCAACTCCTGGGGCTTGCTCAAACTCATATCCATTGAGTTGGTGATGCCATCCAACTGTCTCGTCCCTTGTCATCCCCTTCTCCTGCCTTCAGTCTTTTCCCAGCATCAGGGTCTTTTCCAGTGTTCAGTGTTAGTGAATCAATAACGTATACAAAATAAGGTATTTGCAAACATACACAGGTAAAACAAGGTTATTTATAGGTTGGTTGATAAATGCTTTGTGACCAGAGGCTCCTGTGAATTGCATCTGTTTCCCCCGGGCAGGAGTGGTCAGTATTGGCCCAGTGACTTTCTAGGCAGCAGCACTGTAAGTGCCTGACTTGAGTGGCACTGTTATCATCTCCATTAACTGTTGGAGGGAAGGTTCCTTGACTGACGTGTCCTCAGTCCTCAGTAAATATTTGGTTGAATGAATGAATGTTTACTTACTGATTTTATCTTTTGTGAATTTATGTTTCCCTCCTTTGTCCTCACTGACTCAATTAATTTGTAGGAATTCTTGGTATAAAATATCTTTTTTCTTACAGGTCTGGGATAAAAGTGAAAGTGGGGAATGGCATTGCACTGCTAGCTGGAAGGTTAGTATTTATTTTTACGGTGATTTGAAAAAATTGAAACATTTACTATTGGGTAGCATTAGTGACTTTCTGTTCAGTTTTGAGAATTATAAAATTTATACCTTTTACTTTTTTTCACTACTAAAGTAGCAAGTGCCCTTCAGAAAATTTGAAAGTAAGAGTTTGAAATTCTGTAGCATTTTAACCTAATCGTTTTTAGCATCTCAGTATGTCTTTCTTAACCTTTTTCCTTTACGTATTTTTTAATAGTTGTGATGTGTTGTACATAGCTTTATTTTTTGCTTTAAAAAAATAGCTTTACTCAAGTAGAGTTTTACGTATCTTGAGAATCACCAATTTTAACTGTACAGTTCAATGAGTGTTAGTTTACACAGTTGTGCAGCTCTGCCACAATCTAGTTTTGGGACACTTACCATCAACCGTGAAATTTCCCTTGTGCCAGCTTGGGAGTTAATTGTCCTTCCCTTCTTATGCCCCAGGTAACCAGTGAACTGTTTTCTGTTTATAAAGTTTTACTTTCTCTAGACATTTCATATAAATGGAATTCTACAGTATGTAGTTATTTGTTTCTACTTGCTTTCCTTAGCTTGTTTTTGAGGTTCATCCATGTTGCGGTATGTATCAGTGGTTTGATCCTTTGTAAAATTGAGTAGTAGTCCATTGTATAAATAAAGCTACATTTACTTACTCATTCACTATTTGATGGACATTTGTTTTTAATTTTTGATGATTATGAATGGTGTTATGAACATGCCATACAAGTCTTTGTGTGAGCATTTTTTATTCTTTTAGATATCTAAGAGTAGAATTGCTGGACTGTGTATAGTTTTAACTTTTTGAAAACTGCCAGACCATTTTCCAAAGTGCCTAAACCATTGTATGTTCCCACCAGCAATGTATGAGGGTTCCAGTCTGTCTTTTTGATTATATTAGTAGCCATCTTAGTGGGTGTAAAGTGTGTCTCATTGGATCTCGGTTTGTATGCCTTTAATAGCTACCGGTGTTGATAGCATTTTCATGTGCATGTTTGTCATTTATTTACTTTCTCTGGTGAAGTGTCTATTGAAATCTTTTGTCCTCCCCTCCCATTTTTTAAATTGTAGTGAGAGTCAACATAAAGTTAACCATTTCAAGTAAACAAATAAATGTTAATGCATTTATTGCATCCACAATATTGTACAATTGCTTCCTCTAGTTCTAAAACTTATTTTTATCACTTTAAAAGGAGGCTCGTATTTTTGCTTTATAATTAACAGATTTCATTAGTACTTTGGTATGTTTTTAAACATAAATACAGCAACAAAACAAATATGACAACAGATAGACCCTATTTTGCTTACTAATTGATATTTGTTTGCTTTTTATTGTGATGAATCCTTTGTGCAGTCCTTATTTAGTTAGATCATGCTTTACCAGGAAGCTAACATTTAGCGGGATCTCGCTGCGCTAGTGCATCTTTGACTTTATAGCCTATATAAGTAAGAAAAGTGAAATAAAAAGATTGGACAGAACAGAGAATAAAAATAAGGGTGCAGGGACTTCCCTGGCCACCCAGTGGTTAAGATTCTGGTTCCACTGAAGGGGGCACAGTTTCAGTCCCTGGTCAGGGAATGAAAATCCCACATGCCAGCAGCCAAAAAAAAAAGGATGCAGAGTTTACCATTGGATGATGACATTGTTACCATGTAGAAATTACTGAATTATGAAAGTGTTCTGAGATTGAGTGTACAAAACGTGTTAGATACATGGAAGCCTGAAACAGATTTTGTGAGCATCAGGGGTGGACTGGTGCTTGTGGTCATACAGTATTTTTATTGGAAAGCACAGACAATTTTATTGATACGAAATGCTTTTAAGACTTTTCTGCCTTTTTTTTCTTGGTCAACATAAAGAGTTGAATAATAGTAATTTGATGTTTTTCATATATAAAGATAGTGCTGTTGAGCTTTAAAGTATTCCCTCAGAGTATGGAGATTTGGGCTTCTCTGTATTTGTCCTCTCATTGCCTCTTTTCCTAGCCAGACATCAGAATCATTTTAAGTATTTTGTTGCTACGGTTTCTTATACTGTCAGGCTTTTGAAGCATATAATTTTGATTAATCTTACTTATTTTACTAGGTAGATGTTCCCTGTAGAAGCAATTTGCAAGTGAAAAAAAATAATGGACTTAAAAAAAAAAAATGGACTGATAGAATCTCTGTTTAAAAGCTTTGTTAGGTTAAACTCTGTACTAGGTCTCTGTTAGTAGCACTGAAAAAGGTCAACTTTATCCAGAAGGGTTTTTTTTTTAATCCGTAAAATGTTAGAAGAACTTGACTCCAGAAGAGCTGTAATCCTAAATATGACGTATCTTCTAAAAGTTAAAAGTTCTAGAATTTAGCTTGTTTTATTTTGGCCATGCTGCATGGCATGCAGGGTCTTAGTTTCCCAACCAGAGATTGAACCTGTGCCCCCTGTGATGGAAGTGTGGCGTTCTAACCACTGGACCACCAGGAAATACCCTAGAAGTTAAATTTTTAAATGTTAAATTGAGTAGCTTTGTCCACTTTTTTTTTTTTTTTGCTTTTTCCACTTTTTGAGGTAAAAATATCTGTATTCTATTTCTTCAAGTGACATCTTATTTGTGTGCAAAATGAGTAAACTCGTCTTTTTCCGTTTTTTTCTTTTTTTGATTCCTCAGACACATAGTGGATCTGTGTGGCGTGTGACATGGGCCCATCCTGAGTTTGGTCAGGTTTTGGCTTCCTGTTCTTTTGACCGAACAGCTGCTGTCTGGGAAGAAATAGTAGGAGAATCAAATGATAAACTGCGCGGACAGAGCCACTGGGTGAGATGTTTGTTAGCGGTGGGTGGGCGGGTGGAGGCAAGAGCACCCGAAAAGCTGTGATCTTTGTAAGGACACTTTGGGGAAGTGAGACTTTCAGTCCCACCCCTCTGACCTGCAGGGAGGGGAGATGGCTATGGATGTACTGATCACCAGTAGCCAGTGAGTTAGTCATTCATGCCTATGTAATGACGCCTCCATAAAAACCCTAAAGGATGGCGTTTGGAGGCTCCTGGGCTGGTGGAGATACAGGGACATGGTGCTGGCAGGAGCATGGGGGCTCCGCACCTGTCCCTGACCGTACCCCATGGGTCTCTTCTATGTGACTTCGTGAGTTACAGCAGGCAGTGAGAAGCACAGGTAACACCCGGGTTTTGGACTGGTCCTGAAGAATGACAGTCTTGTGGGACTGAACTCTGAACTCCAGAATCTGATGCTATCTCCAGGTAGTTAGTGTCAATACTGAGTTGAATTCTCCTTGGACACCCTTCTGGTGTCAGAATTGTCTGTGGGTGTGAGGATTAGCCCCCAACCCCACTCTCCGGAATTGAAATTGTTACCAGAACCCTTTTACTTCTTTAGGGAAATGTCTAATCAAGTCCTTTGCCCATTTTTTGTTGTTGTTGAGTTGTACGTAGGAATTCTTTATGTACTTTATTTCCTTAACTGATACATGATTTCTAAATCTTCTTTCTCATTCTGTTAAGTTGCCTCTCGTCTCTTGATAGAGTGTGCAAGGGTTGTATGCAAGGATTTCATGAAGTATAGTTTATTTTTTCTTCTGTTTCCTTGTGTTTCTGGTATTATAAGTCATTGCCAAATCCATTGTCATGGAGACTTTGGCCAGAATTTTCTTTTAAGAGTTTTATAGTTCAGTGCTTATGTTTAAGCCTTTGACTCATAGAGTTAATGTTTGTATGTGACATAAGGCAGGTATCTATTGTAATTCTTTTGCACTTCAGTGTCCAGTTCTCTGAGCACCTTTCATTGAGAAGATTGTCTTTTCCCTATAGAATGGTCTTTGGCATCCTTGTCGAAAATCAAGTGACTGTATTTGGAGAGTGGTGGCAGTATGAAGGATTTTTTTCTTCAAACTTAATGATTTGTATTTAGTGTTTCAGCATTTGTGTTATATTAATTATTTATATTATAATCCTGTAATGGCTACCACTCCTAAACCCAACTTATAGGAGTTGGGTCCCAAAACTATAGACAGTAAGCTGTTGATTTCTAAATTTTGTTGACAGTTTCAGTCAAAAGTCAGCTCATGTAGGAGTCAGGCAGTAGCTGGTATCTGCCATACTGGGGTTCCCTAATTTCCAGAACACCAGCTTCCTACCATTCTCTTGGTCTCTGCTGCATGCCTTCTTTTAGAAGTGGATACTATTGGTCCAAGCAGGGTTAACCAGCACTTACACTTGACAGGAGAAGTTGTACTCCCTCCCTTTTGCTGTTAAAGGATCTTAAAGCTGTTTCCAACCTGCTTTGCATGACAAAACTGCCCATATGAAAATTCTAACATTTTCTGCTTTTCTCCTATCTGCCTAAGGACTTCCCAGGTGGCACTAGTAGTAAAGAACCCACCTGCCAATGCAGGAGGTGTAAGAGACTTGCGTTCAATCCAAAATTGGGAAGATCCGTTGGAAGAGGACATGGCAAACCCATTCCAGTATTCTTGCCTAGAGAATCCCATGGACAGAGGAGCCTGGCGGGCTACAGTTCATAGGATCGCAAAGAGTTAGACACAACTGATTTAGCACGTACACGCTGCTTAAGAAGAAAGAATTTATCTAATAAAGTTAGGCTTCACAAGGTCTTCTTTCTTCTGCATTAAAGGAGCAGCTGATTATAGGTCACTGATTGTGAGGTTATGTACATGGTGTTTTTCCAAGTCCTTTGGAGGAAATTGAGGCCTCCCCAATTTTTGAGTGTCTTTTCAAGGTTGTACAGTTTTCTGAGGAAGTGGCAACAGACCCCTGTGATTCAGAGCCTGTGCTTTTTCACCCTGGCATCCTTTCTTTTTGTGTGTAATTTACTTTTTTTTTTTTTCAGGTCAAGAGGACAACGCTGGTGGACAGCAGAACGTCCGTTACCGATGTGAAATTTGCTCCTAAGCATATGGGTCTCATGTTAGCAACATGTTCAGCAGATGGGATAGTTAGAATCTATGAAGCTCCAGATGTCATGAATCTCAGCCAGTGGTCTCTACAGCATGAGATCTCATGCAAGCTCAGCTGTAGTTGTATTTCTTGGAACCCTTCAAGGTAGGTGATATAAGCCTAGTTATCATTACACTTAGCATCAGATGCTTGATTTTTTGAAAATGTCTTTCTTAAGTGGTCTTGCTTATCTATTTTTAAATTCTCTCTTCTCCACCCTGTCATGTCATGTCTCTTTTTTTTTTTCCCACCCTGTCATGTCTCTTATCCTTCTGTTTCTACTCCACAGGAGAAGCTAGCCACTGTAAACATTCTGGTAAACTTTTTGAACTTTTCCCTTGCATATACAAGTAAATATTTACTGCCTTTATAAACACACACACGCACACACACACATAAGTATATACACACACACACACACAGAGGCACACCTAGGTATATGCTATCATGTACACGTGGACCTAAAACACAGACATGTATAGACCTAACATTTTCCTTTTTTGCAGTTTGCTTCTTACACTTATAAATACATTGTGGGCTTTTTTTTTTCTAATTTCTAGTTTAAAATTTTTTTTGATTGTGTTGGATCTTAGTTGCAGCACGAGAGATCTTTCATTGCAGTGTGGGGGCTTCTCTCTGGTTGTTGATATGTGGGCTCCAGAGCACAGGGGCTCTGTAGTTGAGGTGTGTGCGCTCAGTACTTGTGGTGCCCAGGCTTAGTTGCCACGTGGCATGTGAGATCTTAGTTTCCTGACTGAGGATCAAACCCACGTCACCTGCTCTTGACGGTAGATTCTTAACTACTTGACCAGCAAGGAGGTTCCCGCATTGTGGGTGTTTTCCTGTGTCCTAGTGCATCTAGTCCTATCTTACTCCTTCCTTGCTGCGCAGAGTGTGATTCTAAGACTGTCACTGTTTTATTTTAAGTGGTTTCCTTATGCCTCTGGTTCTTGCCGTGTTATCTTTAAACAGAATTTATACTCACTCTGTGAAAGATGACTTTAGCACATTAAGAAAGCTTTCTACTTGTGAAAGTGTGACAAGATATTTTATTTGTTGTTCTTCAGTTGTATGTAATTGTCGTAATTCAAATACTTCTTCGCTTAGTGATTTATCAATTTTCAGACTGTATGTTGACTCACTTCTCTTTTTAAGACAGAAGAAATTAGCTCTTTTTTGCTTCTGTCACACATTCACACTCTCATTTCCTAATGTTTTGTTACTTTGCTTGACTATATAGTGACAAGATTTATAATATTTGTCTTTATGTTTTGTAACCATGTAGTACACATAAAAGTACTTTTATCTTTTGATTGTAAGTTGATTCAAAATACTAAGTAGCAACTGAATTTGTAAGACTAGATAGTATTCATTCTAGACACAAATTAATCTATTTTCATAGCTGTAGTTCACAGAATTATGTGGCATTGACTTTGACAGGTGCTCTTTTCTCGTTACTGATTACTTCGGGTTATATTTATGTGTCACAGTTTTCATATCATGAGTTGCCTTTGGGTTTTTTGTTTTCCTTTGGTCACGCAACTCTTAAAGTAACTTTTTTTTTCCTCCATAGGGGGTTGATGGCAAACTAGAAATTCTAGAACACCTGAAAATGTCTTAGTTTTACTCCATGCTTAATTGTAGTTTGGCTAGCTCTAGAACTTTGGCTAAGTTCAAAATGGAAGACTTTCAGAGATTTTAAAGGATTCTTGAATCTTAGTTGGTGAGAAGTGTGCGGTCAGTCTGATACTGGATCTTTTGTAGGCAGCCTATTTCTGGAAGGTTTTAGAATTTTGTTTTACTACTTCTTTGAGATGCAAGTATATTCTGTGAGTTTGTGGTTTGTCCATTTTGACAGTATGATGACTTTTGATTGCAGAAAGTTCTGAATTTTAATATGGCCACATTTAAATCTTTTATGTTGTGCTTTTTTTTTTTTTTGAGAAATTCTTCCTCACCTTGATGTTATCAAGTGTATTCTGAAAGGTTTTTGGTTTTGCCTTCCCTTCTGGCTCAGCTTATAAAAAATCTGCCTTACAATGCAGGAGACCTGGGTTCGAGCCCTGGGTTGGGAAGATCCCCTGGAGAAGGGAAAGGCTACCCACTCCAGTACTCTGGCCTGGAGAATTCCACGAACAGTATAGTCCACGGGGGTCACAGAGAGTTGGACACAGCTGAGCCACTTGTACTTTCACTCTTAGGTCATTAAACCTCCTGAAATTACTTTGTATGGTTTAAGATAGTGGAATTCTAAAATTTAACCAGGATGTTTCAAGGTATTTTTTCTTTTTTAGGAAAGATTTCAAATATAGTAATAATACAGTAGACCCTCATATATTCATCACCCTGCTACAATAATACAAAGCCACTCTTATTTTTGTTCATGAGTGCCCCATGACTCATTACAATTGGTTGGTTGATTGATTTGCTGTTTATTTGTTTATTGATTAGAGGTTGTAGCTTGTAGAATTTCCTCTTTAATGGTAGTGGTTGAGCTCTTTTTCACTTAGCTTTTTTGCTGTCTTATGTCCTTCTGCTTCCTGGAATTCTTCCAGATTTCTTGATTTCTGATGGCATATTCTGATTTCTGCACTCTTAGAATGTATTCTTTCATCATTTCATAGAGGTATAGAAAAGAGTTGCAGGTGATCAGTCTCTCGTATTCAGAGAGTTGGATGGCTTTGCTCACTGTTTAGTTATGAGCCATATTTGGAAGATGGTTTAAGTGTGATCTTTTTTTTTTTCTGAATATACAAATGAGGTAATCCTCAATTCAGGTTGTTACCTGGATAATTTCTTTTTTAGAATATTTAACAAACTATTTATATTTTCAGTGATTTTAGAATATATTATCATAAATGTACTTGTCCTTGCTCAGATATTTAACATTGTGAAAGAATAATCTGTGGGACACTGAAAGAAGAAGTCTTGTGAGATATAGAAACATCTGTAATTTACAGCCCTTCAAATAGCCAAGAATTATAGTACATAACTTGTAATTTTATTTTGTCACTATAGCACTTCACAGTTTACTTAGTGTTTTTCTTATATTAGGTGATTTGATCTCGTTATCAGAAGCTTTAGTAATAAAGACCTAAATGTTTTTTTTTCAATTACATTTTGTTTTCAGCTTTATGAGATGGGCAGATCACAACATCAAGACCAAAGGTTAAACAGAGGTATTAGTTTCATATTATACCTCAAACAGAGGTATTATTTCATAGAGGTATTAGTTAATCTGAATGTGGGAAGCAAGGGAAATCAGTATCTAGGTAATTAGACATAGAAATGGAAAAAAAAAATTAACCTAGAGTTCACCTCGGAGTTCATTCTCTTATTGCTTATCTTTTGCCTTTTTAAAAATGTAGTTGGCTACGAATGAGTGTGGAGAATTAAAGAATGACAGGCATGCCTTCCTAAGGGTGGTCTTTTCTACTTTCCTCCTCCATTGGGATGGGATTCTTTTTGTGCAAAGCATGTAAAAAAGTTTTTTTGCCATGGATTTGGTCACCATAAAGTTACTTTTCATGTAATAAAATTCTAAGATCTGTTAGGTGTGTTTTGTTTTGTTTTTTTAATCAATTGAATGCTTGAAGCCTTTTCTTTGGGGAAAAGGACTACTTTCTATCTCAGCCATAAGAAAACGTGGTAGAAATATGGGGAAAGGCTGGTGTTGTTGGTCCCCAGGTGAGACCTCTGGGGTACCCTTCCTGGGCGTGGCGGGGGTCTAGTCCACAGCTAACTGGTGGGTTGCACAGCTGCTGGATGAGTTTTTTTTTTTTTTTTTTTGCTGGATGAGTTTTTAATTCTCTGAACTAAATGTGTGTTGATGTTATAATTCAGTTCAGTTCAGTCAGTCAGTTGTGTCCAACTCTTTGAGACCCCATGAACCACAGCATGCCAGGCCTCCCTGTCCATCACCAACTCCTAGAGTCCACCCAAATCCATGTCCATTGAGTCATTGATACCATTCAACCATCTCATCCTCTGTCGTCCCCTTCTCTTCCTGCCCTCAATCTTTCCCAGCATCAGGGTCTTTTCAAATGAGTCAGCTCTTTGCATCAGGTGGCCAAAGTCTTGGAGTTTAAGCTTCAACGTCAGTCCTACCAATGAACACCCAGGACTGATCTCCTTTAGGATGGACTGGTTCGATTTCCTTGCAGTCCAAGGGACTCTCAAGAGTCTTCACCAGCACCACAGTTCAAAAGCATCAGTTCTCCGGCACTCAGCTTTCTTTATGGTCGAACTCTCACATCCATACATGACTACTGGAAAAACCATAGCCTTGGCTAGACAGACCTTTGTTGACAAAGTAATGTCTCTGCTTTTTAATATGCTGTCTAGGTTGGTCATAACTTTCCTTCCAAGGAGTAAGCATCTTTTAATTTCATGGCTGCAATCACCATCTGCAATGATTTTGGAGCCCAGAAAAATAAAGTCAGTCACTGTTTCCGCTGTTTGCCCATCTATTTGCCATGAAGTGATCTGACCAGATGCCGTGATCTTAGTTTTCTGAATGTTGAGCTTTAAGCCAACTTTTTCACTCTCCTCTTTCACTTTCATCAAGAGGCTCTTTAGTTCTTCACTTTCTGCCATAAGGGTGGTGTCATCTGCATATCTGAGGTTATTGATATTTCTCCTGGCAATCTTGATTCCAGCTTGTGCTTCATCCAGCCCAGCGTTTCTCATGATGTACTCCGCATATAAGTTAAATAAGCAGGGTGACAATATACAGCCTTGACGTACTCCTTTTCCTATTTGGAACCAGTCTGTTGTTCCATGTGCAGTTCTAACTGTTGGCGTCCGGACCTGTATACAGGTTTCTCAAGAGGCAGGCCAGGTGGTCTGATATTCCCATCTCTTTCAGAATTTTCCACAGTTTATTGTGATCCACACAGTCAAAGACTTTGATGTAGTCAGTAAAGCAGAAATAGATGTTTTTCTGGAACTCTCTTGCTTTTTTGATGATCCAGCGGATGCTGGCAGTTTGATCTCTGGTTCTTCTGCCTTTTCTAAAACCAGCTTGAACATCTGGATATTCACGGTTCACGTATTGCTGAAGCCTGGCTTGGAGAATTTTAAGCATCACTTTACTCGTGTGTGAGATGAGTGCAATTGTGTGGTAGTTTAAGCATTCTTTGGCATTGCTTTTCTTTGGGATTGGAATGAAAACTGACCTTTTCCAGTCCTGTGGCCACTGTTGAGTTTTCGAAATTTGCTGGCATATTGAGTGCAGCACTTTCACAGCGTCATCTTTCAGGATTTGAAATAGCTCAACTGGAATTCCATCACCTCCACTAGCTCTGTTTCTAGTGATGCTTCCTAAGGCCCACTTGACTTCACATTCCAGTGTGTCTGGCTCTAGGTGAGTGATCACACCATCATGATTATCTGGGTCGTGAAGGTCTTTTTTGTTCAGTTCTTCTGTGTATTCTTGCCACCTCTTCTCAATATCTTCTGCTTCTGTTAGGTCCCTACCATTTCTGTTCTTTATTGAACCCATCTTTGCATGAAATGTTCCCTTGGTATCTCTAATTTTCTTGAAGAGATCTCTAGTCTTTCCCATTCTATTGTTTTCCTCTATTTCTTTGCACTGATCGCTGAGGAAGGCTTTCTTATCTCTCCTTGCTATTCTTTGGAACTCTACATTCAAATGGGTCTATCTTTCCTTTTCTCCTTTGCTTTTCGCTTCCCTTCTGTTCACAGCTATTTGTAAGGCCTCCTCAGACAGCCATTTTTGCTTTTTTGCATTTCTTTTCCTTGGGGATGGTCTTGATTCCTATCTCCTGTACAATGTCATGAACCTCCATCCATAGTTCATCAGGCACTCTGTCTATCAGATCTAGTCCCTTAAGTCTATTTCTCACTTCCACTGTATAGTCTTAAGGGATTTGATTTAGGTCATACCTGAATGGTCTAATGGTTTTCTCTACTTTCTTCAATTTCAGTCTGAATTTGGCGGTAAGGAGTTCATGAACTGAGTCACAGTCAGCTCCTGGTCTTGTTTTTGCTGACTGTATAGAGCTTCAACATCTTTGGCTGCAAAGAATATAATCAATCTGATTTTGGTGTCAACCATATGGTGATGTCCATGTGTAGAGTCGTCTTTTGTGTAGTTGGAAAAGGGTGTTTGCTATGACCAGTGTGTTCTCTTGGCAGAACTCTATTAGCCTTTGCCCTGCTTCATTCTGTACTCCAAGGCCAAATTTGCCTGTTACTCGAGGTGTTTCTTGACTTCCTACTTTTGCATTCCAGTCCCCTACAATGAAAAGGACATCTTTTTTGGGTGTTAGTTCTAGAAGGTCTTATAGGTCTTCATAGAAATGTTCAACTTCAGCTTCTTCAGCATTACTGGTTGGGGCATAGACTTGAATTACTGTGATATGAATAGTTTGCTTTGGAAATGAACAGAGATCATTCTGTCATTTTTGAGATTGCATCCAAGTACTGCATTTCGGACTCTTTCGTTGACTGTGATGTCTACTCCATTTCTTCTAAGGGATTCCTGCCCACAGTAGTAGATATAATGGTCATCTGAGTTAAATTCACCCATTCCAGTCCATCTTAGTTCGCTGGTTCCTAGAATGTCAACGTTCACTATTGTCATCTCCTGTTTGACCACCTCCAATTTGCCTTGACTCATAGACCTAACTTTCCAGGTTCCTATGCAATATTGCTCTTTAAAGCATCGGACTTTACTTGCATCACCAGTCCCATCCCCAACTGTGTGTTATTTTTGCTTTGGCTCCATCCCTTCATTCTTTTGGAGTTATTTCTCCACTGATCTCCAGTAGCATATTGGGCACCTACCGACCTGGGAAGTTCATCTTTCAGTGTCTTTTTTGCCTTTTCATACTGTTCATGGGGTTCTTAAGGCAAGAGTACTGAAGTGGTTTGCCATCCCCTTCTCCAGTGGACCACATTCTGTCAGACCTCTCCACCATGACCCGTCCGTCTTGGGTGGCCCCACACGGCATGGTTTAGTTTCATTGAGTTAGACAAGGCTGTGGTCCATGTGATCAGATTGTTATAATTGGGAAAATACGTTTTTCTCTTCCTTTCCAGCTCTCGTGCTCATGCTCCCATGATTGCTGTAGGAAGTGATGACAGTAGTCCAAATGCAATGGCCAAGGTTCAGATTTTCGAATATAATGAAAACACCAGGTCAGTACTGCTTTGGTTAAGTTACTGTTCTGAATTGCATTTAATTTTTTAAAATGTAATTTCTTTATTTGTTAATTCAATTATGCACTGTTTGTCATATTTACTGATTTCCTATGATATGCTAAGTTCTCTTTTCTGGTAATAACTAAATTGAGTGATGTAGCTGCTGTTGCTAAGTCGCTTCAGTAGTGTCTGACTCTGTGCAACCCTATAGACGGCAGCCCACCAGGCTCCTCTGTCCCTGGGATTCTCCAGGCAAGAACACTGGAGTGGGTTGCCATTTCTTTCTCCAGTGCAGAAAAGTGAAAAGTAAAGTGAAGTCGCTCAGTTGTGTCCTACTGTGAGCTACCCCTTGGACTGTAGCCTACTAGGCTCCTCCACCAATGGGATTTTCCAGGCCAGAGTAGTGGAGTGGGCTGCCATTTCCTTCTCTAGAGTGATGTAAAGGAAAAGGTAATTGGTCTCCCAGTATGTACCATCATGCAGGGAAAACAAAAAAAGCAAAATGGTGATGAATTTTATAAACTGGAAGATTCATTCAAGAGAAGACTGTAGAATGAGTAGAAGTTGGCCAGACAAGAGTGCAACTTTCCATGTGGAGAGAGTGAGCCAGTGTAATGTCACTGTGGTTGGAACATAATGGGTCAAAGGGAGACCATGTGGTGGGAAACCAGCAGGGCTTATGTCTTCAAGACCTCCTGCTTAGTGTCCAGTCTTTATCTTAAGGGTATTCTGAAGCCTTTAAAAGACTTCCAAATTGAAGGGTAACAGAATCAGATGGTTGTTTAACTCTTCCTGAGATGTGGAAATAGACTTTGATATAGCTTCCCTTTTTTTAGAGATTTTTTTCCTTAATTTTATTTATTTATTGTTTTTGGTTGTGCTGGGTCTTTGTTGCTGCTCAAGCTTTTCTCTAGTTGCAACAAGTCGGGGCTACTGTCTAGTTGCAGTGCGTAGACTTCTCAATGCAGTGGCGTTTCTTTTTGTGGAGTCCCGCGCTGTAGGGTAAGCAGGCTTCAGCAGTGGTGGCTCTCAGGCTCTGGAGTGCAGGCTCAGTAGTTGTGACACATGGGCCTCAGTTGTTCTGTGCCATGTGAGACTTTTCCTGGATCAGAGATTGAACCCCTGTATCCTGCATTGGCACGTGGATTCTTTAAGACTTAGCCACCAGGGTAGCTCTGGTCTAGCTTCATTTATCATCACTTAAAAAAATTCAATTCTTGCTGTTATTAGCTCAACTTTTTTCTTTACACTCAAATCTTAGGAAATTCAGGTACCCTTTTCCTTAAAAAAGATACTAATAGCTAACAAAGCAAGATCTCATTCTAATTTTTCGTTAACTCTGTTTTAAGCTAAACTTAAGACAATTGAAGGAAGAAACCTGGGAGGTTATATTACTTTCCTAGGGCTGCCGAAACAAATTACTACAAACTGGTGGCTTAAATCAGAAGTTTATTCTCATACTTCTGGAGGCTGGAAATCTGAGATCAAGGAATTGTCAGGGCTTGCTGCCTTCATACTCTTTCCTTGCCTCTTCCAGCTTTTGGAGGCTCCAGGAGTTCCTTGGCTGAGCAGCATAACTGCAGTCTCTGCCATGGCTTCTCCTCTGATGTCTGTTCTCTCTCACCCTGAGATCCTTAATTATATCTGCAAAAGCCCCTTTCCTTAGGTCACAGTCTCAGTTCCTGGAGGTTGGTGCTGGGACGTACTACACACAGCAGAGGTGAACACTGCTACATATGAGCAAGATGGAATAATGGAGACACCTAGACGTGGCTTTTTAAAATTTTCATTTATGATAATTTTGAGGTAAATTGTTTTTTCATTAGGAAATATGCAAAAGCTGAAACTCTCCTGACCGTCACAGACCCTGTCCACGATATTGCCTTTGCTCCGAACTTGGGACGATCTTTCCACATTCTCGCCATAGCAACCAAAGACGTGAGAATTTTTACATTAAAGCCTGTGAGGTGAGTTTTTGAAACAACTAATTTGAAAATTCTCTTACCTTTTACTTGTTTTCATTTGTGGAGGAGAGTGTAGAGGCAAGAATGATCTGAAGAATAGATTCTTAATGAACATTTTATCTATAAATATATGACTTTAGGGAATGGGGAATTGAGTAAAGAGAGATATATGTTTTCTTAGTTGTGTTTATTTAGGCAGATACTAAAAATAGATCCTCTGAATATAACTGGACGCTATACATGTTTGAAGGAATGAGAGGTGGCAGTCTACTTAGGGAAAATTAGTGCTGAGACATTCTTGTGAATAATCTATTTAGCTTTAATTTTTGGAATTTGGAACCTTGGTTTTTCTTTTTTTCTCTTCTTTCTTCCCTTTTCTTATTCTTTCTACTACTTTTCTTTTTAAAAAGTAATCATTTTCATCTCTCTCATTCTTCAGCATTTTGTGGGGAATAAAATCCTCTTTAGTCTCTGAGTATCTTTTATGTGGTAGGATCATGCCAGGTACTGGGGAATCAAATGAAAGTGACTTGGCCCAACTCTCAGTAAGCTGTTACAGAGGTCGGGGGTGGATTTGGATATGACCTTCTGGTGGCATGTATGTGAGACCATTGTTATTATTTAGAACGAGAGTGTATGAGTGTATGTGTGTGTCCATACTCAGAATTCCTTAGGAATTTTTTTTTTTTTTTTAAATTAACAGGAAAGAACTTACTTCCTCTGGTGGGCCAACAAAATTTGAGATCCATATCGTGGCTCAGTTTGATAATCATAATTCTCAGGTCTGGCGAGTGAGTTGGAATATAACAGGAACAGTGCTGGCATCTTCAGGAGACGATGGCTGTGTGAGGTTGTGGAAAGGTAATGTTTCAGTGGAAGAATTGTTGCTGTATGTTGCTACTTTAGAATTTTCCCTTAGAAATGTAAACTCTGAAATATTTTGAAAAAAATGTCTATGGTTACTTTTAAATTAATGTCTCATATTGTTTTGAATCTCTGTCATTTTACCTAGTTCATAGCAGTGATTGACTAATTAAATTACATTTCCATGTGGAATAAAGTAGAACTAATTGTGACAGAATATACACTACCTCCAAAGATACCATTTGCTATGGGTGTAACTTGTATGAGTTCTCTACAGACTCAGGATACAGTCACCTCTCGATTCAACAACTGCTTTAGCCAACTAGCCCTTAGAAGAAAATCTAGGGTCTTCCTCACTTCTCTACAGTTCCCAAAAGTTAGAGAATCTTGAGGCCACTGATTCTAAAAGTTTTACGAATGCCAAGCAGAGAGAAGGTGGTGTGGACGTTTGACACTGACTGTGGGTATTGCGGTCTGCTCTTCTCCATGGATGTTTATCCACTGGGCAGGGGTGCCATGGTCTGTGCTCCACTCTAGTTGGCAGCATCCCTTTCTGAGGATGGGATTATAGCCCAGTTCACTTCCCATGAGAAGTGGCCGTTCCCAAAATGCGATTTGACTGAGTCTCCTGGGGTCAGCGTTCGGCTGTGGTAGAACCAGCCGGGCCTCTGGCTCTGCTGCCCTGTCCCTCTGGGCGTCAGTCAGGACAGCCCCGCCCTACCCGGCAGCCTTCCTACTTGGATTTCCTGGGCTCCGCATCTTCAGTCACCAGGGTTGTGTCCAAACCATCAGGCCAAGCTGGATAAGCCACGCAGACCCCAGAGGTTCTGTTACCCACATCCACAGGGACATTAGCTACCCACATGACATATACCTGCTTAAGTGAGAATGTGACTCTGTTACCCACACATCATACCTGAAATTCATTGTAATGAAGACAATTTATTTTGATATTAATGTGATAATGTGGTAGCTTATATCTGTCAATATGTATCTTGTAAGGAGTGGTGAAAGTTTTGTTTTTTAAATTAGTAATTCTTTAAAAAACTTCAAAAAAACAATTGCTAAAATTGAGATATATGTGTTTCATTTAAAAAATGTCTCTGCTGTTAATTCTAAGAGATGCATAGCCCGTAGGGCTCTCTTATTTAATTGTAGATTTGTGCACTGGAACATAATTGTTAGTCATGTTGATGTGTTGACCACTTTCCTTCCAGCTAACTATATGGACAACTGGAAGTGTACTGGCATTCTGAAAGGTAATGGGAGCCCTGTCAATGGGAGTTCTCAGCAGGGAAACTCAAATCCGTCCATAGGTTCAAATGTCCCAAGTCTTCAGAATTCACTAAATGGATCTTCTGGCAGGTAGGCTGTTTTGTGAGAAAACTAGCAATTATCTTCTTTTTAAATCATTCAGGTAGCTGTACTGAAGGTGTGTTATTTTGTGGGTTTTTAGATTGAATCAAGAAATTGGCACATAATTGTGAAACTAGAAGAGAAAGCACTTTAGTATCTCTGTATTTGATTTATTATTTGGTCATAATATTTCAGGTGGGTTATAATATTGTGATACTTAGTGGTCTACCAGAGATGTGTGTAACTGGGAAGTAGCGAGATGAAGAGGAAGTGTGGGACAGCGCTGGGGCTTGTAATCCAGAGGAGTCAGTGTCACTAGTGCTGGGAGGGTAGCCTTTGAGTCAGGTTAAACTGAAATTGTAAATAAAGCACATGAACTAAGGCTTTGTAGAAGAGTGAGTTAAGTGTTTTTGGTGTGTGTGTTTAAAACTTTCATGGAGATTATAAGAGGAAATGGTAAATTGAATTGACTTTTTTAGAAATTTTAGTATATTTTAGATTCACAAAGCATGTTTGATGTCATTAGAGTCATCCTTTGTTTTCATGTTCAAATTTCAAATATGAATTTGTAAGGTAAAATTATTTTAATATGCCTTTGTGAATAATTTGGAATACTATTAAAGAAAATTTAAAGCACAGCCTTAACAAACTATACTGTAATGGTTCTTTTGTCAATTTAAGAGAATTGCATTTTAAATTTCCCATTTTTATATTGTTACATTTTTAAAAGAAGTCCTGCGTTTTGATTTTTAAGTATTTGTATAAAAACAACTTCAGGTACCATAGGAGATATAAGAATATAAAGATTATTTCATGAAGCAAAGGATACTAGTGTTTTGTTTATTTATTTTTTTTCTTAAATCTAGTGTTTGGTTGCTGCCTGTACTGCATATTTTCTTTTGTAAAGAGCTTTGAAGTTTTGATCTGTGTTCTTATTGTGCCAATAACCATCTGTGTTAGATCTGTGATGCATTTTCCCTTCTCCATTTGTATTATGTCCTTTAACAGAAAGCACAGCTGAGTACCAGCTAACTGGAGTAACTTTGCTGTTTTGCTGCTTGTTGCATGCACACAGGAATGGAAATCGAGCTCCTTTTCCCCTTCCCCAGCGCCGTTTGACCTCTCCCAAGATACACCAGCAGCCTGCTTACTACTAAACGCAATCCAAAAGGCCTTTAAAAATACAATGTATATCATTTTTTTTGTACTAGCCAGTTTATTGACACTTATTTAAAATTTTTGAAATATAAATGGAGAGGCTTTTTGTTGAGACACTGTCACCAAAACAATTTTTTGAAATGTTTCTGAAACTCACGGGTTTTAAAATTAAAAGATTGTTACCATCCTCAGTAGTTGGGAGGAGGGAAAATATCACTATTCCATCTGGAGAATGTATATAGACTTCTGTCTTTTATTTTCTAAAACAGTAGGCTAAAATGAATTTTTATAATTTCAATTTGAGGATTGAGTAATTATTTTTCATAAAGATTGTTTTGAGTGCTAATTTGTTTACTTTTTGTAGAATTGGTTTATACATGATACTATTCAGTATAACTCTGTTATTTCTTTGAAATGTTTAAACTATTATTAGTGAAAGAGTGAGAGAAATAGTAGTGACAGTAACTTGACTGTACAGTTTGTAGCCAGACAACATTTGGTATTGCTTCATTTATAATTTGGTAGTAAAATGAAAACATTGTTGTAAGTTTTCAGTTTATATTCACTAAAGAGGTAAATATTTCTAATATGTGCTTGTATATTTTTATGGTGTGATTTCATGGCTTAAGGTTTCCGTCAAGTCAAAATTTGGAAACTTACTATAAGAAGCAGATAAAGCTTTGCTAAAATTGTGCATGCATGTTAAACCTCCAGGTTCCATGTCCCAGGATTTTCTTAATTTTGTTGGCTGCTTCATTTAGTTCATACCCTCTGATGACAGAGCTATAAATCTTTTTTTGAGAAAATGCTAAAGTATTACGGGTAAGTTATAAAATAGTAGGCTAACAGTAGGACATATTTTTGAGCCCTTTTATTTATCAACATTTTGTACTAATCAAAGGTTTTTGCAGAAAAACATTTAAGTGTATTTTAAGACTGTGTTTCTTGGAAAGTATGTTGCAGTAGCTGGCCATACTATGTGAACCTCTCTCTGAATTGGTCCCGAGTGTCATGTGTGCACTAAAACTGCTGTTGCTACAGGGGAAGCGTTGCTTAAAGAAAAGCTTACGTGATATGTAAATTTCAGGACAGCATCAGTATGTTTCTGAGAGATTAGAAAATGTTTTAAATTATAAAATTAATGTCTTCTTTTGTAACATTCATACTGAAGATTTTTTTTTTTAACATTTTTAAGTTAAACAGATTCTATTTCTTTTTTCAAGTTTCTATACTTGCTTAAGCAAGCCTGATTTGAGTAAGGGTCTTGATTTTGCTGTTATGTTCTGTTAGTTTTGGCATGAATATACTAAAGCTTTTTTTTCTAGCATGTGTTTTCCCCTCTTTGGTTCTCTTTGTATTTACTACTTTTCTCTTTTTCTTCTGTTTTTTTTTTTTTCTCTCTGTTGTTTTTGTTTTGTTTTGGTGTTTTGTTCCTGTCTTCATTGTTTCAGGTATTTCTTTCCCCCTCTGGATTCCCCACGGGCTGGATCGAGATGGTCCAGTTATGCCCAGCTCCTTCCTCCTCCTCCTCCTCCTCCTCTGGTAGAGCACTCTTGCGATGCTGACACTGCCAGTCTCCAGTATCCTCACCCTCGCAGACGATCTCTCTCTCGGCCTCTTAATCCCTTACCTGAGAATGAAGGGGTTTAAAAAACACTGATTGAACACTTAAAGGCCTTATTCAAGTGCTTGTAAATGCTTTCATTCCTGGCTTTTTGTTTTTCTTTCAGAAGATTTTTCTAATTAAGGGTGTGTCTTGCATGTATTACAACCAGAACATGGTGTTTGGAACCTAAATGTGTTCGTGCTTTTGCATCAAAGGAATATTTGTTTCATTGGTTTATAACCTTTGATGAAATAATGAGACGTGTACACACAACATTAACTGTGAGTTACACACAAATGGTTGACTTCAAAGTGCCTGTTCTGTACATTTTATTTTGAACTGTTATGGTGTTAAGTTTCTTATGGTTTGTCATACTGGTTAATGTGAAAGCATATCATTATAAAGTTAACCTTGCCTTTGAGACATATTAAGAACTGTTTTTGATTTTTCAGGCTAATGTTGCAACTGACTAGTTTGTAAAATAAATCATTCCTGTGTATAAAGCAGCAAAACATAATAAAGACTGTTTGGTCTTTTTTTTCTTTTAAAGAAAACTGCCTTTCTCTACTTGGAATTACTGTTTAAAGCTTTTGTAATTATTCTCCAAGTAGATTATTTAATAAAATGTATTTTTAAAGATATGAATCTGTTGCCTTATAAAAATAGAATGTATTCTATTTGATGGTTTGTAAATCTTATATTTCCTAAAATATCACATTGCTAAAAAAAAATCCGAACAATCAGAAACTGAGGGATGATCATGGCATTAATTTAAAAGGTAGAAAGTTAGTGTGTAGACTAACATCTAGATCCAGCAGATGTCTACTTAGATTATTTGAACAGCATTTCATGTGCCTGTCAGCTAATCACACATTGATGGTAGAGCTGTTATAAATGTATAACTTAAAATCTAATTTTCAAAGACACTTTGCTATCAGTAGACACTCTCCTCTCAAACCCCAAGAGCTTTTTGACATGCAAGGATAAATAAGGTTCATTATGCTTTAATTTAAGGTGAGGTCTTCCTTCTGTTATAGGACTTAGACTTTAGACTAATCGACTTATCTAATTTCAAAGCAAGAGGTCTCACTTTAAGTCTGGATCTAACTCAGAATTAAGAATTCAAGTTAAAAAAAAAATAAAGAATTCAAGTTAGATTTCAATCATTATAGAGGTACCTGGGATGAAAAGTTAAAAGTGTTAGTCGCTCAGTCATGTCCAACTCTTTGCGACCCATGGATTGGGCATCCCAGGCTCCTCTATCCAAGTGATTCTCCAGGCATGGATGCTGGAGTGGGTTGCCATTCCCTTCTCCAGGGGATCTTCCCGACCCTGGGATTGAACCCAGGTTTCCTGCATTGAAGGTGGATTCTTTACCATCTGAGCCACCAGGGAAGCAGTCTCGGGTAATTTAGTGAATATTGGGCATCTTCTGTGTGCAAGACACTGTGTGTGCTAACACTTTGGGATATGTAAAAAAAAGAGGTAGTCTGTACACATTCATTCTAGTGGGAGAAGGCATTTACAGAATTTACAAAGAATAATAAAAATTTAGCTTCACAGTAAAGGTTGAATGGTACAGGAGACATTAAAGAAAGGGATTTATGTGAGTCAGCAGGATTTGGAAGGGATGTGAAATTTCGACAGGTTGGAATACTTAAAGTGGAGGAGGGCGGAGTCTAGGGTGATGGCCCAAATAGAAGAGGCAAGAGGATTAAGTGTTAATCCGCTGAAAGAATAAGGTGCGTTTGGGGAGCTAGTGGGAGATGAATCTGCATACCTTGTGTTCACACTGTAGAAGGTGCTGGATCTTGGTGTTGAGGTGTTAGCACTCAGAGCAGTTGGTAAAGGGTGTGTGAGACATCCACCTGAATCCCTGCCATGGGGCCGCTTCAAGCTCTAACTGGAATTACAGCTTTGAAATTCACTGGGGGGTCTACTCTTCCTTTTCAGTTGGTCAGATAACAGCTCATGTTGCTTGAGTGCTTTCCATGTGCCAGTGCTCTTCTGGATGCAAGTTAAGTGACTTCATCCTCACAGCAGTCCTCTGAAGCAAGTGCTCTGATGATCCCCATTTTACAGATGAGGCCACCTGCATGCTGCACAGCTAGGAAGTGAGAGCACTGAGATTTAGTCAGTTTGGCCTAGACTCTTTTCCTGTACATACTTTGAGTATAGCTCTTTGTTATGGTCATTGCTCGGTGGCATGGGGGAGAGCTCTGGTCATTTGATCTTTATGATGGAAGGACAGTGAGTTGGGTCCAAGGGATTCAGGATGGGTGACAGTCTGTCACATGGACACAGTCCAGCAGCTCACTGCTAGTGTGTGGCGTAGACAAAGGGTTGCTTTTTACTCTCAGGTAGCATCTTTTCAGCTCTTAGAGCTAAGTCTTTGGTTTATTTTTCCAAGATTGAGAAACTCTTGAGATTTTTCTCCATTTAAACTTTGTTCATTGAGTGTGGACACAGGTAGAATTAGGGGTAGTTGAATGCCAAGGATAGGTTTCAAGGAGAGATGGCAAGAGAACTGTGGAGACATCACTGAATTTGACAGGCCAGTCCTGATAAACTAAAACAAGTGTGCAAGTAGTGTTCAGGGCCAAGCCAGAAAACATGGAATGAGTGACAATAAGGTGTACAAGGAGGCAATTAAGTGTAGGAGAGACAGTGGTCTTTGTGTAATAAACAGAATCAAGGAAGGGTGGGTGTTTTATTCTCTTCACAGAGAGATACAGCGTTTCCAAAGATAGAGACAAAAAAAGTGAAAAGGGCATCCATGGAGGATCACTGGGCAGTACTTTAGAGGAGGTAGAAGATCAAGTTGTAAGCGGGTCTTTTCCCCACCAGGCTAAAATTAGGAGTGGAGGCTGTTAAAGTCCCAAGTGTGCCGTGCCTGTCAGCATTCAACAACCGTTAAATGGATGAAGTTGAGTTAAATTTGTTAAGAGGAACTGTATGCAATAAATTCTGGGATAAAGGAAAGTGAAAGGAGTGGTTTCTGTAAAATAGTAGGGCCTTATGCAGAGTAGGCTTTGGTGATGGGATTCGTGACCTAAGCAGAACGGAGACGGAGGAAGGCAATTAGGGACCGACCGTCTCATCTCGTCCCTCGCCACCCGGGACCAACCTTTACTGCGCCACACAGACGACTCGGTGTAGGGCGCGCTCAATTTAAGACTTAGAACAGGAGCGCTCTAGGTGTAAACGTGCGGTAAGGTGACCACACACGTCAGTGTCTGCTCCCGTACGGACAATGCCAACACTTCCGACCCGAATTCGGGGTGTGTCAGTTGTCCCCACCCGAAGTAGGTCTCTGCACACAGTGCCGGTGCTCTGGCTGCAGGTAAGGCAGGCGCCGCGCTTCTCGGCCGGGCGCGGCTTCCCGCTTCAAATCCGGACGCTTGCCCTCACCGAATCAGCGGGCTCGCCCCTTCGCGCCACCCAATCCAAAGCCGGCTCGGAGTCCCCGCCCCTCGGCCCGTGCCGCGAACTGACGTAAATCCGAGGGGCGCGCGGTACGGCAGGCAGCCATGAGGGGACGCGCGCACTCGCGCTGTCGGAACCACCCCCCACCCCCCCGCACCGACGCCTAACCCCTTCCTCGGCGGACCTTTAGCCGCCTGGGCTGCAGCGGCTGGCGTCGCGCGCTTGGTGAGGGGTAGTTGGGTCGGGGAAGGCGATTCGGGCTGCCTTAAGAGCGGGGCCTCCGAAACGAGGTTATCTTGTTAGGGGCCTGGTTCCGCCCCTCTCTCCCCACACGACGGCCCCGGCTCACTGGCCGGGCCAGGCGCGGGTGACGCGCTGCGGTCCGGCGGGTGCGGCCGTGTCCCCGTGGCTCCCGGCTTCGTGCGAGTCGTTTCACGGAAAAACGGGAAGGGAGACAGCGTTTGAGGTCGCTCTACTTTTGTTTTCTCCCGACGGCAGACTTTGTTCCCTGAAGCATGAGGTCCCTTTCGAGGCAGTCGCCTGGAGGACAGCTGTTTTCATGACTGTGTTTTCACTTGCTGTTACCATTTTGAGGTCACTCGACTGGAGCTTTTTCTGCTCCAAGATCAACTTTTTCTCCGGACTTCAGTTTTTAGGGCAAACTTTACGGTAAGCTTTGAAAACTGCTATGCTAAAATGCCTACCTAATGATAAAGAGTATCTTAGAACTTTGGGGAAGTTTGACTGCTTTTTCCCCACAGCCAATATTTTTTTGCTTGTAGATTTCTGGTCCACAGCTGCAGCCCATGATATTTGATGTGTCTAGGTCTGAAAGCAATTAAGTATTAGTAAACTCGAGCAAGAAGTTTTGAAGTTATTGCTTTAGGGAAGTACCCAGAGAAATCTCAGAGGTGGCTGGTTAGTTCAAATGTAGTGAAAGGAAAGACAACATCCTACTGTTTTGGTTTAAGGTGAGGCAGGGGGGTTGGTAATGTAGTCCAGATGGAAATTAGGAGATCTCTTCTAGGAAAGCTTTAGGATGGCTTAGAATAAGTGTAATCCTGTTCTGGAAAAGAGAGATTGGGCACTAGATTATATCTGGAGGAATCTTCCCCTGGATGGTGTTTCTCTTGCACTGGCAGCGAAACTCTTCTTCTACACTTAACACTATATCATATTGGAGTGGATTGTCAGCTTCCTGAGGGCAACCACCTTATTTACTGTTGCTTTGCTTCATGCAGCCAACCAGAGTTGTTTTTCACGGTTTCTGTTTGCTAATGATTGTTGCATGAATGACCTTTGCTTAATATCTCAATTTTCTTGGATTTGTTTCCTTCTAAGCTGAGATCACTCTTAAAGAGTTAATGTATATATTAATGTGTTATATATGTTTGTAAATGTGTAACTTAGTAGCTACAAGACTAGATGTGAGGAGCCTACCTGGACAACTTGGTCAGGATTTTAAAGTGGGATGGATGGATAGGCAAGGCTTCTGCTCTTAGGAGAAATCTTTTTAGTGGAAGACAGACAAGTACAAAAAGGCTGTCATCAGTCTAGCCAAAAGTAAAATGACTGTGATGGACTATGGGGCTAGGTTTCACTTAATGATAAGGGATCGCCTCTTTTAGAAAGTGACATTTGAATTGAGGTGAATGTTGGGAAGGAGCTAGCTGTGCAGACATCTTGAGGAATATTCTAGGCCCCAGGGCAGGGATGGGCTTGAGTGTTACAGGAACAGGTGCAGGAGGCTGGGACATGTGGAAGATGAGGTGGCTCATTGAAGTTTTCAGGAAGGATATTGTACCTGGCTTATGTTTGATGGTCCCTTTGATTGCCGTGCAGAGGATTAATTGTAGGGTGGTGAGAACTGAAGCGTTGAGACTGGTCAGGAGGCCTTTCTGTTGGGGTAGAGTGGTTGTAGCAGAGTCAGAAAGATGGAGAGTGATTCTGGGTTTGTTTTAGACAAGCCCTGTGTTTTCCTCAGAAATAAGGTTCACAAATGTGTTTTGATTGGCTGTGGTGTTTTCACTGCATTTAAATTGGTTCAAGTGGAGTCTAGTTTCTAGTTGATCTCAGTTCTTAGAGGCTTCTTGTTTGACAGTGTGTGTTGTTGAAGGCATTTGCGTTTGAGATTCATGTGTGTAAGGTGTGCACTGCATTATGTAGCTGAGGTCAGGGTCCTGGGTGTCCCTAACACAGAAGGGGAGGCTGTCAGATGAGATGCTTGGCTGTGGGCAGGGGGCTAAAGTGCAGAGGAAGGATGGGACAGGTTTTCCACTTCCTGCATCCTAATGTGGGAGAGTTTGAACGTCTTTGTAGAAATCAAGAAGAGGAATTAGACCTGTCAAAAAGAGGAAAACACTGAGGCGTGATCTGAGAGGTGGTGGGTGCTAATGAGATAGGTAGTGATGAATGTGCTTGTATTAACTCAGTTTGAAAGCCTTCCTTTCTTCAGCAAATTTATTGAGGGTCTACTCTTTAGGGCACTGTTTTAGATAGGAATTCACTGTGACACAGGCCCAGTCTCTGCCCTCATGGAGCTCACATTCTGATGTGGGAGAGGGTAGTTAAGCGGGTGAACTGTAAAGAGAAAAGTAAGCCGTGCCAGGAAACAGACATGCCGTGCCTGACTGTACTGGCTGGTGGGGACATGGACCTTTACATAAAGACCTGAAAGAAGAGAAGGAGCAGGAGCCTTCATGGTGGCGGTGAAGCAAGGATGACTGGGATGGAGGTCACAGATCACTCAGTCCCCTGTTGCCAGCATGACTGACTTTCTTAGATGGGAAGCTGAGGAGGGTCTGACTAAGCTGTGACAGTGTTGGGCTTTTTTGGATGACTTGTGTGTGTGGAGCTTTAGTCTGGGAAGGAAGATAGAGGCGTGGAGACAAAAGGCTGTTGCACAGAGGATCTTGGAGAGTGTGTGAGTTGACCATGACAGTGGCAGTGGGAGTCTTGGGCAGTGGCAGGTTCTGGTTAGCCACTGGGGTTTGCTTGAGGGATTGCATGTAGGGTGTGTGTGTGGTAGTGGGAACCCTGAAGGTTTGGTCTTAGCAATGGGAGAACGGAGTTGTCGTTTTCTCTTTGGGGAAGAGTGAAGAGCGGGGTTGAAGATTGAAGATGTCTTGAGGGGTTGCCATGAAGTGGAGTCAAGGTTGAGGTTTCAGGTGTCTGTTGGATATCCATGTGAAAATGTCAGGTAGGTAGTTGAACATCTGAGGCTCAGGGGAGGGGCCCAGGCTGGGATATAAAACTTCCAAAGTGAGGGCAGTCATCTAGTGAGGCTGGATGGATGGGGGTACCTGGGCCCAGCCCTGGAGGCTTGCTGTGTGCAGGTCCAGGAGAGGAGGAGGGCCCCGGCAAGGAGGAGAAGCAGCCTCTGGTGAATCTGGGAGTCAGACAGAGGTGCTTTGGAAGCCAGGTGAAAAAAGTATTTATGTGAGGAAGGAACATGAGTTTCATTCTGTCAGGTCCAAGAAGAGGACTGAAACTTGACCGTGGGATTATGGAGTAGACAATACAGAGGTCAGTGGTGATACTGACAAGTGTTTGGTGAGGCCCTGGGATGAAAGCCAACTGGGAGTGGGCTCCAGTGAGGACTGGAGCCGGGTGGACAGTAGTGACTCCTGCTGGAGGTCTGAGAGGCAGAGGGAGCGTGGACAGAGGTGGCGGTAGCTCCGGGGGATAGCTGGGCTGAGGTTGAGGAAGGCTTCTTTGGGTGGGGGCACTGCACCAAGAGATGGGACAGTGTTGAGGAGGAGGGACTGGTGTTGGAGTGGGAGGGGTAGGCTTCTGCCTGGAGTGTGGATAACTTCATCTATGCTTAGGTAAGTTTGGTAGGTTTCTACTGATCTTAAGACTTTTCCTACTTTGTTGAGTTACTGGATTAGTCTGTAATACCTAAACTCACAGATGAGTGATTTGTCACTGAACCTAGCACAGTCCTGCATTGTTGTCCATCTTACCAGTAGTGGCACTGCTTAGAATATCCTTCCAGGCTCTAAGCCCTCTTTCTTCCTCTCCTTTCAGCTGATGGGATTAGGCCAGACTTTGTAATACACGATTTAATGCTTGTGGGACCTGCTCCATGGTTTTGCTTACCTGTTGCCTGAATACAGTGGAGCACCTCCTATGGTCACCATACACTTAGTGTTTAGGACAGTTTGGAATTAGTCCTGGGCATGAATCTTACTAATTGCACAACCTTGGATAAATTTAGCTAGTTTAGTCTCTGAGTTTGTTTTTTTAGTAAATTGAGGATAAGTGAGTTAAGGTAGTGGGTAGGCAATAAATCTTAAATCTCTCCCATCACTGCTTATGTTTGTCTTCTTTACAAGCTCCTTTATTTCATACTTTGCCTATAAAAGTTCTTCTCATTCCTCAAAGTATAAGGCCAGTATCCTCTCATTTTGTCTTTCCTGATTTAATTATTTTCTTCACTGAATTTCACACAACCCTTACATGAGATGCAGTCTGAATTATTTTTGAAATTAAGTGACATCTCCCGAGTACTGAGCTCGAGGTCCATGGAGCCCGTGGCCAGCGTGCAGTGAAGGTTCTCCATCAGTACAGAGTGTGCCAGGATTCCCCAGACCTAGCCTTTGTGTGCCACTTTTACCATTTCTGTCTTGTCCATGTGCCAGATATACTTTATTTAACTTGAACATTTTTCTTTGAATGGACTCACTTTTAAAACCGTTTACTCATCCTTAGTCTCTGAAATCAGGGGCTAGATTTTACTAGTTCTATTTTTTCTATTCCATGTTAGGATGTGTATTCAACTGGTATACTTTTAAGTAATGTCCTGAAATCATCTGTATGTGCCATTGATGTCATGTCTTCTTTGATTCTTTATTAGTAAATTCAAAATTTAAGAGTAATTAAACTGTTGTATCTCATTGTTTTGTTAATTGTTAGAAGATAGTTTGAGGTTTATATTCTCAGCTATAGTATCCCCTTAGTGCTGTTCCAAAAAAGAATTTTATCAGTTTTCTAAGATTTATGAGATTTCTATTTTAGTCATTTGAAAAAAATTTATAGTAATATTTGATATATAAGAATACTTTTATTGTTGCAGTGAGATGGAAGAATTTCGAGGTATAGCCGAGGAGTCATTTCCAAGCTTTTTAACCAGTTCATTACTTGGTAATAGTGGGATTTTGGAAAATGTCACTCTTTCTTCAAATCTTGGCCTGCCTGTTGCTGTTTCCACACTTGCTAGAAATAGATCCGGCTCTGAAAACAGGTACGAATTGTTTTAACAGATGATTTTTTTATAGATCCTTAAAGCCTGTGATATATTGATTACTTCTGCGAAATTTCTCAGCCAAACTTGAGCTTTTGCTTTATCTGAGGGAGATGACCGTTTATGTAAAGTCAACACAGAAGATAAAACCCTCTTTCCTATTCCTTCACCTTATCAGTGGTGGGTGGGTAAGTTTGGGATTGAGCACTGGTAGGATTTGACCTACCAGTGGTTTTTCTGTTCATGGTGTTTTGGCTTTGTATTAGTTCAGCCCCCTGGCAACTGGTGATTTGAGCTGCATCCCCAAATGTGATGTGTATAGCTCACCCATTTTGTGTAATGTGTGAAGTTTGCCTGTGCTTAAAAATCTAACTTCTGGGTTTTCCTGGTGGCTCAGTGATAAAGAATCTGCCTGCCAATGCAGGAGATACAGGTTCAATCCCTGATCTAGGAAGATCTGACATGCCACGGAGCAGCTAGGCCTGTGTACCACAACTACTGAGCCTGTGCTCTAGAGAGCCTGAGAGCTGCAACTACTGAGCCCAGACACTGCAGTTGCCGAAGCCTGCACGCCCTAGAGCCTGTGCTCCACAAGAGAAGCCACCTCAGTGAGAAGCTGGTGCATCACAACTAGAGTAGTCCTTGCTTGCTGCAACTAGAGAAAAGCCCCTGTAGCAGCAAAGACCCAGTACAACTAAAATAAATAAATTTTTTTTTAAAGGCTTTGCATGCTACAGATAAATCTTTAATTAAAAAAAAACTCTAACCTCTTTCCCATCCTCTGCCCAACCTAAACATTCTGTATGGAGCATCACCTTTATATTTGGAACAGAGGGGTTGGATTAACTCTCTAGAAACTTTTAGCTTTACGGTTTCCACGACTTTCTTGTTGAAAATATACGTTCTGCTGCTGCTGCTACACAGTTTTTCAGTGCTTTGCAGGTACAGTGATGGTTTTCAACACTGTGGGCCCTATCTGTTTTTACCCCTGGCCGTTGATTTTATAGTCATACAGTCCTATGTCATGTGAATTTTAAATATGTATAATTTAATTATTAACAATTGCAACAAAATTTTCATGTGTAGGTATTCTGATGTCCAGACCTCTTACTTAGTGGAAGGGAAGTTTTCAGTTCCATCGGAGACATCACCCAGTAGCCAAAGTGAAGATGAGCCAAGAGAGAGGTTACGGCTTGTCTTCTCCAATGATGAGTGAGTTCTTACTTCATCTTGCTTTCACTGTGTTTAAGAGCGAGTCTCACTCAGTCTGATGGAAGATGAACATTGATTGTGTCTCTAATCAATTCTAAGAACCTTTAGCTGTTTTCTTTATATGATGTTAATAACATTTTTAGTCTTTCAAAATTTTTTTCTAAGAGTAATACATGCTCATTGGGGAAAAAATCATAAAGTATAGGCAGGTGTAAGGAAGACAGCAAAGACCTGTCAACCTACTAATTAGAAAATGGATGTTGATTATCTTTTTATTTAATCTGGACAATTTTCTATGCACATATACATGTACATGGGGCTTCCCTGGTGGCTCAGCGACAAAGAATCCGCCTGCAGTGCAGGAGCTGCAGGAGACATGGGTTTGATACCTGGGTCGGGAAGATCCCTTGGAGGAGGGTGTGGCAACCCACTCCAGTATTCTTGCCTGGAGAATCCCCATGGACAGAGGAAGGAGCCTGGTGGGTTATAGTCCATAGGGTCGCAGAGAGTTGGACACAACTGAAATGACTTGGCACGCATGCATAAATACTTTATAAAAGTTGTTAACTCTGTATATTCATTCTAGATTTGCTTTGAATCAAAAGATTTCATTTTTATGGCCGAGTACTATACACAACTAAATTTTCTTTATCCATTTATCTGTTGATGGGCACTTAGGTTGCTTCCATATCTTGGCTATTGTAAATAGTGCTGTAGTGAACATAGGGGTGTATGTATCTTTTCCAGTTAGTGTTTTTATTTTCTTTGCATAAATACCCAAGAGTGGAATTTCTGGATCATATAGTAATTCTATTTTCAATTTTTTTAAATTGATTAATTTAAATTGAAGGATAATTACTTTACAATATTGTGATGGTTTTTGCCACACATCAACATGAATCGGCCACAGGTATACATGTGTTCCCCACCCATCCTAAACACCTTCCCACCTACCTTCCCTCGCTGGGTTGTCCAGGAGCACTGGCTTTGGGTGCCTGGCTTCATGCATTGAACTTGGACTGGTCATCTATTTGAGGAGCCTTCATGCTGTTCTCTGCAGTGGCTGTACCAGTTTACAGTCCCACAGCAGTGTAGGAGGGTTCCCTTTTCTCCACATTCTCTTCGCTTGCTGTTTGTTGTCTTTTTTGAGGCTAACCATTCTGACAGGTATAAGGGTCATACCACTTTGTGGTTTTGAGTTGCATTTCCCTGGTGATGATCAGTGTTGAGCATCTTTCATGTACCTGTTGACCATCTGTATGTTTTTGGGAAAATGTCTATTTAGGTCTTCTGCCCATTTTTTAATCAGGTTGTTTTTTGATTCAGCTATCTACTGCAGCTGTAATAAAAAGGTGGAGAAACTAGGACAGAGGGTTAGAACTTGGAATTGATGAAAAAACTATTTTATTTTCATTCATCATGGCCTGATAAAAGCCTGGCCCTGGGTATCCATTTGTCACATGATGAATTTGTTACATTAGCAACTTTTTCCTGAACTTCCATTCCTCCCCCCTCCTTTTGCTGGTGAAATGGCCTGGGGAACGGTGAGAGAACCAGGAGCTTTTGTAGTAGGTTGGGTGGAAAATTGCCTTCAAGGAAGAACCTTTTCATCCGTATATGAAACAACAGAGGCAGAAGGAAGACAGGGATAAGAACAGTGGCAGGGACTGAAGTATGACTTAAAAGCATTTGTAATTCAGAGAAGTAACTATTTGGCAAATATCCCAATATCCTTTAAGTCTGTCTTGTCTTTTAAAACCTGAGCTGTCCTCTAGATATGATAGATTCACAGATCTGGGAAAGAAGAAAAAAAAACACCTCACTTTATCACTTGAGAGGCAGAGTAACAGTGTATTTGGTTTTGGTAGATGTACATTGCTGGACCAAAATGATGGTGTAGTCCCCCAGACATGGCTGGGCCCAGAAATTTTTCTTTCCACTGTGTCTACTTTTTCTTTTTGTGAAATAAATGATTAATGGATATTTTACAGATATATGCAGGGTAACTAATATTTCGTTATTATCCTGTTCCCTAATTTAAAAGTTCTGTCGCTAAGAAAAAGAACCAGACAGAAAGTCAGTGTTTGTCAGATGCTGTCCTCAGAGAGTCCGCTTTTCCCAGTAATGGAGCAGGAGCAGAAGGGGAGCAGACCAGAACTGCAGAGCCCTTCCAGAGCCAGGGCCCTTCCGACAGAGCCTCACCCCTGGGGCAAGAGCAAGGTATGCCACTGGGAGAAATTATTTCTTAATGTGTGTGTTTTAATTTCCTTTTTAAAAATATATTTTTTAATTGAAATGTAGTTGATGTACAGTTACATAAGTTACAGGTGTACAGTATAGTGATCCACGATTTTTAAAGCTTATACTTCATTTATAATTATTATAAAATGTTCGTTATATTCCCCATGTTGTACAGCATGCTTTTGTAGCTTATTTTAACCTACTAATTTGTTCCTCTTAATCCCCTGCTCCTATAATGCCCCTCTCACTTCTCTCTCCCTACTGGTAACCACTAGTTTGTTCTCTATTTCTGTGAATCTGCTTCTTTTTTGTTATATTCACTAGTTTGTTGTATTTTTTTAGATTCCACATATAGGTGATATCACACAGTTTTAATTTCCTTTCTTGTTTCTCTGGCTTTGGACCAGTATTTATCTTAAACTGTGATACTATAAAAATGCTTTGATTTGGCATTTACTTATTAATGTCATAATACTTCTGTAAGAGAAGATCTCTTAATCAGTCTCTTCATTGTCCTTTTTGATTAAGCTGAAGTGTTCTTTCTTGTGGAAACCACCTTACTCGTTGGGAAGTCAAGTGTTGTGTCTGTGGAAGATAGTTTGACGGTTCCTCAAAACATGAAACGTAGCATCACCACACAACCCAGCAAGTCTAGTCCTAGACATACACCCAAGAGAAGTGACAGTGTGTATCCACACAAAAACTCATATACCTGAGTGTCCATAACTTGACTAGTCACAGTAGCTAAAAAGCTACTGATTCAAATAACCATCAGCTAATGTATGGATAAGCTAATGTATGGATAAATAAGATGTAGTGTGTCCATTCAGTAAAGTATCATTCAGCCTTAAAACTGAGTGAAGTACTGGTATGTGCTATAATCGGAAGACCCTTGAAAGCATCTGGGTGAAAGAGGACAGACTCAGAAGGCCACATACTGCGAATCAATTTATTTGTTGGTACAGATAGGCAGATCCACTAGACAGAGAAGATTAGTGGTTGCTAGAGCCTGGGGGGCAGGGAGAAGGAGGAGTGCCTGTTAGTGGGCACAGCATTTCTTTCTGATGTGATGAAAACATTGTGGAGTTAGAGAGTGATAACGGTTGCACAGCTTTGTATTAAAAACCATTGAATTGTATACTTTAAAAGGATGATTTAAAGTTTATCAGTTAAAAAAAAAAACACCTCCCCATGTAACTCTCTCACAGTTTGATAAAGTTTTGTCACACTTGCTTCATCTTTTCTGTTTTATATTACCTTTTCCTCTGATATTTAAGAATTCCAGACATCATTTTATTCCTATGTATACTAGTTTGCATCTCTAATAAAAGTATGAACATTTTCCTGGATAACCACAGTGCTATTATTGATGCATATGGTACCCTGGCCCATATTTTACTGATTATCTCGGTTGACTTGCTTGATTTGGGGTCCGAGGAAGGGTCCATTTTGTTTTGCTTCATTTGCTGTGGTGTCTTTAGGCCTGTCATCCTGGAGCTGTCCTGCTGTTTGCTCACTCATGGTTTCATTCTCCTTGATTCTGTCTTTCCCACATCCTCTGTAAAGCAGAAGTTAGCTTTAAAGACTTGGTCAGATTCCTATTCAGGTGTTTTTGGTATGTGTATAATTTTTTAAGCTTTTCTACCCTAACAGATTTTTAATTTAACTGCCAGTGATGGGCTTCTATACTATCATTTAAAAGTGCTCTATTCTATTTAATGGGAAAAATTGTTTAGTTTGTTAATTTGCTATTAATATTTTTGAGAGTTGTTAGGTATTTAGTTGATAAAATACCTTGGTCTGTCAGTTTTTGTTTTTGTTTTCTTAACAGACTCACCTATTGATTTTTGTTCACAATCCTGGATGAATAAAGAGAACGAGGTAATTTTTTTATGTTACCAATTTCTATTGTTAGGAGAGTGAAAGTTCTTGTTTCACAAGTGTGAATGCTGAGTACCATTAATATTAGGTAGAAGTCTTGTACTTGTGAACTGCTATAAGTAACCAGGAAGTGGGGAATAGGGCTGGCCTGGGACTCCCTGAGTCTCCAGGGCTGTCTGCACTGCTGCTCTGCCTGACTTCTCGCCAGATCCTCTGGAGTACTGGCTCTATGGGGTGAGGGTTCCTCTTTGTTTGGTTTATTGCATTCTGAGTCCCCAGCACAGAGCTGGCACTCTATTGTTGAATGGTAGGCAGGATGAATTTGTTTGTAGGCAACCTGAGTGTATACTTTTAATATTCATGACCAAAAAGAAGAGCGTCATCTTTCTTTCAGTGTAGAGTTAAAAAACTAACAAAAAAAATCACAGTTTTAATGAGCTCACTTGGGTCCATCCTCCTCTCTGTAAATCACTGTACCAGCTGGTGGGTTGGGGTAAAACTTCATTCTGTGAGCCTCTGGACCTTACATCCACTTCTTTGTGTGCGTGCCTCTGGGCATCAGTGCGTGTATATATACAAATATAGAGGTGTGACTGAATCACACCGCATGCCCCCCTGAACTGAAAAGAGACCGACTCCTTGGAGGACAGATGCTGAGCAGATAAACAGTTTGTGTCCAACAGTCTCATGTTTATAAATGTAAACACAGTACTTTAAAATCTTACAAAAAGGAAATGCAATTTTTATTTTACTTTCATAAGAATTTTTTTTAACATTATTTCTGTAAAATGATTGAATTTTATTTCTCACTTTGTTTTATTTCTTACAGATTGGTGTTCCTGATGTGGGAAAACATTTTGAAGAGAGGAATCCAAACAGTAACTTAAGCCTTACTAGTTTCCTAGAAAACGAGAAACTGATATCACTTGCCAGCTTGGAAGATTCTTCTGGTAGCGTCACGAAATTTGGCTCATCTTTTCCTCATCCTGAGCTTGTTGCTCCATGTGTTTCTATTGCCTCGTTGCCGTAGTGATTGTGCAGCTTTCTGTTTCTCTGCCTTCTTTATCACTTATCCACCAGCACTCAAATGGCCACTTCCGTTAAGCGATGGGAGTTTAAATTTTTTTTCTTTATAGCACTCGTGATAGGCTTAGTCTCATCTCTCTGTTGAGTATCATTACCGTATAAATGGATAAAGCACCATGCTAAGACACTGGGGTTCAATGAAATATTTTACCCCTGTGCTCTGAAAGTCCTGCCAAGTGGGCAGAGAGATGCATGGCTCCCCTCTGTGTGGAGTGTGTCTCAATGGTACAAACTGGGGGGGTCACAGGAGGGTGACAAGTTAATTCTGACTGAGGAAGGTGTCTGTGAGGCTTCAATGAAAGAGGTCATTTTTCCTCTTTGAGAAAGGAGGCCTCTGATAGGCCTCAACATAGACACTGGAATAAATGTACATTTAAGAAGAAAGAATGGCTTTAGCAGAGACCCTAAGGTGGGGGCATAGAGACAACATTTGGAGAGAGTAGCCAATGCTTTTGTGTGGCAGATTTATAGCACCTGTGGAAAGATGAACTTGGGAATAAACCCAGAAAGTAGGCAGAGACCAAATTATCCATGACTTTGGAGGCCAGACTGGTGAGCCAAATGGGATAAATTGAAACTGTAAAATCAAAACAGGTTTTGCTGCTAAAATTTTAAAAATATTTTTAGATTATGAAATTGTGGATGAGGAATTGTTGACCTGAATTTATATAGTTTCTTATTTTAGTATGCTAGATTCTCAGAGGCAGTAGGAAAATTGCCCTCTTGAAAAGGCTCACAATACTGTTACAGGTGGTTGACAGTTCTAGTTTCATCCTGCCCTTGCCAGGCTGTGTGTAGAACATTGAGAAGCACTGCCACCGTTGTTTTTATTTGTCTGTCTGTAGCTTTCTGGGTTTAGTGGAAGTTGAGTTTTTTATCATATCTATCAGTACTCAGCTTTGTTACATCTTTTTTTTTCCTTCATCAGATACTGTTTGAGGTTTCGTATTAGCATTAACCATTAATTCACTGGAATTTAGTTTTATTTCTCCTGTGGCAGGCTCATTTGTCCTTTGTTGATAGTTGCTCATTTGCCACACTGCTTTCTGAATAAACGGCGCTTTTCCCATGGCCACACTTGCCCTATCCTAACTTCCAGTGTTTGTTAGTGGCTGCTTCTGTGTTGTCTTCTCAGTGAAGGTTAAGTATTTAGTTTGGTTAAATATTAGAATGCTTTTAGTGATTTATAGATGAAAACAGTGGATTTTTTTCATGTCAAATGTTTAGGCAGAATCACATGGACTGTTGATGCAAATGATTTATCAACCTTATTGATTACTTTTCCTCCATTTTACTGATAGATGATGATATTGATGATGAAGAGTTTTATGATGATCATTTGGAGGCTTATTTTGAGCAACTGGCGATTCCAGGAATGATGTATGAAGACGTAGAAGGACAGGAACCTCCAGAAAATTATTTTAAGTTACCTACGAGTGATCCTAGTCAGGTATGTTCCAGTCTTTATGATTTTTCAGAAATTTGACATTAGAAAATTATTACTGGACTCATTAGAAGATTATTAACATAAAACTTTTGGTTTTCCTTGGGCTCTATTTTCCCAGATACAAACTGATGAGAAATACCCTTCCAGTTCTTTCCTGCTGCTTCTTACCTTTCTTTTACCTGCAGTGCAGAGTGATGCACTGAACATCTGTATGCTCCTGTCCAGGTCAACCAATTGTAAACATTTTTGCTATCTTTGTGTTTTCTTTGTCCTTCAAAAAAGTAGTTTTTTTACTGAGTCATTTGAAAGTAATTTGCAGATATTTTACCCTAACACTTCAGTGTTTACTTCCTGTGAATGAGGACATTTTCCTCCATAATCACAATTTCTTTTTGCTAGTGTAACTTTGATGTTTTGATTTAAATGAATACACAATCCAGGTTCACATTTATCCACTGTCTACAGATGTCCTTTATTTCTTTGGTTTTGGATCCAAGCTTTGATCAGGGATCACACTTGTATTTGGTTGCAGTGACAGGGAGGTCTTTCATGTCATTAAGCTTTTTGTAAAGTTTAGGCCTGTTGTTTTGTAAAATGATCTGTATGCTAGATATATGTGACTGCTTTCCCCTCCTGATTAAACATTCCCCCTGTGTGAACAGTTGAAACATAGGGCAGCGCTATGCACTCTGATTACATCCTCTGGGAAGGCCTGTCATTCCATTTGTCTCCTGTTGGTGGTGCTCTTTGCTATCTTGATGAATGTGGGGTTAGATTCCTCCTCCTTCTCTGTTGTTATCAGGAGGTGGTCTGTGGGATTTCATGTGCTTTCTTTGCCTCTTCCTGAAACCCTGCCTCCTGAGACCTTTGGATTGCTTTTATTTTTTTCCTGTCTCACATTTCCTTACTCTCAAGTTTTGCTGGGTTACAGTGTCCAAGTATAGACAGAGACCTCTGTTTTTGTGTTTAGGTGTACAAGCTGTCAGAGCAGCTGTAATGACCCCCTGCTTTTGTTTTTTTTTTTTTTTTAAAAAAACACAAAAAAACACAAAGCCTTGTGACTTTCAGTTGCAATGAGGGGCTGCTCTGCTCCGTTAGAAGCCCTGACCTGGAATGGGTTGCCAACAAGTGGCTTTGCTCCAGGTTTCCTCCCTGTGCTGTCCTGTCCTCTTCTGCCTGCCACTGTTGGTCATAGTCCCATAGGTGGTAGCTTTGCCCTGTTAGCCTCAAGAACATTCTTTCTTCAGCATTGTTTTCAGGTGCTTTGTGGAGGAGAGAGCTGGTTTCCTGCGTTCTGGTTCTTTTTCGTCTTTGCTAGTATCCTATATGAAAAATAGTTTTGTTTTTTTTTTTAATAGTTTTAAATGTCAGTTCTTTGTCTCCTTTTTTTCCCCATTGGAATATTCATATTTTAACTTTTTTTTAATAAACTTTCTATGTTGAGATAACTTTGATCATTGTGCACTTTTTTTTTTTTTGACTTGAACAACAGATGCATATCTCCTCACAGTTCTGGAGGTGGGGAGTCTGGATCCAGGTGTGAGCAGGGTGGGCTCCTGCAGCTTCTCTCCTTGGAGACGGCAACTTCTGTGACTCCACTGGGTCTCCCTTTGCTGGTCCTCGTGTATTTTCAGGCTTTTGGTAGTTTTTTTAGGTGTTTATGATAGTTTTCTAGGGCTGCCAGAACAGATTACCAAAGTTTTGTAACTTAAAACAACAGAAATTTACTTTCTCACAGTTCTAAAATGTTGACAGGGCCAAGTGCCCCCCAGAGTCTCCTTCCTGCCTCTTGCAGCCTCTGGGGCCCTGGTGTCCTTAGTTCATGGCCGCATCGCTCCATTGTCTGCTCCATCTTCACTTGGCCTGTCCCTGTCTTTCTGATCCCTCTGAGGTCTCCTTCTCCTTTCTCTTGTAAGGACATTGCTTGTGGGGTTTAAGGCCCACCCCAAATCCAGGATGTTCTCTCAAGATCTTCAGCTTAGTTGCATTTGCAAAGACCCTATTTCTGAATAAGGCCACAGTTTGCAGGTACCACCTGGGGATAAGACTTGGACACATCTTTTCCAAGAGATAGAGTTTAACCCACAGAAGTGTTCCACTAAGAAGTTATTATTCACTGAAGAATATAAAACTGTCCATTTGTATTTTCTCCTAGTGCTCTTGCATCTAAATCTTTAAGTCATTTGGAGTTTATTTTGAGATAAAGTGGAGATTGTTTATTTTTTGTATAAAAAATTGTTGGAAAATCACCAAGTTAATAAATTATGTCACTAGAATTTAAATGTATGACCTTATTTCAAAGTTAGTAGCTTATCTTTTACATATAGCTATCTCTGTGTAGTATCCTGACTTTGAAAAGCCTTATCTGTGAATCCTGTTAAAGGCTTCGCTGGCACTTAATAGTTAGCAGTGGCTGAATATCTGAGAAGTGTGTTGTGGGCACACAAGTCCCTTTCAGCAGCTATTATTCTAGGAAAGAGTGAGGAGTGCCATTTGCGAAGGATTGTTGGAGAGTGTGTTTTCGAGGCCATGGCTTAATCTGCCATGTCTGATGCAGTTGTTCTTGGACTCCTGACGGTCATTTGTAGTATTTGCTGTTTTACTCCTATTAAATGTCATTCATTTATGTTTTCAGAGTCTGTTAATCATATTAATTCTTTGAGTCTAGCCACACTGATGGGCTTCCTATCCTTTTAGATAGGGTAGGAAGATAGTTACAAAAGTTATACTTCTAAAATCCTGAACTATAGTGAGCACCTTGGCCGTACTTTTGGTGTCTGAGTCTGTTGGTGTATATTTGCCATTGGTTTTGGTAAATTCTTTATGATTGGTTCACATACAGTCTAGAAGAATACTGTGTTGTCCATTCCTTTCTAGAATAAATATTTTATGTCATCTGCATAATTGTTTTTTTTGAAAGAAGTTATGAAAAACAAAACTTATTTCTGGTCTATTATTTACTTTTTAAAGGAAAGTGGAAGAGCAGAAGTTCTGGTGAAGACTCTTAGGACTCCTAATGCGAAACTTAACCCCGTTTACTTTCATGACGCAAATGCCAGTAAAGATGATTTTGATTTGATGGATTCTCTAAAGCTGGAGGAAGGGTCTCCTCATCAAAATAAGCATTTGGCGTCAGACTCAGAAACTGTTTTGCCTGTGGATAGATTTTTAGACACTGAGACGCCTCAAGTGTCCATTCAAACAAATGTGGATGTAGCATCTTTGAAGCCTGTTAGTGACAATGCATTTAATTCCACTGATGCTCTGTGGTCACCCACCAGTGAAAGGCAAACCTGTGAATGTTACGAGTTGGTTGGAAAGACCAAGGACCGTGAGTGGGCCTTTGTTTCTTTCTTTTTTCTTTTTAAATAAAAGTAAGAAATATATAAAATACTTATACACATTTTGAATATACTGTATTTCCAAGTGGAACTTGTGTAATCTTTCGTATTAAAATATATACATGTTCTGTGTTTTAAATCTGTGGATTTAAAAATGGTGTACTTATCTGGTAGAAAAGTGCCTTTGTCAGTGTTTGTCGTCTTCTCCTTCCTGCCTCATCCTCTGTGATGGACTTTACTGGGACTAAGGCTGGCGATTTCACCATCAGAGAGAGGCTTTTCTTTTGGGGAAATGGGTTTCCTAATTTTGGGCAGATTTCAGTACCACTGATAACTAAGATAAGTCAGCTAAATGAAATCATTTAAGAATATCATATCATTTTGTTTGTTGTGTGTCATTGGATGTGTCTGGAATTCTCTTTTCTAGAAGCGGACCCACCACAGAGTGTGGTCTATCAGGATGAGGAGGGCAGATGGGTCACTGATCTCGCCTATTACACACCTTTTGATAAAGAACAAGATTTCAATGTGTCTCTCAATAATGAACTGAACGAAGACTTCCGATCTGGCTGTAAGTGTTCTGATAGCCTCTGCTTTTAACCATTTTCATTGTTTCTGACGGTCTTCTGAGGTTAGTCTGTCATCCTGGTTGGCCACATCAAATCCTTTTTGGAGGATGTGCTTAGCTCCTCACTTGTTTCTCTAGGAACAGAGGCTCACGTCCATCATTGCTCATCACTGGGACTGAGCTGAGCCTTCCCTAATCTAGGATAGTGAGTCACTTTAGCACCTGAGAGCATTAGGAACCTCAGTCAGGTTTGTTAATTCTAATGCCTTAAGCAGGGTCATTTGATGTCCTGTCTCTTTGTCCTCTGTCTGTCTGTCCCCTTCCCTGTGGTGTTACACCTGGCCCTCTGCTCACTCACCTGGCCTTGTGGCCTTGGCTTAGAGATGGAGGGCTGTGTGTCCGTTGGTTTCCTAAGGTGAACTGAGTTGCTTAGTTGAAACGTTGAGGAATAGACACTGGGTGATCACTTGTCCCTGTTTGCCCAGGCTGTGGGGTTTATTGGGATGTGGGATTTTTCCTTTCAGAAACTGGGGCAATCCTGGGTGTTGGGACGAATAGGTAGTTCACACCATGATGAATTTATAGAGGGGCTTGTCAGTCTGATGGTTCCAGATGAAATTCCATGCATATCATGGACAACTGCTGTAACTCTCGTGTGCCAGATTTGCAAGGCTGAAATTAATGTGAATCTTATAAAAAGCTTACATTGTAAAGCCCTGTTGGTAAGTTAGGGCAAGTTAGTACCTGATGAAATCAGTTGCAGTAGGAGGTTCATTACGAAAAGTTCCAGAACCATATACTCTTACGTGCTTAATGCAGATGTGTCATCAGTTCTGTGATGGAAGCTTTCACGTATTTCTTTCAATTTTATTTCTTTACTATTTCATTTTCCTAATTAGCTAAGCTGTATTTATATGCTAGTATTTAATTGAGCATTAGTACAATATAATTATGTAAACTTTTTTTTTTAAGCTGATGCATTGGATTTGATTGCACAAGATGAAGAAGAATTTAATAAAGAACATCAGTTTATGCAGGTTTGTATTTTATTGACATTAAACAACAGTTCAGATTTTTCTTGTATTTAAATGTAGGTAAAATGTTCATTTCTTTCTGAGAATACATAGTGAGAATACATAGATACATAGTATAGAATTATATCTTGATATTCCTTATGTTTAGATAGTTTCTGCCTTTTCCTTCACATACTTAATTATTAATTGAAAAATAAATGGCCTACTGAAATAATGGTTATTAATTCACTTAAAATTGCCTGAATAGGCTTCAAAGATATTTCCATAGTTTTTAATCATGTTTTAAACTGAGTAGTGCTATTTGTTTTTATTTGAAGAGACATTCCTCTCTAAAGATTTGTATCAATGACAATCAGTATTTGATTAAGCAGTATATTAAAGCAATGTGTATTGTAACTTAAGTATTAAAAATTTCTTCTGGACTTCATTACATTTCTTAGCTGCTTAAGCTTGAATTTGTCCAAACTTTTTAAAAATATAAGTACTTAAATTCCCTTAGTTATATTAGTATTTTATGTGTTAGAAAAACAGAAGGCTTGTTGTAGAAATGAAATGATAACTTTCTTCCTAGGAAGAAAATATAGATGCCCAGAACATGTCGGTTGCCCTTGGAGATACATCATGGGGAACTTCGGTCAACTATGGTCTGCTGAGGAGATCACTGAGTGCCTCAGATGTGGACAGAGATGATGCCAGTTACTTACGTCTGTCTTTAGGGGAGTTCTTTGCTCAAAGGTCTGAAGCTCTAGGTTGCCTTGGTGGTGGTTACAATGTGAAAAGAGTGAGTACCATGTATACTGGGAGTGGTTAAATGCACCGCCCTTATGTACTGAATGCAGTGACAGTGTAGCCAGATCATAGTGTCTTTAAAGCAGAGACAGAATAGGGGCGTGGTGGGATGATGGGAAAACATTTCAATTTTTAGTGGTCGTACCCTTGCTCCAGTCCTAGCTCTGTCTTTTAACTAGTTCTGTGTCATGGAACAATGTATGTAACTCCTCTGTGCCTTAATTTTCCGGTTTCTAGGATGCAGTACTGTCTTATAGGGTTTGTGGGTTACTGTGCTGGTGCACTACGGTGTTTAGCACAGCTTCACATGCATGAAGTACCTAATGTTTGTTGCTGTTGTTACGTCCTTGGCTGTGGGAAGAATTCAGAGATTCATTAATTTTTAAACCTCTGGTCTAAAAACATGTTTCGAAATATAGTAGTGTTTTGGTTTAATAGGATGTACGTGTAAAAAGTTTTAAATGCCAGTGTTATTGGTAACTTGTATGAGGCAGGAGGGGAAGCTATGTCATTTCTAGGGTCAGGGCGGTGTCTGAGGAGGGGCACTGTGCTGGTGCCCGACAGGTGGGGAGGAGGCGGTGTGTTTGCAGTGAAGGCCTGGAGATGCCAAGTGGAGCTTGAGTGGAACATTCAAGGAGCAGAGAGCAGGCAGACAGCTCCTGTGAGTGGGGCAGCAGGCGATGGCTGGTGGAAGTAGACAAGGGCCAGGTTGTGAGGGGCCCTCACAGGGCTTGGGGGCATCTCACAGGGACAGGGAGGCAGGGAGTAGTTTTCAGGCCCAGATGTGAGAGGAGCTGGAGGATCAGTGGGCAGAGACTGAGCCACATAGTAGGTGTCACGAAGGCCAGGGAATTGGATGGCAGTAGGAAACACAAGAGTCTAGGGTGTGGGAGTGCCTCCGGAGAATTCCGTGTTGGGACTTGGTGCTGTCATAGTAAGTGTATGCTAAACCTGAACTTCATTGAGAGTGTAATTTGAAACAGTTGGTGAGTTAGAACACTGCCGATTTACAGAAAAATTTGAACTGTGGGTCCTATCTGTGCAGTGAATTAAAAAAATGAGAGTAAATACCTAGGCAGATATTTCTTCCTGGACCGATTGGTTTTGACATTATGAGAGAATTTGAAGAGTAACTGAATTCCTTTCTGAACAGCTGGACAAAACACCAGGTACTGGAAAGATGGATCTGTCACTTTGTGTTAGTTGTGAAATGTTGCTTGGTTCAGGTTGCTGGATCAAAGGAAGAAATCCCCAAGTGAAGATCAGTTGAAAATTGAGTGCCTTTAGTGAATTTGCATTTCAGGCCTGTACTGTGAGAGCTCTGGAAAGAAGCTGGATGGGGAATTCCCTGCCCCTGAGCAAGGTCCCTGAATGCAGACCTTCTGAATGCTTATCCAAGGCAGTAGGAACATGCCTAATCTTAATACAGGTTTTCAGGGACCTATTTATTGTGTAAAATAAAATACCCTTCTAAGTACTGTAAGTTCCAGGAAGGCAGAAAATTTTATCTTTCTTCTTACTGATATGTTACTAACAGTACCTTACAGATAGTAGGTGCTCAGTAATAATTGCTGAAGGAACAATGTGTCGTTTCTGGGTTGTTTTCATTTGGATTTCTTAGTAAGGGCAAATTATTTGACAGTATTCATTCTGATGATTACAGATAGCTAGCAGTAAGGAAATAAAAGGTCCTGTCTGGACTTGTAATGTTCATTTCTAGCAACTTACATTTAAATGAAAAATCAAAATTACTTTGTTGAAATCTGTTTAACTAGTTTACGAGTATTAGGATAAGATAGTCTAGAATTTCTCAGAGGAGTTGAATATAAAGAAAATAATTCACATGTTTATTTTGTAGCCATCGTTTGGTTATTTTATTAGATCACCAGAGAAAAGAGAACCTATTGCCCTAATAAGAAAATCAGACCTATCAAGAAGTAATTTGGGAAAAGAAGTGGCTGATCTTAACCATGGTCTTTTTTCAGGTAATGGATTAAATGAAATTTTTAGTGAACTTTTTATTTAACCTGTAAGTTAGTGGTTGTGTGATCATGTTCTTATGAGGAAGAAAGTATTTGAATTTCTTGAGTATTAGTTACTGATTTGATTTTTATACAACTTCACATTGCCTTTTCAGTTTAAAGCTGAAACAAGTCAGCCAAAATTCACCTAAATCCTTCTGTTAAAAACCAAAGTGAATGGAATATAATTTGTTCAGGTGATCGATCGGCTTAACTTTGGCATGTTAAACTACTGAGTTAATGAATTATAACTTACTATATGTATCATTTAGGTAGACTTTAAAGAAGAGTTTTCAGATTGGGGCGGTGGTAGTATAAATATAAATATCTCTGAATATTAAAAGCCATACTTTCATGATTAATATACAGTTATCAAACAGCTGTTTTTTGCTAATATAATGCCTAGTGTATTATATTATGAAATGGTATAAAATGTGCTTTAGTCCTTAAAGAGCTTATATTCCAGAGGCTGGGGAGTGCGGTGGGGTGGTGGGATAAAGAGGCTGTACATAGTATTAATTGACTTTCTGTTATTATAAAGAATTATTCATTTTAAAATTCAACTTGCATATTCATGAAATGGTTCAAAGTGAAAAGTATTAAATGAAGTTGTCAGTGTTTTGCAAGGAAGAGATTAAAATCCACAATCTTCTTCAAAATTTAGACTTTGAAGAATCCAGCTAAATGAACAATGATACGGTTCTTTGTCCTAGTGACTGTACATTTAAACAGCTTTTATGAGGCTGACTGATATTTGGTATATAAAGATTTCTTCCTTGTTAATTATATTTAGTGGTCATTATCCATGGATTGGGCTTCCCTTGTGGTTCAGCTGGTAAAGAATCCGCTTGCAATATGGGAAACTTGGGTTTGATCTCTTGGTTGGGAAGATCCCCTGGAGAAGGGAAAGGCTACCCACTCCAGTATTCTGGTCTGGAGAATTCCATGGACTGTCTAGTCCACGGGGTCGCAAAGAGTTGGACACGACTGGGTGACTTTTCACCTCATACTTTGCATGGATTGTCTCTGTGACATAGTTTATGGATGTAAATCGAGTATTATAAATTTTCTACAGGAGATTTAAAGGCACAGCTAAGTGAAGAATCAGTTACACTTCAGGCTGAAGAACTGGAGAGTATTTCACAAGTGGATGAAAATGATGTGACATTAACTGCCAATAAAGGAAAAGCAGAGGTATTTTAAGCCTTTCATGAGGGAGAGCTAAAACCCATGTTGTCATAATTTTTTACAAGATCAAGATAAGGTCACATGTAAAAATGTATAACTTTTTTTTTTACTAAATTTTACTACAAGTATCATTTAAATATTACCAGTGTATAATAAATGTACAAAAGAGTTTATAAAACATAAACTTAGTGAGTTATCAAAACTTATACACCCAAGGTCAAGAAAGAACATTGTCAGCAGCCCAGGAGCCATGTTTTTGTCCCTTCTGAAGACTACTTCCTCCTGTCTAACCTCCAACACTGTCACCTGTCCATCTCTTTTTGAACTTTATGTGTAAGAAATCATGTAGTAGCATATATTTTTTTTTTTTCCACTTATGTTTGTAAGATTCAACTATGATAAGTAGATAATTTTCATTGCTGTATAGTATTCTACTCTGAATATTCTGCTATTGATATATCCTGTCTACTGTTGATGGATATTTGAAATCTTTCTTATATCAGTATGACACTGTTAAGTAGTGTAGTTTTATAGTAAAAGTATGTTGGCTATTTTGTTGTTGTTTTGTTCAAGTCACTAAGTCATGTCCAACTCTTTGTGACCCCATGGACTGCAGCACATGAGGCTTCCCTGACCACTATCTCCTAGAGTTTGCTCAAATTCATGTTCATGATGGGGTTTTTTGGTTTTCCCTATCTCTTCCTTAACATTAAAAGTATAAAACATTCAGTTTACTTTATATCAGCCTTGTAAGTGCCTATTGTTTATATTTATTTCCTTTGTAAACCCCATAAGAGATTATGATGATGTTGATGGTGATTACTGTTATTACATACAACCAATGTGTATCTCTGATCTTCCATTTAAGATTAATTTTCTTTTGCCTGAAGAATACCCTTACAATTTTGTTTTGTGAGGGACTACTGGTAATGAATCCTGTTTTGTCAGTCTGAAAATATCTTTATTTTACCTTTATTCTTGAAACGTATTTTTGTTTGGTGTATGTTTGTTAACAAGTATGTTAGACTTTTCAGTATCTTTTTCTTTGATATTCTTTCTGTTCTATTGTGTTCTCTGTTACTTTCTTTTGCATTCTGGATTATTTTTTTCAGACTTCTCTTCCAAGTCTGATTCTTTTTTCAGTTGTGTCCAAGTTGTGAAACCTGTCCTTTGGGTTCTTAATTTGTTATTGTGTTTTTTAATTATAGAATTTACATTTAGTTCTTTCTTGATAATTTCTCGTCTTCTGTTGCGTTCTCAGTATCATTGTTGCTTTTCTTAAATATATATGTATGTATTTGGTTATGGCAGATGGGATCTTTTTAGTTGCAGCACACAGGATCTAGTTCCCCAACCAGGGATCAGGCATGGGCCCCCTGCACTGGGAGTTATTCCCTTAAGTATTTTTTAGGTTTTGTTAGATTTGATGTTTTAGATGTGTTTTAGACTCTGAGAGTCCATCGTATGCATGCTCTGCAGTTCTCTTTTTCTGGAATGTGGGACGCATTACTTTGGAGCATTGTGAGGAGTACATTTTTACAGGAAAAGTTGCTGAAATATTTGAGTCCATGGGAGATACCTTCCAGACAGGATTTTTACTTGCTTCTGAGTGAGGAACACCAGCAGTCTTACTTGCTTTTTCAGTTCCTGGGATCGAGGTGTTCGGAGCTAAGCCACCTTTACTCCTCGGGTGTAGCCCTCTGTGGTCTTGTCCTAAAACGTGGATGTTCACTGTGATCACCACCTCTCCCTTATCATTGGCAGACTCTGAACCTGATTTTTGTACTCTTACTCCCTTAACAGCAGCTTTTCTTAGCTTCTTTTTAAAAAATTATTATTTTCTTAGCTTCTTAAGCTTCCTGACGTCTTAGCAGTAGCCCTCTCTTGCAGCAGAGACCCTGAGGAATAGCATCCCCAGGACTGGGCTCACCTCTCTGGGATTCTCTCTCCTCTTGGATTTTGGCCCCATAGTTTTTCATTCCATTTTTTTAGCTGTCTAGTACCTTCTCAGAGTTGTTTTTGGACACGCTGTGTTGTTCTGATTGCTCTCAGCCAGAGTTGGTTTGCATTACTTACTCTACTATTCTTGGAGGCTGAAGTCTTAATTTGTATTTAAAAAATATTAAATAGGTTTTTGTTGCTTTGTTGTTGGTTCCATTTCATTGTTTTACCCATGGCTTCTGTTTCTGTTTTGCTTATAAATAATTCTAACAGTTGACTGAAATTACCAAGAATATACTTGGAGTCACTGTGACTCAGTGGCTTCTCAGTTTCAGTAGTTTAATTTTTTGGTTTACAGTTACTCTCTGATTCAGTTTTAGCATTTAACTCCTGAAGATGTTTTTTAAACAGCTGATGATCAGACCTTGTAAGTGAACTAGTACTCTGCAGTTAAAGTTGATAGCAGCTATTTTTTTTTTCTTTTCATTAGGAGATTCAACTGGTATACCATTAATTTCTTGCTGCTGTTAGATCTTATGTAGCACTTACAAATAAAGATTAATATGTGCATGTGTATGGAACTGATGTGAACTTTCTGATCTCTAGGACACTTTCCTTGTCAGCAGCAAACCTCAGAGACATACAGATGAGCTGCCCAGTGAGAGTGACTCTGTGCTGAGGATAAGCACCATTGCTTCTGCCATCGCAGAAGCATCAGTGAGCGCTGACCCCCTCCAGCTTGCCACCATGATCAAGGCACTTTCAAATAAAACCCGAGAGAAGACTTGTCAGGAGGATGGTAAACAAAGGCACTATTCTGCCGTGTCTCATTTCTTACCTAATGATCTGGAAAAAAGTAATGGATCCAGCACATTTGATATGGAGAGATACCTTAAAAAAACAGAAATTAGTCAATATGAAGGTGGGCTGGACAACTTTTCAAGAGCTGGTGTGTCTGGTATTTGGGATTTATCTTTGTCCAAAGAACGGACTACACACGACATCCATGTGGTGGACCGGAGTGCTACTAGCATAAGCGTGAGGGAGCCAGAGGTAGACACTGCAGCCAGTTTTTATGGTGAAAGTGGAGACAGCGTGGATCAGGCATCGTTGAGAACAATTAGCTCTTCAAATTCAGTTCTTACAAATGTGGGCGAGAGAGAGGGTACAGCGGTTGATGTGAAGACACATTCCATTGACCACAAATCCCCAGATTCCGGTGATGGTGAAAAAGCTGCTTCCACACCCATTCCAGCCTCTGATAGTTGCTCTGTCGTTGGGAACCCCAGAGTAGCATCTCTGTGGCTGTCAGAAGAGTGTAAAGGCCTACAGGAGAGTAGAGACTACCAGAGGCAAAATGAGTGCATTAGTGAGACAAGTAACAGTGAAAAGCACGTGGCTTTTGAAAACCATTCCATAATCTCACCTAAAAGTCTTGGTAAGTGTCAGAGTAATCGGTCACACTCAAGAAATTGCATGGAGTGTTTTGTTTTGTCTTTTTCTGTCCTCATTGGAAAATATATCCTTCTGATAGATTTGAAAAGTCCCTCTCCTGAGCGCGGTGGACATGGCTCAGAGAACGGCGAGGACAGCTTCCGACCTTCCACTTCTCCGCTGAGTCATTCTTCTCCTAGTGAAATATCAGGAACTAGTTTATCAGGGTAGGTGCTTTTTTTTTTTTTTTCCCAGTAATAAAAATACATGCTCAGTATAGGAAAATTGGAATAAAATGGAAGGGAAACTAGTCACTATAGGTTCATCTCTCAAAGCTAACAATTATATTTTTGTGAGTTTCTTTCAAGCTGTTTTTCTTTGCAAATTTTCATACTCTGCTGTTTTCACTTACAGTAATTCCCCCTATTTAAAAGAAAATTAATGTTATAAACTGCATAATGGATCTGTCATGGTTTTACTTGGTGCTTTTGGTAGATATTGGGGATACTGGATTTTTTTTTTTTTTCCATTTTGATGATACTGAGATGAACAACTTTGCTCATAAAATTTTCCTCTGTGTTGTAACTGATTTCCTTAGAAGTAAAATTACCAAGTCAGGAATAAGAGTATTTTTAGGCTTTCCAGATTGGCAACCTATTTTCCAGAAAGGGTGTTACTGACTTGCTCTTATAGCTGGGTGTGATTAAGGTGTGCATTTCACTGTGTTCTTATCAGCATTTTAAATAACTTAATTTTGGATTTATTTTTTTATCTTAGCAGTTTTAGTTTGTGCTCTTAATACTAATGAGATTGGTAGGTGCTTTTTCAAAGGTTAGGATAAAAATTCTAATATTTTGCATGTTTGAACACAGTCTGTAGATTAACTTAATCTTCAAGTTATAGGAACTTTTTAATTTTTCAAAAATGATGTAAGTCAACATTGCTTCAAAAGTTTACACATATATAGGTATGTGTGTGTGTCCATGGAACTTTGAACAGTCTAAATATAGTGCTTTATCAGATGTGTCTATGTGTATTTATGTATAGATGTGTAGGTGGATGTGTTACAGGATAAATTCTTAGAAATGAGATTGTTGGGACAAAGAGTATATGTGTTCATGTTCCTATTTAAATGAGTGCAACCCCTCCCTAGAGGTTGTGTTGGTCTAGTTTTCCACCAGCAGTTTAGGGAAGAGGCTGCTTTTCCACAACCTCACCAATAGAGTGTTATTAAACTTTTTATTGTCAACAATCTGATAGGTGAAAAAAATACTATTTCAGTGTAACTTTAAATCATGAGCAATGATGAGCATCTTTTGTGTTTTCCTTTATGTCAAATACCTATTTGTGTTTGTTGCCCTCATGGACTATTAGTCTTTCTTTTTTTTTTTTTTTTTGACTATTAGTCTTTCTTGTCTCCATTTCTTGGATCCCTGGATGTATTAAAGAGAGTGAATGGCCCTTTGTGACATGAATTGTACAGTTCCTAGTCTTTAGAAAGCTTTTCCTATCGTACTTTTTGCTCTTGTGAATTCTTAGGTCCAGCTTACCCACACTGTTTCCCAAGATATGCAAAATCCAGGAACAGCTTGGGCAGCACTTAGTAGGTAACTTGGATATCAAATGTAATTTCAGTTTGTTTGAAAATGTTGAATATTCATGATAATTTCGCTGCTTAGGTAAAATTTCCAGCTTACTAAAATCTTTCCTTAATCATATAAAAGATCTTTTGTAAAGCCATCAAAGAAAGAAGCCGTACATTTAGTTAAGTAAATTTTCTATATGACAGCAGTTTTTGCCTCACAATTGACGTGATTTTTTTGTAAGCTTTATGCTAAAGATGCTTTCGAGTCTAATAAGATCTTTTGAGTCTAGTAACTTCGTTAGGCTGTGTCTCTGTGTTGACTTCATGGCCACCTTGCAGTGCCTTGTCATGCAGTGCCCTTTTAGTATTTGGAGTCAAGCTTCCTTTTATCAGAAAGGTTTATTATTATTATTTTTTTAGTTGTTAAAATATTGGTTCTGACCAAATTTTGCTTGACTTCTGCATTTATTTTCTCTTTAATCCTTTCTTTTTTTTCCCCCCCTTTCTTGAGAAACTTGTTAGAGCCACAGGAAGTTGCAAAGCTAGTATAGAGAGACCCTGTGTCCCTCCCCAGCTCCCCTAGTTCTTGCACGGAATCACCACCAGGAACTTGTCCTGGGCATGGTGTGCGGCTAGAATTGTGCCATTTTATCACAGGTGTGAATGTGTGTAACCACCTCCACAGTTCGAGAGACAGAGCTTTTCCCTCACAATAGTAATGCTTCTTTCTTAATTTCTTTCTCATTTTGTTTGCATTTTACATTTCTGCTTTCTAGATTCCTTTCAGTATTCCCTTTATTGTTTCTTAACTCCTGTGTACCTTCCAATATTATCTTGTTTTCTATGGTTTTTATATTTTTAAATTGTATATGCCAAAAAAAAATAAATTGTATATGCTGGCATTTAATAAAAACTAAGTACCATATAAAGACATATCATTATGATTTTTTCCCTTCATCCTGCCCTTTACTGCATGGTCAGAGACAAAATGCCGGGCTGGATGCTCTTACACTTGACCTGCCTGTTTTTGTGTGCCTAAGTAAATAAACTCACTCGTTAAGGGTAGGACATATACTTTAGGGAGATGCTGAACTTTCTCATGAACTTGGCATGTGGTCAGATACTTTGACGACAGCATTGTTGACCCTTTCTAAAGTGACCATGGGGTTGGTGAGCTTCCTCGTCTCCAAGGGTCAGCCACCTGCATCCCCACCACTCAGCCAGGGCCAGATGGCAGGCTTGGTGGGAAAGAAGGTGGTCACAGCAGGTTCTGAGGTTCATTCTGCTGTCACTTGTCCTCTTTGCTGCTGCCTCACGCTCTGTGGGTGGGCATGCCACGTCCTCCTGTCCTTTCTGCTGCAGGACAGCCCTTCCTGCCAAGGCTGAACTTCTGGCTCCAGTTTATCTTCCTGCTGTTGGCCCTGTGCTTCTCCTGTCATCAGTGTAAGTGTACATGTCTGCGTCTTGTAGTTGCTTTTCCTGGGTTGTGCTCTCTGTGCACAGTGGTCTCTCCCTTTGTTCAGTTCAGTCGCTCAGTCGTGAGTGACTCTTTGCAACCCCATGGACTGCCACATGCCAGGCTTCCCTGTCCATCACCAACTCCTGCAGCTTGCTCAAACTCATGTCCATCGAGTCAGTGATACCATCCAACCATCTCATCCTCTGTCGTCCCCTTCTCCTCCTGCCTTCAATCTTTCCTAGCATCAGGGTCTTTTCCAATGAGTCAGTTCTTCACATCTGGTGGCCAAAGTATTAGAGCTTCAGCTTCAGCATCAATCCTTCCAATGAATATTCAGGATTGATTTCCTTTAGGATGGGCTGGTTGGATCTCCTTGCAGTCCAAGGGACTCTCAAGAATCTTCTTCAACACCACAGTTCAAAAGCATCAATTCTTCGGCGCCCGGCTTTCTTTATGGTCCAACTCTCACATTCATACATGACTGCTGGAAAAACCATAGTGATTAGGCAAAACTTTGTTGGCAAAGTAATGTCTGCATTTTAATATGCTGTCTAGATTGGTCATAGCTTGCCTTCCAAGGAGCAGACATCTTTTAACTTCATGGCTGCGTTTACTCTTCTCCCCTGAGGAGAATTCATTTTCTGTTTCCTGTGACCTGTTTCTCCTGAGATGCCCAGAGCTGGGACTGCCTCTTGGGGCATCCGTGCCTGTTTCTTTCTCCTCATCTTCATATCTCTGCATTCTCCCTGTATCATGGAGTAGCCTAGCTATTCAAGTGTTTCCTCAGCATTACTGATTTTCTGCTGTACCAACTATGCTTTTCATGGCTGCCAGTATGAACATTCATTTTGTATTCATTTCTTTTTATTGAAATCCTACTTGTACTTTTTTATTGTAAAATGGCTTTCATGTTTTTAGTCTTTTTTTTCTTGTTTCTTCCAACTCATTTTCTTTAAGTTTCTTAACATTCACAGTGAAATGTCGGTCAGAACATTGATCTATTGAGTGGCCACATCTTTCTGGTGAGAGCGTGTTGTCTCCTGACCGTGCCACTTGCCAGTACTCCTGCTGCTGGTCTTTAATGTCCAGTCACCTTCTGGCAGGACCAGTGCTGCCTTGAGTCTCTGTGTGGCTGGCACCAGTCTGGCATCCTGAATTTCTCTTCTTTTGTTTCTGTGTATTCTTACAGTTCAGTTCTCATTGCTTGAGGTAATAATAGCCTCAGTGCTTCTGTTCGTTTTGACCAGAGGAGCTAGACTCAGCATGCGCCACAGTACCCAGAACTCTTCTTCATGCCGCCCCATGTTGTCTGTGTGAGTATGAGTGTTTGCGCGCGTGTGTGCATGTATGTGCCTGTGCATACAGAACCCACGTAGGTGCATGACTTTCAGGGCTAAAGGGGGCCTGAAGCAAGTTGGTTAGTATTTTGTTTCCACTGGTTAGAGATTCACTAGTGTTGTGTCAATGCTGTCTTGATTTGGTTCTTGTAAAAATACAGAATTCAAAATAGGATTTTCTCTCTGTATCCATTGCCCACCTGAGTATTCCAAACTTTGCGGAGAGTGGGGGAAGGGGGTGGGAGTAAAATTCAGTCCAATTAATTACGGACTTGAAACTAAGTGGCCGAGTTTGCAGGGGTGCAGCAGCTGTTTGCAAAGGTGGCTTTGATGGTGTTTCCCACCCAGTGTGTCTCCTACCCCTCCTTGAGAGGAAGCCTGGTCCCTCCTCTGTCAGGCTGGCCTGGCTCTGTGCTGGGGATTGATGGAATGTGGAACCTGTATGTGGGATCTTACTATTTATTGCTTACTAACTTTTTTAAACTTAATATATCCTGAACATGTTTCTGAGCCAGTTGGTAGTATTCAGCTGCATGATTTAAAACAGTTGCCCAGTGTTTTATTGTATGTCTGTACCCTAATTGCCATAGCCTCCTTCTCCTATATGACATCTAAGATGCCCTGCTTTAGTACTGATAGTGGTGTGTGACATATCGTTTTAGTGAATCTCTATAGTTAGCCCTGATATTTTCCGCAGGACTCATCTCTTGATGTATAGCCCCTGAGTACAGGGGTTTGGCTGTGCCTGCTTGATGGTCACCCAGGAGCTGTGCCCTTTGTCTCTCAACCATGGTGCAGCTCTGCCCATTTCTATGTACTCATCCACGAGATTCTTGTTTTTGCTTTGCTCTTTGGGGCAGGAGTTGCCGAGTACTCTGTTCGTTGGTCTTTATCACATCTTCATTAACTGTTGAATGGAAAGCTAACACCGTTAAGGTATTGTATATGGAATTTATTAATGAAACTGCCATGACATTTTTTTTTTCAGTAGCTTACCAGATACTTCATTCAATAGGACTATAATTCACAGATTTAGATAATGGTAAGAAGGTGTAATCAAGGGTAAGAAGAGTGAATCCAGGGTTGAGTTGCATATGGTAACTGGGACAGACAGTAGTGAAGGTTGATGGGGTTGTAGGCAAGCAGGAAGGGTTTTCTGCCATGTAGATGATGTTAAGTGAAGGGGTTGACAAGTCCAGACACAGGTATTCTCTCTTCCAGGTGTGCCCTGGAGTCTTTTGGTTCAGCAGCTCATCCACAGAAGCACCCCTGTGAGAGGGAGTCGTCCCAGGTGATGTGTCCGGAGGCCAGTGTCAGCAGGCTGACGTACGTGTCTGAGCAGGAGAGCATCAGTCCCTCCATGGCCTCACGTCGTGGCCTTGACGACCGCGAGGTAAGCAGCTTCTGTCACTTCTTTACTCACACTTACCTCTGAAGTCTTCCGGATGTAGGACTCAGACTTGAATTCAGGCCTGACTAATTTTGGTTCCTCTTTTTCCTTTAAAGTAAGTGTGTGTGTGTGCATGCACACATGTTGTGCTCAAACAGCTACTTGTGCTGGGTTGGCACTGCAGGTACACATATTTAGTGTCTGCCCTCAAAAAGCTCTCAGTCTGGTGGAGCACACAAAGACATGTTGTGCAGTGAAGTGCACTGTGGGAGCTTCAGGAGGCAACGGACGGCCTCAGCTGATGGCGTGTCCAGCAGAGCTCGATGGGGCCTACCTGAAGTCAGGTGTGGGGGAAGAGGGACTCACAGAACACACCCTGCATTTGATTCATGGCCACACTGAATTGTATATGTGGAGAGAAGAAGGGAGGCCAGACCATGATGTCGTAGATGTAAAATTGGGAGTTTGAAGACACTTAATTACTAAACAAAACTACTTGTTTCTGGTTCTATAATTGGTAAAAACAGGGAATGTGGTGGTGGTGGTTTAGTCGCTAAGTCATGTTTGACTCTTGTGTCCCCATGGACTGTAGACTGCCAGGCTCCTCTGTCCATGGGATTTTCCAGGCAAGAATACTGGAGTGGGATGCCAAAAAACAATGAATGCAGATTTTCTAACTCTTAATACTGCTTTTCACGGCTACAGAAACTACTACTCTTATAGCCCTATTTTTTTTTTAGAGTTGTGATGTTATGTAGATCTCTGCTCTTTGAGAGTGTATCAGCATGGTTTGCATTTGTAATATTCATTAAAAAAATTTTTTTTGGTAATATTCATTTTATCTGGATAATTTCTAAACATTTTCTGTCACACAGAGTGATATCACCAGTGAGCTGAGCACCACAATTATCCAGGCCAGTCCAGTTCCAGCTCAGGAGCCGGCTGCGGATAAGTTGAGAGAAAAAAGTCCTTTTCAAAGTAGAGGAAAAGGAGCATTATCGTATATTATCCAGAAGAACTTGGACACAGGAAAAGTGACTGAAACGACTTCTCTGAGCAGCAGACCTGAAGATGTAAAACTGGACTTTAGCTCCAGTAGACTGCCTTCCTCCAAGAGTGAAGATCGGTCACAGACCAGCGCGACGGGTTTGACCTCAGACCGTGGTGACCTGGAGCAGGTCAACCTGGCTCTGCCGAGTGAATCTGGCCTCCACCCAGCCACACTGGCCATACCGTGCCTCCCCATGTCCCGACAGGCACCTGTGCTCGACGGTGGACGCGTGACTCCTAGAGACACATCAGCGACTGACAGCGAATTCAGTGGCCAGGGTCCTTACCAGACGTCTGTCCCCAGCACTGAGGGCCATGGCCCTGCACCCCCGAGGCAGCACATGCCCCCCACAGACCCTGCAGCCTCAGTGCGCTATCCCCTCCCCGTGGCTCCGTGTGCCCAGCCGCACGCTGGGGCACTGCCTGCAGCCAGCAGTGCCACCCTGCCTCGCTGCCGGGCCTGTGGCGCCACCGCCTGTGGGCTCTCCTGTGGGCTCCCGGGAAGCTGTCACCCTGCTGTTGTGGGAGAGCGTGTCCAGCGCTTGGTGACTGCAGGCCTCTGCCTGGGACAGGACATTGGCTCAGGGCTGATGGCCTCCTCTTCCCTTTGTAACCTGTACTCGGACGCCTTCAGTCAGAACCTTCTGAATGCGGCCAAAGTGCTTCCTGTGCAGTCTCTCCATCCAGACTGTGGAATTGAGCCATGGGATTCAACAGTGGTGTCAGGACTTGGTAAGAACCTTTTACTCTGATGCTGCTTGTTGTTGGTTGCTGTTGTTTAAAGGTTTGAATTATTATCTCAATTGGGACCTTAAAACTGGTTTGTTTTAAGGAAGTAATGATTAGAGTGAATTTCATGTGAGCTTTTTTCTTTATCCTGAATTTGGAACATGACCATATTTCTGTGCAAGTGTCCCGGAGTAGCCCTAGAAAAATGTAAAAACGCAGGTCAAACTACTGTCTTTGTCTCTCTGGTTCTGTCTCAGGCTCTGAACTTGGAGTTCTTTTGTTATTTTAATTAGGTTGGTGTGGTTTTGACTCTGCTTTTTCTCTTTCCAGGGAGAGTAAGTGTGCCCGAGGAATTGAAGTTTCCTCATGCTTGCTGTGTTGGCATTGCTTCACAAACCTACCTCAGTGTCCTGAACCCCGCTGACCACTGGCTGCAGGTCAGCATCGGGGTTCTCAGTGTCAGTGTTGACGGTGAGAAGGTGAGTTCCCTGTGTCTTTCTCCTGATTGAGTGGTCACCTTGTTGATGCTGGACTTCTTTCCCTACCTCTCCCTTGATGATGGGAGCTTGTCCCTGCCCTGCGCTTGACACAGAGGTGTTGGAAAGTGTCTTTATCTTGGTTCTCCTTTTGTTGTAGTACTTCTAGTGAAAGTGAAACCTGAGTTTGTTTCTGATATTACCAGGTGTTCAGTTCAGTCGCTCAGTCATGTCCGACTCTTTGCGACCCCATGAACCACAGCACGCTAGGCCTCCCTGTGCATCACCAACTCCTGGAGTCCATCCAAATTCATGTCCATCAAGGCGATGATTCCTTCCAACCATCTCATCCTCTATCATCCCCTTCTCCTCCTGCCCTCAATCTTTCCCAGCATTAGGGTCTTTTCCAATGAGTCAGCTCTCCGCATCAGGTGGCCAAAGTATTGGAGTTTCAGCTTCAACATCAGTCCTTCCAATGAACACCCAGCACTGATCTCCTTTAGGATGGACTGGTTGGATCTCCTTGCAGTCCAAAGGACTCTCAAGAGTCTTCTCCAACACCATTGTTCAAAAGCGTCAATTCTTCGGCGCTCAGCTTGCTTTATAGTCCAACTCTCACATCCATACATGACCACTGGAAAAACCATAGCCTTGACTAGACGGACCTTTGTTGGCAAAGTAATACTGTTTATTTATTGACCATAATACTTTATTGTCACTTGTTTATAAAATCATGTAAATATGCTTTTTGTGCTATCGTTTAAAACCCTGACTGGAGCTCTGAGTTTCTGGTCTCTGCTGGTTTTGCTCAGTGTGATTGAATATAAATTGCTGCATTTATCCAAAAAACCAAAACAAAACCCCCAAAAGAAACAAGTTAGTGTTGGGACCTATACCTGCTTTTGGTAAGTGAATTTATCTGATTGTGTTCTTACATGATCTTCTTTTTTTAATATCTGTCTATTTATTTACTTAACTGTGTCAGGTCTCCTAACTTGGAATCTTCATTGCATCATGTGGCCTCAGTTTCAGCACATGGGTTTAGTTACTTCGAGGCATATGGGAGCCTAGTTCCCTGACCAGGGATCAAACCCACATCCCCCATATTGCAAGGCAGGCACTCAACCAGTGGACCACCAGGGAAGTCCTTTACATGACCGTTTGAAATACCTGGAAACACTGTTTCAACATGAGAGTAGGAGTCTCTCACATGATCAGTCACAGCCACTGACTTCTAGACTCTAGACCCTGTGGGCTTCAGCAAGTGGGGAGGATGGGAAGCACTGTCAGCAGCTCCTCACATACAGATGTTGGTGGGCGGGTTTACTCTTTCCTCTTAGCTCCTAGTGATGACCTTGATTTACCTGATTAATAAGACTTTACCCTCTCTCTCCTTTTTCCCGACTCTTCCCCTCTGATCCTGAGGGCAGAGGAAAACAAGTGGCTGAGGAAAGGGTTGAGGGTGAGAGGTGGTGAGATTGGAGGGGTACATAGGAGGTAATGTTGTCTCTGGAAGTGGGAGTAAAGAAGATTCTCATTTAGGGTGAGGAGGGAGGGGTTTGAATGAGTCAGAATCGTAAACTTGGAGGCCTAACGAGGAACCTTGGAGATGAGTCTGCACACAGCTGCAGAGACCAGGTCCCAGGTGATGTCCAGGGTGGGAGGCGGGTCCTAGGGTGATGTCCAGGGCTGAAAGTGCTGCCATTTCCAGCACCCTTTCAAAGAAAGTGGAGGTAAAAATAATTCTCTTCAGAAGTCCTTATGGGAGTTCCCTGGCAGTTCTGTGGTTAGTATTTGGCATTTTCATTGCCTCAGCCCGGGTTTAGTCCTTGGTTGGAAAAGGTCCCACAAGCCATGTGATGTGTCCAAAAAAAGAAAAAAAAAGTCCTGATAAATATGACTGATTTTATTTTTCCAGATATCGAATTATGAGGCATGGGTGCTTTGAAGAGCTAACATGTCTAGATTTGGTAATTTGACTGTGAAAACAGATCTTAAGCTCATTGTTTTTTCCTCCTGATTTTCAATGTGAAGTTATTTCTTAACAGACCACATGTCTCTTCTTTTTAAGGTGGATTTTTCAGCTTATCCTTGTTTAGTTTTCAAGAATAGAGTCATCATAAGACCTCATGCCACAGAAGAGATTAAAGTGCTCTTCATACCGTCTGACCCCGGGATCTTCCGATGTATATTCAGTGTTGCTTCCTGGCCATTCTCAGCCGACGCAGAGACTGTGGCACAGGCGGAAGCCCTGGCAAGCAGGGTTGTCCTCACGGCCATTGCTGAGACCCCCATGATCGAGGTGACTGTCTGTGAGTGGGTCTTTGTCACACCTGATATTTTAATGAGGCTATGTAAACTTTAGAAGTAATATCTGGGTAAAATGAATTTGTGGATGACTGTGTCAGAAAGTTATAATCAACATAAACATTGGCTGTTAATATCTTCTTATTCCAAAATTTAAAATTATTTCTGGGAATGTGGTTAGGACTCTACTACCACTGTCAGGGCATGGGTTCAGTCCCTGGTCAGGGAACTCAGGTCCCACAAGCTGCAGAGCACTGCCAAAAACAAGACTCTTAAAATTATTTCTGTTGTTTTACAGAAGCACAGGTATACTTGCTAAGAAGCGTGTAAACAAAGTATAACATTAAACCCAGTTTTCCAGCTGGTTTCCATTCTGTAGTTTGATGTGTGGGGGTAAAGCACCACATTGAGGTTCTGTCCTCTGTTTTTTTCCATACCTGAAAACATTCCTATTCTACAATCTCCTCTTTTCTGGAAGTGAAAGAAACTAGGTCTAGCCCAGTTGGGACAATGGAGTGCCTTCTGGATAGGAGGCTCCTTAGGACAGTGGCTCTTTACCCTGGACATTGAAATAACTGGGGGTTTTAGGTGTACCCCAGTGCCTGGTCCCACCCACACCAGCTAAATCAGAATCATGGGAGGGGGAGGACGTGGCCAAGTAGCAGTGATTTCTAAACCTCATTGGATGATTACAGATTGTAGCATTAGTTAACATGTGTGACTGCACATGCAGTGTCTTATTCTTATTGGTTGTGAGTAGAATCAGAACTAGCACACTGAACACGATTCGGGAACCAGCGAGGGGGTGGGCTGGGTACAGAGCAGAACAAGCAGAACACTCTTCCCGGTGATTGGAGACTGAAGGGCCTATGGTGGAACTTGACGTGAGTTTAGCCACCCTCACTGGGGCTCTGAACTGCTCCCCCACACCCATTTTGTTCTTTGACTCAGAGAAGCTCTAACTGTGCTTCTGTTTTGAGGTGAGGTACGGGTGGGGTTCCCCGAGGAGGCTGATGAGGACCTTGTGGGCCTCCTTTCCTGCCTGCACATTCTTTTTTTTGTCCTCCCTGGGGCTGTGCTTACTGCCTGGGCTTAGCAGTTTACTTGTCCATGGTATGGAGGAGGAAGTAGAGTTTGTGGAAGTTCTGTTATTATAACTCGTAGTGCTTTACATTGTGCTTAAGTGGCATTTTATGAATTTTTCAATTAGCTGTGCCATGCTTGTTTCAGGGTAGGGACTCTCAGCTTTGGCACCATTGCCATGTCTGACTGGGTGGTTGTTACATGGTGGAGGCTGTCATGTACAATGTGGGGAGCTTAGCAGAGCCCTGGTCTCTGCTCACTGGGTGTCAGTAGCACCTACTTTCCCCCAGTTGTGATGACTTTACCAAATTACCCCTATTTGAGACAGTGTCATTGACTTTCTGTGTTTCAATGCATTCCACTGACCAGGCTTTTGAACCTGTCCTTAAACAGACTACATTTTTAAAAATTAATTTATTTTTTATTGAAGGATAATTGCTTTACAGAATTTTGTTGTTTTCTGTCAAACCCCAACATGAGTCAGTCATAGGTATACATATATCCCCTCCCTTTTGAACTTCCCTCCCATCTCCCTCCCTACCCCACCCCTCTAGGTTGATACAGAGCCCCTGTTTGAGTCTCCTGAGCCATACAGCAAATTCCTGTTGGCTATCTATTTTACATACGGTGATGTAAGTTTCCATGTTACTCTTTGCATACGTCTCACCCTCTCCTCCCCTCTCCCCATGTCCATAAGTCTGTTTTCCATCTGTTTCTCCATTGCTGCCCTGTAAATAAATTCTTCAGTACTATTTTTCTAGATTCCATATATATGTGTTAGAATACGATATTTATCTTTCTCTTTCTGACTTACTTCACACTGTATAATAGGTTCTAGTTTCATCCACCTCATCAGAACTGACTCCAATGCGTTCCTTTTTATGGCTGAGTATTATTCCATTGTGTATATGTACCACAACTTTTTTCTCCATTCATCTGTTGATGGACATTGAGGTTGCTTCCATGTTCTAGCTATTATAAATAGTGCTGCAATGAACAATGGGATACATGCGTCTTTTTCAATTTTGGTTTCCTCAGGGTATATGCCTGGGAGTGGGATTGCTGAGTCATATGGTGGTTTTATTCCTAGTTTTTTAAGGAATCTTCATACTGTCTTCCATAGTGGCCGTATCAATTTACATTCCCACCAACAGTTCAAGAGCTTTTCTCCACACCCTCTCCAGCATTTGTTGTTGGTAGATGTTTTGATGATGGCCTTTCTGATCGGTGTGAGGTGATACCTCATTGTAGTTTTGATTTGCATTTCTCTATTAATGAGTGATGTTGAGCATCTTTTCATGTGTTTGTTAGCCATCTGTATGTCTTTGGAGAAATGCCCATTTAGGTCTTTTTCCCACTTTTTGATTGGGTTGTTTGTTTTTCTGGTATTGAGTTGCATGAGTTGCTTGTGTATTTTGGAAATTAATCCTTTGTCAGTTGTTTCATTTACTATTATTTTCTCCTATTCTGAGGGTTGTCTTTTTACCTTGCTTAAAGTTTCCTTTGCTGTGCAAAAGCTTTTAAGTTTCATTAGGTCCCACTTGTTTCCTTTTGTTTTTATTTCCACTGCTCTAGGATGTGGGTCACAGAGGATCTTGCTTTGATTTATGTCACTGAGTGTTCTGCCTGTTTTTCTCCAAGAGTTTTAAATTCTGGTTTTACATTCAGACTACATTTTTGTAGCAGAGACAGATACTAAGTAGTGTTTGAGGCTGTCATGTTTTGACAGGCTCATGTAAGTCACACTTAGTGGATTGGTCTGCTCTTTGGAGTCACATGACTCACTTGGAAGAAACAGTGATGGCTGTGTCCCAGCCCTAGAGACTGTGATTTCACTGTTCCGGGGTGTCATTTGAGCTCTGAGTCCAGCGCACAGACGAGCCTGGGGACCTCAGTATAAGGGATGATTCAGCGTTAGCCCAATGGGGCAGAGCCTTCCAAGAGGAGTAGTTGGACCTGAAGATGCAGCAGGATATGATGGAGGAGCAGTGTCCCCATGAGAGGTGGTTCAAGGACTTCACACAGAGGCTGCATCTGTGAGACCGCTCAGTAACCTTCCTGATTTGTTAGAGGCTGTCCCAGGTGGCTGTAATGAACATGACATTTTATGTATGTATGCTTTTACTCTGGCTCTCTGTGGCCACTTGCTGATGTGTGTTCCCTGAGGAAAAAGATGTGAGTGCCTGTTGTTGCTGATGTGTTGTTGTTAGATTGTGAACTGTTTGCTTCCTACGTGGAGGTGAAGTTCCAGTTGTGACTCTCATGCTTATGTGACTGTGGCATTGAGTATCATTTCTTGTGTCTGTTATCTGTCCTGGCTTCCTCTTCTCTGAACTGCCTGTTCATATTTCTTGCCCATTTTTGTTTTGAACGTCTTTATCAAATTTTGTAGATGTTCTTTGTATTCTGGAGTATAAATCCCTGGCAGTAGTTATGCTTTGTGATTATTTTCTCCTATTTCTTGGTTCTTCAACACTGGATTTTTTTTCCCCCTTTGGTTGTGCTGAAATTTTCAGTATAACCTAGTTAGCCAAGAACCTATCTCCCACACATGAAACAAGGCTTGATTTTGCTCCCCCCAGAAAAGTAACCCTTGGAAAATTGCTTCAGATTCACTTCTTGAGGGTCAGGGTTAGCTTTCCTGTGACCATGTGAATGGGTGACCATGTGGAATGCACAATAAAGTCACTTGATAGAACTAGTTTTTTTTAAAAGTGGGGGAGACTGAGAAATTTAAGCAGATCCAGGGATTATTCCTGGTGCTTTGTAAATGTTGGATGTTATACATTCGCCTTTTAGATTGCACTGTAAGAAGCAGTGTGGTAAGTGGTTAGGTGAGAGGTCTGGAGTATCACAGAATCAACCAGGACAGCCTCCTATGTTCTTTGAAGGAGGGCTTCTCTTGGAACCATGTCCAGTGACAGCATCACTCAGAGATTTGAGGAGTGCTTCGGGTTCAATGTGGATGTACATGGAGACTTGGCTTTGTGGGCACATGAAGGCAGGACTGCATCTATGGTAGTGAAGAGCCTGAGGGCTTGACTAGCAGTCTTCTCAAAGCAGCCGCAGTTATGTAGTATATTTGGGTACATGGACTACATTAAAAAAAAAAATTTTTTTTTGGTAGAAAGTAGCAATTGTAAAGTAGCCCTTGGAATTACAGGTAAGCTTACCTTTAATACTGACTATTTGTGGCTAGAAGGTCAGTGATATAAACTGTCATATTTAGTAATATATTTCTATAAATCTCTTCTTCCCCCATAATTAGGTAGAAACAGAAAAGAAAGATGTTCTTGATTTTGGCGACTTGACTTATGGAAGCTGGAAAGCTCTGCCTCTAAAACTGGTGAACAAAACACATGCCAACATCCCCATCAGACTGATTATCAGTGCTGTAAGTACGCTGCTCATGAGGGACTTTTCACAGAGCTTTGTGGACAGGTGTAGGTACAGCTGGTAGCATCCTTGGCTGACTTCTGTCTAGAATGTCACTGTTTTTGTTAAGGCTCTGTGAACAGATGTAGCCTCCCACCAGCATGACACCATTGGCTCTGCTAAAGTAGCCCCTCCTGTTTCTGACAGAATGCTGTGGCCTGGCGCTGCTTCACCTTTTCCAAGGAGCCCATCCACGCAGCTCTGAGAGCATTGCCTTATGCCCACGCAATCGCACAGCTGGCCGCCCCATCGGTGATCAACCACATGATGCCTGCTAGTGACGACGGACAGGTAACTGGGAGTTGGAGGGGCTGGTTTAGAGTTAAGGAGGAAGTCAAGCTCCAAACTACTTTTCTTTCGCTATATATGCAAACATTTTTTTATTTTACAGGATCCAGAATTTCTGGTAATTTGGGTTCTTTTCCATAGTCCAAAGAAACAGATCACTTCTTCAGGTATCCTGTTTACATTTTATGGTATTTGCTTTACTCTGTAGCTAAATAAACTAGTAAGTTGAGGCTTATTTCTTCCATCAATGAGTGTGTCAGATGTTCCCTGTAATTTGTCAGATATTTTATGATGTTTTAAAATTGGGCAGACAGCTTGCTATTTTGGGTCAAACCCCTCCAAATGTGGGTAACCCAAGCAAGTAACACTGAAAACCTTTTGGGATCTTTTCTCTTAACTGATAATATCTAATCTATCAGGTATTTTCTTCCTTTTTCTCCTCCACTCATTTCTGTTTCTTTCTGAGTTCTTTAAAAAGTCATTTCGCTTAAGATTTTTTTGTACCCCCAAGGGCATAGTGTTGGTCCATGTGGCATTTAGGATTAAATAACTGTTGTCTGAACTAAAAGAATGACCTTTTATAGAGCTTCTAGACTCAGCAGAAGAATTTTTGGCAAGAGTCGATATAGAAGTTGATAGTCCAAACCCCACACCAGTCATTAAAAGCATCAGTCTTCGAGCAAGAACAGGAATTGCCCGCATCCATGCCCCGAAAGACCTCCAGGTACCCTGGGCTCCTCCCTTTGCTGTTACCATATGTCCACGTTGATTCCATGCTAAATATAATATTTAAAAAATGCCTGCTTTATTCCGTCCCCTAGACTCTGCACTTGTTTGCCAGTGTGACTTCCTCGGCAAGGCAGTACTTACCTCTGAAAAATGCTGGGAATATTGATGTACACCTGGATATCAAGGTAAGAATTTGTATCGGAGATGGTAGCTTATTCTCTTGGACTGAGATGATCAGTGACCCCTCAGGTTCTGAAGGTTGCTGTCCGCCCACCTTGTCTAGGGCTGGGGAGGTGGGGGAGTGGGGGTCAGGAGGAAGAATCAGAGCTAGTGTTGCCCGAGCATAAGGCAGATGACAGAGAACTTCGGCTGGGATGCCTCACATTGTACATATAAGAACCAAGCCCCAGATTAGTTCCTGAGGATGTGTTATCCTGTAGCTGGTGGGGTGGAGGACAGGACCCACGTGTGTAGATGTCACTTATGATATGTTTGGGTGTGTGAGGGGTTGTTCACAGTCAGGAAGTAAGGATGGGTGGGGCTCTGGTGGACAAGGAGGAGGGAAGATGTATGGTCATCAGTGGGAGATAAGGGCATGAATGTGTGAAAGCTGTGACTTATTATGTCAACATTTAGATCCCAGATCAAGGAAGTCACTTTTCAGTGGATCCAGAGAAACTATTTCTTAAACCTGGAGAAGAGCATGAAGTTATAGTTTCATTTTCTCCAAAGGATCCCACGGGCTGTGAGGAAAGGTAATGTAAAGCTGTTCACCATGGTGAGTTTGTTCTCTAGTGTATGGGTAGGAGGTCAGAGAACATGCTTTACTTCGTGTGGCAGACAGCACAGCTCTTTCCTTTTGCCTCAGACCTTTCTGTTCACTGAAAATCTCCTTGTAAACCAACTGACTAGAAATTAAGAAATCACTATTTTCAAATATATTTGAAAGTATTACTGTTTCTCACTAACCTCTCCTCTCCAAGGACACCATCTGTTGACCTTGTCAGTTGTTAAAGATATTTCCCCACTCCTTCCCCAAATCCTGAGTGAGTATCACCATACAGTGGTCAGAGTATCCTTGTCACCGGCTTATGAACTTGCCTGGTACACGTAGCTTAGCCCAGGCCCCTCCTGCCGGGTAGAGTCTCCACCCAGAGGCTTTCCTCAGCCCTACCTGGATTCCTTGCCTGTGAACTCCTCTCATCTGCACTCAGGCACGTGCATGTCTCCTTCCCCACTGGCTTCCTCCTCTGGGACATCAGCTCTGAGGAAGGGCGCACATTGTGTCCTCAGGCTCTTGGACGAAGGAAGTGTGTAGGACAGTAGCTGCCAAAAGAATTGAGTTCTGAACACTGAACTTAGGTGGTTTTCTTTGCTAGGATCTTGAAAATATTCGTGCAGCCATTTGGCCCTCAGTATGAAGTGATGTTAAAAGGTGAAATAGTTTCTTCGGGAAATAGGCCTCTGGCGCCTGAATCTCTCAGCTCAGATATTCCTTCGATTTTATCCAACAAGCAGTTTCTGGCCTGGGGAGGTGTCCCCCTCGGTAGAACACAGTGAGTATGCACAGCAGCTGTCATCACCCACTGCTATTCTTCACTGTCTCCATGATGACCATATTCACATTCTTCGAACTGAAATAAAACTATCTTATATTCAATATTCATCCTACCATGAATTCATATCTTTTAGTTAAATTTTTCATGTTTTTAAAATACAAGCCAAAAAAATTAGGTTTCAGTTTTCTTAAGCTCTTTAGTGAATTCTTTACTGATGACCAAACTTAGGCAGCTACAAGTATCTTGGTTCCTTCTCTGGAAAGCACTGGGGGCCAGTGGGAAGAAAGAACAGAGACGTCGCCTCTTAGAGGCCTTTACAATCCAACTGGTGAAGGGTGGTTTTCTGTGGGCAGCTCTAGTGAGAGCACTCTCAGCTGGACTCCTGCACTGTCCTGAATGGTCCTGGGATTTAGGACCGCCCTCCCCAGCGGCTCCTGTGCCCATGCAGCCAGTCCGTCTCTGAACACTGCACTTGGTTTTAATTGGCTTTGTTTTTATGAGAAAATTTTTTTCTGCAAGTCTTTCCCAGGCAGAGTACCTGTGGAAGGCTTTTCTTGGGTGTGCTAATAACCAAAGGTCTTTGATTTTACTCTGAGGTTAATTAAATGCAGCAGCATTTCCTTTTTAATACAAGGTACACAAGGCCTAGACCACAGCTTAGATACTTTAACTGTTAATTTTCAAAATTTGTGTAAAATAGATATTTATGCACATATTTTTCTCTTCTCCAGTGAAGAGAGAATGCATGTATTTGCAGAGGCTGGAGGATTTTCATATTGCCAGCCAGCTTCAGTGCTACTTGCATTGTGAGTTTTTTAAAAGTTAGGTTAATTGCAGTATGCTGTTTAAAAGACTACTTTGTACAGATGAGCCTCTTAAAGTAAAAAATCTGTACAACGTGCTTTGGACCCTTGTTTCCATGAAAGGTAGGTTTTGGAGCTAAGCATGGTCTTGACTAAATGAAATAGTTCACCTGTATTTTCTGATGACTATTTTGTAAAACAGGTAATTCCTACACATAGAGTGTGGATAATAAGGGCAGCTAAGGAGCTGTAACAGGAGAGAGATTAAACTGAAAGTCCTCTCCATTGTGGTGAGTCTTGAGTGCACGTTCTCAGAAATGCTGAGTTCGAGGACTGTGGAGCGCCACGTGGCTCAGGCAGTCCATCTGCCTCAATGCATTTTAGTCCGTTTGAACTGGCTTTGCTTTTATGGTTGTAGCAGCATCCATGGAAGAAAACCACATTTAAAATGTGCCATTGTTTCTAGGCTTCAGAAACTAGCTTTAAGAAACAATTCTGCGTCTACAACCCAGCATTTACGCCTGCTTGTCAGAGGACAAGACCAGGACTGCTTTCAGGTTTGTGGAGTACACGGCTCTGTTCTGTGTCAGGTTCGTCCTTGAAGAGTCTGTGTTACTGGCATGTTTTGTTTGTGCTGCTGTTCTGTCTTACGCAGAGGTTGTTTTTGAATTGTAGCTGCAGCACACTTTTGGCTCAGAAGAGCGATTGACCAGTAACTGTGAGGTCAGGATTCGTCCAAAAGAAGACATTTATATCTCCGTGTTATTTGCACCTACTCGCCTGTCTTGTATGTTGGCCAAACTCGAAATTAAACAACTTGGAGTTCGATCACAACCAGGTGTTAAGTTCACGGTAAAATAATTCTGCTTTTTTTTCTCCCATGGAGTTTATAATGTATTGTAACTATTGGTTAAACATTGGTAAATAACATGTACTCTTTTTTAAGTCAAAATATGTGATTGGTTACCTAGATTTACAGACAGATTAGAGAGTAATTATATACCTTGTAGAATTGTCCATTTTAAAAGCAGCCACTGTAGTAATCCTGTAAAATATGTCTCGTCTATGTTATTTCGATTTGAACTTCTCAGGAACCCATTGTTTGGTTAAGTCCAGATTGAAGTTGTTGATTTTTCAAGTAAATTTTCCTCTTTCAGTTCAGCAGGGTGTCTCCTGACATTACATGTTAGACTCTGTTCTGTACACAAGGGATACACAGATAGGACTTTTCTGTGTTGTTTCTTCCCAGCAAAATTTCAGAAGGTTTCAAGTTATTTCTTTAGCTAGATTCAGGGTGTTAAGAGAGAAAAGTGATAAACCCTGGAGGGGAGGAAAGAGGGACAAGGTAGTTGGATGAAACCCAAGCTCTGTGAAAGCAGCTCAGAACCGAGCAGCTACTTGGCAGTAGAGCTGGGACTGCAAAGCTGGTCTTTGCCCTGTTGTCACAGAGGAAATATAGAAAAGTCACAAGATTAACACCACCTAAAGGTTTTTTTTAAAAAGAATAGATACTTTTGGCAAATCTAACTGTATTTAATGCTGGAGGTGGACACATGCTCTGTGGAGCTCTTCATGTGGCCCCACAAGCTGTGATGTGCCGAACAGCCTGCAGAGTGGTGGTTCTCAGCCACCAGGGCACACTTGGTGGTTTCTGGAGACATTTGTGGTTTTTGCAGTTAGACTTTTGGTACCTGATGGGTGGAGGCCAGGGGTGTGGCCAGACATCCCCCAGTGTACAGGGCGCCCCACATCAGATGGCCCCAGCCCAGGGTCCACTGTGCCTAGGCTGAGGAGCCTGCTCTAGTTGGGTTTTTATTTTATTTTAATTTTGGTTATGTAGGCTTGAGGGATCTTAGTTCCCTGACCAGTGATTGAACCCGGTCCCCCAGCAGTGGCAGCACAGAGTCCTAACCACGGGACCACCAGTGAAGTCCCTGAGAAGCCTGCTCTAGAACAGATTTCTGATTGAATCTTTGGGTCTGTGAGCATTACTCAGATTTCATTTTATTTAATCTTTCTTCATCTTTTAACCTTTTAGTCAGTAGTCATTTGTGACTTCTTAGACTTCGAAAATATAGGAAGAATACTGGTATTGAGTGTTTTCAAAAGCTGATTCTCCTTGTTGTTTTCTAGCTTCTTGTATAAGATTTACTGGTAAGTTTCTATGGGAAAAGAAAAATTAGAAATATTTTTGGCTCTTGGAACCAACAGAGCTCACTGTGGATGAGGTGGACTTTGCAGGAGGTCAGATCTGAAGCCCTTTAAATGCTGTTAATTTTTACTACAAGGCAGGCAATACTGAGTTTTCATCAGCCTGAGTTTAATTTTTCAAAATGTTGTTATTGTATTTAATACATAACAACTTGAAATAAGCTACTGATGTTTTCAAGTTTGCAAAGGATTCTTTGGAACTTATTTTAATAATTAGGAATGAAAGAGCATATTTAATGGAGTGCATTTAAAGAGTTTGAAAAGTTTGTATCCTTGCAGGGTACCTGTTTCCTGCACTCCTATTTATAGGAGTGACTCCTGTTCCCTGGTGGTGCTGCGCGCCTGGGGGCTCCATGGCTCAGGGTGCCCCGTCTACCCTGGAGCCTCCACTCTGCACTTCCATGGCCAGGCTGGCTGTCCCCTGAGGCCCATTTGAGTTCTGGCTTCTCTTTGGCACACTCCTGACTCTGCTGGACCAAAAGTTAACAAGATTATATGCTCATAGATTTTTCTCCCCGCAAAACTTTTCATGTTGGAAATTTAAAATTACTGGAAATTTGAAAGAATTACTTGGCAAACATTCACATACCCTGCCACTTAGATTCTACACCCTAACAATGTGCTGTATTTCTTCTATCACATATTTAACCATCTATCAATTTTTTTTTATGCATTTAAAGACAAATTTAAATATCAGTGTCTTTCATGCTGAACACATCTTAAGCAAGCATATCAATACTAACCTTATTGTTCCTTTGTCATCTAAGCTTGGTTTCTGTAACAGTGAAAAATAATTATTCTTGCGATATGGGAAGGTAAATAATTTTGCAGCTCCTTGATTTGTTTTTCTCTTAAAGCAGAGTCTTTACTATAGATAGGGTTTGATTGGCAGTGGGGTAACTATTAGGCAAAGTACACAAAGATGAATAATTTTAATTTCAGTAAATCTGTTTTCATTGTCTTCTCTGACTGTAATTTGATCTTCTGTTTTCTGCTTACATAAAAATAATTCCAGATGTTTGTATTCTGTTTTTAGATACCTTTGTCTGGATATGGAGGCACAAGTAACCTCATTTTGGAAGATGTTAAGAAATTATCTGACAGTTACATGGTAACAGTGAATGACTTAGTACCTGGCCAGGAAAGCAGAGTTGTTGTTTCTGTCCGTAATACTGGCTCTCGAGCAGCTTTTGTTAAAGCTGTAGGTTTTAAGGATTCTCAGAAAAAAGTTTTGCTGGATCCTAAAGTATTAAGGATTTTTCCAGACAAATTTGTGCTCAAGGAAAGGACACAGGAAGTAAGTATGAAAGTATCTGCACTAAAAATATGAGCTCATTTTTAGGTTAAAGTAAAAACTATATATTTTATGGCTAAAGCTAACATCTTATTTGAAAGGAATATAGGATCTTATCTGATGTTGGAGGTGCTGTTTATGTGCATCAGTGTCTGCAGCCACTGTTTGTGTTTCTGTGACATTTGTTCAGAGTGAAATATTTAATATTCACTCCTGATTTTTTTCTTGGCATCAGGATGTTACTATAATATATAATCCATCAGACAGAGAAAGCAGTTGTAAAACCACCACAGAACTGTCAACTATATACTTTTTTGGTGGAGATGAAATTTCACGTCAGCAGTATCGAAGGTGGGTTACTTACCTTAGACCATGACGGGAAGCATTCATGGAAGTAATGAAGGCTTAACACTGGTTGGGATTTGTAATTTATGGCAGATGTTTTACTACTTATTAGTGAACTGGCAGGTGAACAGTTTTGGTAAAATTTGTGTGACCAATAAGCTACCTGTAGGAGAGATACAGGTAGAAATAGCTCGTCTCCAGGTTTCCTTGCAGTGTCCTTTTCTAGAGAGTGGCCTCTGCTCCTTTGTTCAGCTAGGACTTCATCCTTGGACCATCTTGATAATGATGGCAGATCAGTTTCAGAAAAGATTTAAAAACTACTGGAAGAAAGTATATTGTGTAAACACACCTGACGTGGAACATTTCTGGAAGTGTTGAGAATTATTTGAATGGATCAAGCTGTGTTTTAGACACTGTAGGGTGTTTAATTACTTAAAGCTTGTGCTTCTAAAAAAATTTAGTACACCAATTTAAATGTAGTTTTATGTGCTGGCATGTTGTCAAATTTTTATTTAGGTCTAAATATGATTTAGACTTATTTATGAATTGAAATCAGAGTTCTTATGTCACAAAATCTTTTTCTTCGCCTAAAGCTGAGTGTGAGGTGAGTGGAGGTCATGCCAATTCATGGTTCATGAGAAGTCACTGCCTCCCGGGAGGGTGGTATGTGTGCAGGCCAGTCTTGCCTTCTTCCAGTGCTTTGTGTTGTGCTGTGTTTTCTCCTGATACACAGTTCAGGAAACTGTACTGTCAGTCTGTGGAGGACTGTTAGAATGTTTAAAAAGAGTTCAGTGATGAGTTCGTACATAATAATAGCACAGACCAGATGTGAAGGGTTCGACTTGGAATGTGGTTTTGTCTCTCATTTGAGTATTTTAGAAATAGAAACTGACATTTGGAGATATTAGATCACAGTTTTTTGGTTTTTTCCCCTTTCTCTCTAGTGGAATATAGAAATCAGTGTACTGCTCTATAAATCCTTTTTGCCATTAATTTATAGTAATGAGATTTCTTTTGTTTGTGAACTTCTCAGTTTTGTAGAGAAATTCACTTTTCAGTTCTGTCACCTCAGAAGTCTCTAGAACAGGTCAGACTGACAGAATTACATGGCAATTTAAATGTTTTCTTTTGATGTATTCGGTTGTATCATATTCTTGGTGTATTTTTTCCTGAGACAAATTGCTAACTGACCAAATTATCACAAATACTGTAAATGCATGACTTGAAAAGAATCTAATTTTATCTTCTTTCTGCTCTTCTGTTAGAGAGTTGTTGTTTTAACATGTTTAACTGAAAATGATGATGTATATATACCACCATGTATAGCTTTTAAGGGAACTTCCAAAACAAGTTTTCTTAAATTACGTATATTGTGAATTAAGGCCTAATATCTATGTACTAATGCACCATGATGTCAGTGGGATTTGCCATTCATTGCCAGATGCATGAATAAAATCTAATGAAGGTTTTTTGTCTGTAAAATGCCTTTGAATAAAATCTCTCCTGACAGAGCCGTGCTGCACATGCCGGAGGTGAGAGAGCGGGTCCTGCCCAGTCAGAGCGTGCTGCACAGCATCGACTTTGCAGAATCATTTCAGGACGAGCTGCTTGTAACTGAAGGTGGGAATTTCAGTGTATTTTATTTTATTTTAAATTTATTTTGTTATTTGGCTACATTGGGTCTTAGTTGCAGTGTGTATGATCTTTTCTTGCAGCGTACGGGTTCTCTAGTTATGGCTCCAGAGCATGTGGGATTAGTTGCTCTGCAGCACGTGGAATCTTCGTTCCCTAACCAGGGATTGAACCTGCATCCCCTGCGTTGCAAGGTGGATTCTTAACCATCAGACTATCGGGGGAGTCCCTCAATATATTTTTAGATCTTCTGGGTCCAGTGATGTGATATAAAGAAGAAGAGTGTTGGTTTAGATGTGGTGTCAGGCTGAATTAGTCACAGCTCTGCTGTATGACTTTGGACAGATTACATCACTGAAATTCAGTTTCCTTAGCTGTAAAATGAGAGGAATAATATTTGTATTGTCTGCACAGAGTTCTTGTGAACTTTTGTGAGTTCAGATGAGAAGAGCTTTGTCTTGTAAATGTTAGATATTAATATGTTATTGCACTTAGTGTTTGGGTGGACTTGTGGGCAGAGAATGGTCATGATTAAACTCAAGTTATTACTGCTTAAGATTTCATGATTTCACACTTATGCTTATTTTGAGATATCTCTGCTCTTCTGCTGGGTGTGCAGTTTTTGAAGAATGTGATTGTGGTTGAGTGATTCTAATCTAGATATTTAAATCTGTTTGAGCTGAACAGTTCAAGTGTTTAGTGGTATTTATTACTCATACAAAATATAAGAATGGAGACATGCAAATTGTGTAAAATACGTGTACAGATTTTCATCACAGTGTTCATTATAGGAAGAAGTTAGAAGTAACCTAAGAGTAGAGGATTGTTTAATCTTGCAAAAGAATATTTTGAAGCCATTCAGACAGTATGATTCTGTATTAAATGACATGAAAAGCTCCTCATTTATTAAGAAAAAAGTTATTTTTAAATTTCGGATGTAAGATCTACATATGGTAAAAATAATATTTATAGTTAAGTGGGTAAAATTGCAGGAGTATACACACCAAAATACTGAGAATGGTTATATTCTGCTGGTAGAATTTCAGGCAGTTTTGTCTTTTCCCCAAACTTTTATTTTCTAGTTTTTTAATGATGAAGTGCGTACTCCTTCTGAAGTGGGAAATGATAAAGGAAAGGGTATTTATTCCTGTGTAGAGGTGACAGAGAGTAGTTTATGACCTTTCAGGCAGATTGGGAGTCTAGATCATCTGCTTCAAGGGTGGGTTAGTTACAAAGAGTGGAAAGATTGAAAACGGCTGGAAAGAGTCTCAAATTTGGAGCTGAACCTCATTTCATAGCCCACCTCTCTCAACTCAGCTCCTCCAAGCTTCACCTTGCGTGTCCCTCCTCAGAGGATGGAAGAAGCCATGTGGCAGGGTTAACCTGACTGTGCCCTGGACGCCATGGTGCAGCAGCAGTGAGCCCCGATGAGAACGGGGCCATGTGTGTCTGCAGCTCTCAGCTCAGCCACAGGACTGATTGGATGGACTTGGTGGGTGGGGAGTACAGGGCACGGTCACAGGGGTGGAACGTGTGGGCATTCTGGCCTCTGGGGGCTAAAAGACCAAGGACAGGTGGGGAAGTGCCGCAGGAAAGTTCTGACAGAGACCCTTTGTAGGGCTCAGGGGCTTCAAGAAGTGTGCCTTGCTGAGAGAGCGGGGAGCGGTTGTGAGGAAGAGAAGATGTGCACCATGGTGCCTGGGGAGGTGTGTTATGGCAGAGGGAGCTGGTGTGCAAGCATTTGGAAGGGGACGTGTTAAGGGTCATGCTGACAAACCCAGCCGAGCGCTCAGGTAACCTCCTGAGCCCCCCTGCAGTGGGGCTGAGTGGGGGCTTCAGGTGGGTCCTCGGTCACCAGGATGTACCCCAGGGTGTACTGGCCTCCTGGAGGTGCTGTGCACGCTGCCCAGGTGGAGGGGGAACGCAGCCCACTTGGTTTTGTGTTAATTGGTATAGTGGATCCCCATGAGAATGTTGCAGTTGAACTTTTTACATGATTGTTTTGAAAAACATTTGTTTGAGCATATTACTGTGATAAGCATTCATAGTGATCTTTTGCAAAATGTGTAATGATTGTGGCAAATAATTTCACAATTAGGCTTTTATAGTCGAGATATCTTAATATAAATTTTAATTTGTACTTCCTGTGTTCTTTCTGAAGTTTCATTTTAAAAAATATATAATTCTTAATATTTAATTTATATGTAGAATACAGGCATGTTCTCTGAAATTTCTTGTATGTATGCGTTCATTCAGACGGGTTTATCTCTAGATAAACTGTCTGATCAGTCTCAATACATGCAATTATGCTGACACTACCTGGTTTCTGGATTTGATGAGGTTAAGTGTCTCCGAGGCGGTCTCTCAGATCCACGCTGCAGATGCCGCTTCCTGGAGTGAGGCAGTGCTGCCTCTGAGCGCTGCAGAAACCGAGCAGGGTAATTTATGTCAGGGGGCAGGACGCTTGTTGTTCATGTTACAGGAGGGGAAGGCTGCAGTTCAGGGCGGGGAAGGAGGTGGTTACAGCTCACCATGGAGCGCTGGTGCTGTTGTCACCCAAGTCCAGGACAGAACCTGGGCTGCAAGTCATCGATGCTGATCTGTAGGGTCAAAATCTGAATGTCACCTGACCCCAACTAAGAAAGTACAAGAATATATGTAAATGGTGTGATTGTGTGAAGATTCATGTATTTCACACGTTATTTTCTGTTTCAGTGTATGACCTTCCCCAGCGGCCCAGTGACATCCAGCTCTTTTATGGAAACATGCGTAAAATCATACTTTCAGTAATTGGAGAATTTAGAGATTCCATTTCCAGCAGAGAATTTCTTCCACCTTCTGCCAAATCTAGCTTGGAATTCAAAAGGTAAAACTAACAAAACATCTTTCACCAGATTTCAAGATTATTTAATTCATAGTAGAGCTGATCCTTTCCCTTGTACTTTGTGGTTTTTGTCTCGAAATGTTTATTTCAGCTTTATTTTTAAATTGAAATAATTCCAAACTTACAGAAAAGTTTAAAAATAGTATAGAGAACTTCCATACACTGTCTGTACAGAAATTCCCCGGTTGATAACATTTTATTATTTTCCTTTATGTACATGTGGCACTGTATTTAGGATTGAGTCACAGGCATGGTGACCAGTCAGCCCTGAATTTGCTGCAAATTAACCTCCTCATAGCCATGGCAGACTTGTCGAGGTTAGGACGCTGACGTGATCCAGGACCACCGTCTGGTCTGTGGATTCCCCATGTACCTGCCAGTTCCCCAGTGGTGCCCTGTGTAGCTAAGGCAAACAACAGAAAGGACACTGCCTCTTTCCACTTCCTCTTTGGTCCAGAATCTGAGATTACACGTGTTTGGTTATCTTGTCCCTTTGCTCCCTTTCAGTAAAGAGAGTTCCTTGGTCTTCTTTTCACCACTGAGAAGACACAAGGTTGTTTAGCAAGTAAGATCTACAGAGTCAAAGGCATTATCCAGAGTGAAGCTTTGGTGCTGACTTGGGGTGAAACAAGGAGAACCTGGGACTATCCCTGGTCACCTTTGCAGCATCAGCTCTCCCCTCTAGCTCAGGTTTAACACCACATCCATAAGTTCTGGATTGATATGTGACACAGGAGGAAACTAGTTTGATCATGAAAAGTATTTCATACTTTGATAATTATGTAACCTGTATGAATCTTTTCAAACAACTGTGCCACATAAATTAGTAAGTTTCATATTTCTTTACCACGGACGATGGGAGACAGACCAGGTGCTGCCTGTGTCAGGCCTTTTGTAGGTAAGGACCTGAGTGCGTTTGCTGTGGGATCTTGCATTTTCAAGATGACAGGTGATTTGACCAAGCCATCTTTCTTTATTTCTCCTGTGCTTTCCTGGTAAAAGGGGTAAAGTAGGCCATAGGCCAGGGACCTTGCTGTTCTTACAGAGTGCAGGCCAATTACTTAATGAAATAGTCTTAATTTCAGTGTCAACTTCAGGACACACAGAGTGATGCTATTTGTTTCTCGGCGCAGCGTCAGTGGTCCTGAGCAGTGCTGGCTGTCCCACTACTGGGAAGATTCTTATCACTTTGTTGAAATGGTGTTTGCCAAGTTTCTCTATTGTAAGGTTAGTTAATAAATATCTTGAAGGAGTGTTACAGCAAGTGACTTAGAGATGGTAGATGATCTTGTACCTTGCCAGACTTCGTTTGCCCAGGGAGGATGAATGGCTTCCTGACCCATGTTATTCCTGTCTTGGCTGCTGACTGGTGATTTTCTGATTTCACTTTTCTTTCTCCGTTCTGTAGTTATCTTTCCACTCTGAGGAAGGAGTGTCCTTTTCCCTCTTACTCACGTGTTTCAGGGTGGACTCGGATTCAGGACCAGTCCCCTTGTCACTATTTGGTTCCTTGAGCTGCTCCCCGGTCCTGTGCCTGTACCCATAGCACCTGTGGGCACCTACTTATCCACAGACTCATCCTTCACTTCCTCTACAACCTGGAACCCCGGACACGGGCAGCAATGTGCTTATAGTCGTTAGTATTATTAGCATTGTGAAGCTGCTTCTTATTATTCACTTAAAGATACATGAAGAGTTTTGTTGTTTTTCTTAAATTCTCAATATTGGGCATTTTTGTAGTAAATCTTTTAAGATACTTCAGATTGCATGCAGAAGTTACAGCAGGGAAGAAATTGTTGTGTATTCTAATTGAAGATTAGTAATATTTAACCTGGCTTCCCTGGTGACTCATTGGTAAAGAATTTGCCTGCCAATTCAGGAGACACCAGAGATGGGGGTTTGATTCCCTAGGTCTGGAAGATTATCTGGAGGAGGAAAGAGCAGCCCACTCCAGGATTCCTGCCTGGGAAGTCCAATTGACAGAGGAGCCTGGTGGGCTACAGTTGCAGTCCATGGGGTTGCAAAAAGTTGGACATGACTGAGTGACTAAGCACTTACACACACACACACACACACACACAATATTTAACCTATACTGAACTTTATTTTTTATACATTACTTTAATACCCAATGTTAAGGATTTTTATTTGCTGAAAAATATACAGTTTATAATGCCACTTGTAGTTTTATCTGTTTTCAGTTTTATGGGTAATTAATACAAAAATATGACACAATCTGCTTTTTATCATTTTTAATCTCTTTTCTCTCTAGTGAATCTGGCAGTTGTGAGACACATGGTGGTAACATTTCTTTGGATGTTTTGCCAGTGAAGGGTCCTCAGGGTTCTCCCCTTCTTTCACAAGCTGTTCACCCACCTCAGGATAACTCGGCCTTGGAGAAAGTGTGGTCTGTCCACCCTGAGCACCTGGTCTTGGTTGCTCCTTCATGTGAGTGTGTCCCCAACGGCAGGACGAAACTCTGTCTTGGATCCGGGCTGTCCTGCTTTGTGCACAAAGCACAAAGCTCTTGTAGGGAAGAGCTTCTTGTAGGGAAGACCAGAGTGTTGTCCTGACATGAGGCCACCAACCCCAGGCCAAGCTCCCATGAACAGACCCTTCCTCCTGCCAGCCCTCCCTCCCACCCTGAGAACTCAGTTGACACTTGGCCTCTTACCCTTAGCATTGGTACCATTGGTCCAGAGTAGGAAGAAGTCCTAGTACCTATGTCTGTGCCCAAGATAACACAAGGGTAACAATTTCCAGGTTTCCTTTTTTGTCTTTGCTCAGTATTGATCTTATTCAGTATCTTTGTAGTTCCCAAGACTGAATTAAGATCTTGCTTTACCAGGAATTTGAAATTTCTGTTAGGGGCAGTTGAGAAAGCAAAATAAGTTGATATTATAGTATATTTATGTAGGATTTGTTTTTGCTATTTATTAATCTTGGTCTTTATTATTAATGCTAAATGTGAGTAACGTTTTATCTGCTGTCATAGGTGATACAGCAAAAACTGGACGTTTCCAGATTTTAAATAATTCTATTAGATTGCTGAAATTTGAGCTGTACTGGCCAGCACACTGCCTTACAGTGACTCCACAACATGGGTTTATCGCACCAGAGTAAGTATGACCTCCTTGTCCACTAGGTGTTATTCACATGCTTCATAGGCCATTTAAACTTTCTCAGTAGGATTTTGCAGTGTGCTGACTCTACAGAGCACCGTGCGTGGTTCTGTGGGAACACACTGAGTTCAAGACTCATACTGCTTAGCGGTGGGGCCCATCCACTGCCAGTTACAGTATCAGCCCAAGAGGGTCAAGAGCTGAGAGGCGGGAGAGAATTCCTAGAGTGGAATCTCCTGACACAGCTATGCCTACAGAGTTACAGCATGGGATACATCTATGCACGGGGTGAGGGTGGTGGTCCCCAAAGCCCAGTGGTCCTGGCTTGTCACCTTGCGCCTGGCAGCTTACTCTGCCATTTTACAGACATGGCTTCCTGACTTCTGCTGTGTCTGAGCTAGAGTCTAGCTAACCGTTTTCCACAAAGGATTAAAAAGAAGTCTTTGGGGGGCCGAGTGGTGATGAGCAGCTGCCCTCTCTGTGCAGCACGGTTATTGGTGGGGTAAGCCTCAGCTCTCCACTTCGTGGGAACAGTCCCGACTGGCATAGAATATGCACACCTGAAAGTTGCTTCACATTTTGCAATAGCAGCTTTGCAAGAGAGCAACTTGGAATCTATTTTCTTTGCTTTTGCAAAATGATGGCATATGCACTTCAAAAGAGTTTATTTGGCCAAGTCTGGGTTGAGGTAAGGTTAGGGACACTACAGAGACAGGCTTCTGAGACCAAAGCAGTGAGTTAAGTATTTGCTTCTTAATGGGTGAAAAACTGGAGGTGACAGGGCAGGTTGTCCACAGCAACTTGTGCATGGCCCTTCATGTAGAGCTGTTAGCTCAGCTGTATTGGATGTGGGTATAGATCTCTCCTGTAACTGGTAGTGTCTCTTAAGTGACAGATCTGGTCACACTCCACATTTCAGTCTTTGTCATCCCATAGCTCTTGAGCACAGTCAGCACAGAAACCTGACCCACTGCGGGAGCAGAGAAGCACTCTTCTCCCCACCCCCATTCCAGTTACTCTGTGTGACAGTGACAGCTCACAGAGTATTCACGGTAGTGGTCTTTCTCCAGAAATATTTAGTCCAAATTACTGTATAGATGCATTTCTGTGGTGTGGTCCATTTTCACGTGAGCTTTGCCCTCAGGTTCTTGGCTTTACACCACTCAGCTTTTTGTCAGTCACCAAGCTGGGATTGAGATAAAATCAGATGCACATGGGAGCTCACCTCTGTTCTCTGCTCTTTCTGAACAGTGGGGAAACTCTTGGTGGTCATTGATGGTGCAGTGTTTTAACTCTTGTGGTTACTGCTGTTACAGTCTACACTATTCTTGGTTCTCAGTATTCAATTCTTCTTTTAAGGAGTAAGATGCAAATTCTTGTGAGTCCCAACTCCTCCTTATCCACAAAACATTCAATGTTCCCGTGGAGTGGCTTGATCTATATACACTGTGACAATGGACAGAAGGTACTTAAAAAAAAATTTTTTTTTTAATCAATATTTTTTTGGCAGTTTAAGTGTTGTAATCCTGTTGATGGCACTTACATTCCAGAAATCAAATTGAGGTCCTTTCAGCCCAAACAGCTTATATAACTAGAGCACTTAGTGCAGATTTTTCCACTGGTGAGCTGAGAAAGTTTCCTGGTGCAGCAGTGGGGAGTAGGGCCTGGAAGCCGCCATTAACTTGAAAATTCTGCTTTGAAAAAGAGGGGAGTTGGGAAAAAAGATCAAGTCAAATACTTTGGGATCTGAATAGACTTTACTTTCTGAATTCATCAGTGTTTCAGTTGTTTGGCATTACTTTTGTCTACCATGATTAAAAAATAGGAATTAAAAAAAAACAACAATAACGTCACTTTGTCTCATTTCAGAAAATTGTGAGGGTTCAAATTCGAGAAGACTTGACCCAAGAAGAACTTTTCACTCATTTGACCTCCAGCCCACTTGGAATCCTTTCCCAAGAAACCGAGCCTGCAGTTAATCTGGTAAAACCAGCAACAAAACCACCTTCCACGAAAGTTGAGCTAAGAAACAAGACAGTTACTTTTCCTCCAACAGAACCTGGTGAGACCTCAGGTATTGTATCACAAGGTTACGTCTTCAAATGTTGATACGTGGGATCTAACGGCTCCTAGTTAACTGTAGTTCGAGACAGTGTTAACTTCAAGAGAAAATCGGCAGTTCTCGGAAATTGTTTCAGTGACCAGCTCAGATTCGGGGAATCTGAAACTAGGCCGTTAGTAACTCTCTCTATTCTAGGAGGCTTAGACTGTTTGTCAGAGCCATCCTTTCCCAACTCTCACTAGATCTTTGACCAGAGCTGCTGCTAAGTTAGTGGCCAGAGAGGAGAGGAAGGTGGTGGAGCCAGGCCTCATCTCTTAGGCTGTGACTGCAGGTTCTGGGCCTCCCTGCCTGCTCTGCCTCCCTCCCTAACACCCCCCACCCCCAACCTAGCCCTCCATCTAGGGCCTGAGAATAGTGAAGTGCTGTATGAAGCTCCTCTGAGCTTCCTCAGTATGTGATGAAGAACATGATTTAGTCCCTTAGTAACTTTTCCCTTTGGTTTAATACAGGATAGGGCCTCTGTCAAACAGTACTTAAAAAATAATGTCAAAATACAAGACAGAGCATCTGTCAAACAGAACCTAGAAAGTTAGGTTCTAACAGAACGGTTAGAAAATAGTGTCCTTTTTGTTGGACTCAAAGGGATCTGATTGTATTTCTTCTCTATGGTAAGGTAGTCACAGTATTTATCACATATTATAGGGATCTGCTTGTTTACTTACTTACCTCTCAAAGAGTTTGAGTTGTGAAATGTGTTCCTTATAGGAAATTACCTGGAACTTGAGAATCACGGTGACACGGAAGTGAGGTGGCACCTGTCATCTTTAGCCCCACCTTACGTCAAGGTCAGTGATAATTGCCTTGAATATACCCATTTTAATGTTTATGTAGGATGTTTAAAAATCTGGATTAGGACCATAGGTTGAGATTACTGGGTTTTTGTTAATCTGCTTCATTTACTTTATTATTTCTGTGGGTGGAACTAACCTGCCCAGTCTTGTTCACATGGTGGTTTTAAGAGTCAGGCTAGAGAATGTATGTGAAAATACGTGCTTGCTTTGTTTAGTGCTGTCTCCTTCAGCCCAGTTTTTTATCTGATATAATTTTATCCTGAAAATATATACAGATTTTATCCCAGACGTGTGTGCATTTCCTTCTCCTGGTTCTGAGTGCTGCTGTGTGTTAGAGGCAGGGCTGAACTTTGCTTGCCAGGGAGTCTTAGCCTGTGTGCCCACATGTGGTGTCTGCCAGTGGGCACCGCATAAGCTGCATGCATGGTCACGTTGTCACATGTGGTATGGCCTTTCTGCTCTCTTCTTGGTGTGACCATCATGGTTCTGAGCCATAATGTTAACAATATGTGTGCAAAAGATAGCGCTGGACCCCCTGACAGGAAATGAAGTGCTGCTATTGCGTGGGGGTATTGGAACGCACACTCAGCAGGGTTCTTGAGGAAGCAGCAGTCCTCCGACAAGGGTGCAGCCTGTTATAGAGCACTGCGGTTGGGTGGGAGGACGGTTTGTGTCCAATGAGGCCTGGTGTGAGCAGAGCCTGGGTGCTCCTGGTCTCCAGGAAACAGGTTTGTCCTCGATGACCGTGAAAGCAATGGTGTCACTGTGGAACTGATCTGTTGACTTTTTGTTTTTTTTAATTTGATTGTTTAAATGGTATCTTTTAGGGAGTTGATGAGAGTGGAGATGTTTTTAGAGCTACTTATGCAGCATTCAGATGTTCTCCTATTTCTGGTGTACTGGAAGGCCATGGTGTCCAAAAGGTGAGTTCTGACATCTTTTCACAGCAGTCTGGTGGGAACACAGTGTCAACTGGCCAGGAGTGCCTCATTTCCACCCAGAAGAGTTCACTCCACCTGGATGGTGCTGCTCATAGCCAGGCTCCTGCGAAAGTGGCAGCGGCACAAATCTGCACTGTGCTCCTGCGGCAGGACGCTTGCTAGGTGACAACACCATGCTTGGTGTGTGATTGGTGCTCATTCATCTGGTGTGAGCTTGTCACCTGGCTCCCGGTTGCCTGTGCTGGGAACATGCTTCCAGGGGACTGATCCAGACAGTGGTTTTGTCAACCAGCCAGTCAAAAAGTTCTATCAGCACTGATCTTGCACTCTAAAATAACTTTTTTAAAGGATTTGCACTATTTTAACATATGTATTTCTATTTCTTTTATTTGGATTATGATACAATGTTATATAAGTTATAGGTATGTAATATAATGATTCACAATTTTTAAAGATAATAATCCATTTGTAGTTTTTATACAATATTGGCTATATTCCTCATGTTGTATAATACATCCTTCTATCAATACTTTATCTTATGCCTGAATAGTTAGTACTTCTTAATCCTCTACTCCTATATTGCCCCTCACCTCTTCCCACCAGTGACTGCTAGTTTGTTCCATACATCTGTGAGTCTGCTTATTTTTTACTTGCATTTCTTAGAGTCCATATATGTAAGTGATATCATACAGTATTTGTCTTTCTCTCTCTGACTTTTTTCACTTAGCACAATGCCCCCTAAATCCAGCCATGTTGCTGCAAATGGCATGATTTTATTCTTTTTCCTGACTAATATTCCATTGTGTGTGTGTACGTGTACACACATACCATACCTTCTTTATCCATTCACTTGTTGATGGCCACTTAGGTTACTTCCATATCTAGGCAATTGTAAATAGTGCTTCTGTGAACATTAGGGTGCATCTGTCTTTTCAAAGTAGTGTTTTATTTATGTATTTATTTTTGAATAAATACTCAGGACTGGAATTGCTGGGTTATTATTGTTGTTTAGTCACTAAGTTGTCTGACTCTTTTGCAACTCCATGGACTGTAGCCTTCTAGACTCCTCTGTCCATGGGATTTCCCAGGCAAGAAGACCAGAGTGGGTTGCCATTTCCTTCTCCAGGGGATCTTCCCAACCCAGACATTGAACCCATGTCTCTTGCATTGGTAGGCAGATTCTTTCCACTGAACCACCAGGGAAGCCCTGCTGGGTCATATGGTAGTTCAGTTTTGTTTTTTGAGAAATTTCTATATTGTTTTCCACAGTGGCTGCCCCAACTTACATTCCCACCAACAGTGCATAAGGGTTCTCTTTTCTTCACATTCTCGCCAACATTTGTTATTTGTATTCTTCTTGGTGATGGCCATCCTGACAATTGTGAGGTGATAGCTCTTTGTGGTTTTGATTTTCATTTCCCTGCTGGTTTGCAATGTTTTGCATGTTTTCACATACCTGTTGGCCATTTGCATTTCCTCTTTGGACGAATGTATATTTAGTTCTTCTCCTGATTTTTTGAGTTCTGTGAGCTATTTATATATGTTGGATATTAACTCCTTACTGGTCATATCATTTGAAAATATTTTCTTCCATTCAGTAGGTTGTCTTTTCATTTTGTTGATTGTTTCCTTTGCTGTGCAAAAGCTTATGAGTTTAGTTAGGTCCCATTTGTTTAACTTTGCTTTTATTTCCTTTACTTTAGGAGACAGATTTAAAAAAAAAAAAACCTGCTATAATCAATGTCAGAGGGTCTTCTGCCTGTGTCTAGGAGTTTTATGGTTTCTGGTCTTTAATCCATTTTGAGTTTATTTTTTATATGGTGTTAGAGAATGTTCCAATTTTATTCTTTTACATTTACTAATAGCTGTCCAGTTTTCCCAGAACCACTTATTGAAGAGACTTTTTTTTTTTTTTTTTGAAGAGACTTTTTCCCTCCATTTTATGTTCTTATCTCTCTTGTTGCAGATTAATTGTCCATAAATGGGGGTTTATTTTTGGTCTCTTTGTCCTGTTCCATTATCTATGTGTCTGTTTTGGAACCAGTACCATGCTATTTTGATTACTGTAGACTTGTAGTGTAGTGAATTCTACCAAACATTTAGAGAAGAGTTAGCACTTATCCTTATAAAACTGTTCCAAAATATACAGAGGAAGAAACACTTTCTAACTCATGCTATAAGGCCACCATCACTCTGTTACCAAAACCAGGCAAAGATAATCACACACAAAAAGCGAAAATTACAGACCAATATCTCTGAATGTAGGTGTAAAAATTGTCAAAAAAAAAACAAAAAAAACCACTAGCAAACTGAATCCAACAATACATTGGAAGGATCAAACACCACCATCAAGTGGGATTTATCCCAGGGATGCAAGGGTTTTTCAATGACTGCAAATGATAATTTGTTGATGTGATATACCACATCAACAAATTGAAGAATAAAAACTGTATGATTATCTCAATAGATGCAGAAAAAGGTTTTAACAAAATTCAACATCCATTTATAATTAAAAACTCTTCAGAAAGTGGGCATAGAGGAAACATACCTCAACATAATAAAGTTCACATATGACAAACTCACAGGTAACATCATACTCAACACTGAAAAGCTGAAAGCATTCTTTCTTAGGCTGGGAACAAGACAAGGATGACCACTCTCTACTTTTATTCAGCATAGTTTTGGAAGTCCTAATGATGGGAATCAGAGAAGAAAAAGAAATAAAAGAGATCCAAATTGGAAAAGAAGTAAAACTCACTGTTTCTGTTTGACAGGATATTGGGTTGGCCAAAAAGTTCGTTTGGGTTTTACTGGAACATCTTGCTATACACAAGAAATCCTAAAGACACCACCAGAAAACCAGAGCTTATTAATGAATTTGGTAAAGTTGTAGGATACCAAATTAACATACAGAAATCTGTTGCATTTCTGTACACTGAGAACAGACTATCAGAAAGGAAAACTGAGGAAATAATCCCATTCACCAGTGAGTCAAAAACAATAAAATACTTAGGAATAAACCTGCTTAAGAGGCAAAAGACCTGTCCTCTGAAAAGAAAGAGATGCTGATGAAAGAAATTGAAGCTGATGCAAACAGAAAGACATACTGTGTTCTTGGATTGAAAGAATCAGTATTGTTAAAATGACTGTACTACCCAAGGCAATCTGTAGATTAGGTGCAATCCCTATCAAAATTCAATGGCATTTTTCACAAAACTAGAAAAAAAATTTTAAATTTGTTTGGAGACACTAAACACTGCAGATAGCCAAAGCAGTCTTGAGAAAGAAAGATAGAGCTGGAGGAATCGGGCTCCCTGACTTGAAAAATATACTTGGATCTGGTACAGGTACAGTAACAAGCCCACTAAAAACGTTCAAATTCTTTTTCCATTAGTGCAAAATTAATCAATACAAAGACAGTTTTTCCCTTTAATTTTTTCATACCACACTTCGAATTGGTAACCTGAGTGCATGTGTGTAAGGTTCAGAGTCTAAATTTCTCTCCTGGATGCGTTGTTTGTAGGTCTCCATCATGTTTTTGCCCAGAGATAGAGGGGACTATGCCCAGTTTTGGGATGTTGAATGTCACCCTCTTAAAGAGCCTCACCTGAAGCACACCTTAAGATTCCAGCTCTCTGGACATGTGAGTGTTACACTGAATTTAAGTAAATTACTGGGTGTGTTTTGAAGACACCAGGTGAAACTGGCCTCAAAAACTGGCCTGAGAAAGCTAAGTATGTTCCTGGTTTTATTATAATCCCATTAATTCTACTGTAACTGCTTATCATCTTAGTTTTCTTATGTGTCTATTTATTGGCTATGTGAAATCTTTGTTTGCCTTAATTAGGTAAGGTTTTATGTGTGTGTGAGACACAGAGAAACAGTACAAGATAAAGTATTTGTAATTAAAGGAATTAAAAAATCTGAAGTGTCCTTTTTAAGAATTAGGAAGTAGTAAAATTCAGTTGGGTTAATGTCCATGTATTTATTTCTCCTCCTCCATCCTGTGATTTTTTTTATACAGAGTGTCAGAGCCGAAAGTGAGCCTGGAATTTCCCGCATTTCCACAAATAGCCTAATTAAAATAGATAATTTACTTAAACTCCGAAGACAGGCTGTATCCGAGGCTTCTGCCCTCATACCTGGGTATGTTATTTCTCTCATTCTCATGAGTTTTTCCCAGTATTTTATTGAGGTATAATCACATTCGACAAAATGCCCAGTGGCTTACCTGTGATTGACATGCGTCACCGCACTGCAGTCAAGGTAGAGACTTGACTCCCAATTCGTCTCATCTGGGAGTTCTCATGTGGCTTCTACACCCACCCCCACCCTCACCTGGGGTTTGTTCTGTTCTGTATGTTGCCTTAGTTTTGTGGATTTCATGCACACCTGCACTCAGGTTTTGCCAGGCTTCTTTCACTTAGGTGGTGATGTCGGGATCATTGGGGTTGGTGAGTCCACTTGTGGTGGGTACCTTTGCGTGTAGATTCACACGCCCCATCACAGGGGCATGTCACCATTGTTTCTTTATCCTTTGTTATTTGGTGTCTTCCAACTTGGAGCCCTTGTGAATGAAGATGCAATGAACATTGTTATATGTGTGTTTTTGTGGACATATTCTTTCATTTCTTTTGGGTAAAAATGTCTTAGAGTAGAATTACTGAGTCATGTGGTAGGAATTTTTTTAACCTTAACCTTAAATGGAAAAATGTTCCCAAAGTAGCCTTTCCATTTTACATTCCCAAAAAGAGTGTATGAAAGTAGATTCTTAAAAACTTTATAAAATGTATGTTATATCAGTGGCTTGCAGAGCTTTAGTGATAATATGTAGATGTTTTACCTAATGAAAAATTTTTTTTTTCAGGGATGTGTTTTTTTAATAATTTTTTATTGAAGTATAGTTGATGTATAGCATTGTGTTTATTTCTGCTGTACAGCAAAGCAATGTTATATACATTTTTTTCCATATGGTTTACACAGGATATTGAATATAATTCTCTGTGCTATACAGTAGGACCCTGTTGTCTATCCATTCTATATATAAACGCTTACATGTGCTAATCCCAACTTCCCAGTCCATCCCTCCCCCAAACCTTGCCCCCTTGGCAACCACAAGTTTGTTCTCTATGTCTGTGGGTCTGTTCCTGTTTTGTAGGTATGTTCATTTGTGTCATATTTTAGATTTCACATATAAGTGATATCATATAGTATTCATCTTTCTCTTTCTAACTTACATGAAAACGTTCCTTATAGTCCTCAGTTAACTCATACTTAGGTTTGACTTAGTTCTGGAGGAAGATGCTTTTAAGAAAAGCATGTTAAGTACCTCTCCAAGAGAGGAGGTTCTTCTGCCCATATCAGCTGCTGCCAGGCATGCCTGGATGCTTCCTGGCACCAGCAGTGTTAATACTGATCAGCCAGTCACCTTCACAAAACTACTTTAACTGAAATGTGGGAGAAAACACAAGTTAAAGCCACACTTTGTATAATTTATTATATACAAATAGTTTAAGTTTCTGTAGATTGCAAATAGTTAACTTTCAAACCTGTCTCCATAGCAGGCAACTTGACCTGACCCACCGTGGAGTTTATGCCCCAGAAGATGTGTATCAATTTCTGCCAACGAGAGTTGGGGAGTCAAGGACGTTGAAAGTCAATTTGCGAAATAATTCTTTTATTACACACTCGGTAAGTTGGAAATACTGCTGTGGGTTGTGGAAAAATAAATGTATTCTACTATTTGATAAACATTTTCCTAAGAATTAGAAGATTGTTTTATAGATGGTATTTAAGGTATAATAGTTAATTTTTAAAATACCTTAATACTGTGTTTGAAGAGAAACTCATGGGAAGTTTATGATCCTTTGTCTGAAAATTATCTAGTATTTGTTTTCATATTTTCATTTTTTAGTTTCTGCTCTTGTTTTCTTCTGTATGATCCTATGAGCATATTTCTGGATAACATTTACTCCAGTCAGAACTATAGTAAACTCACTAAAATTCCCTTAAGTGTTTTCAGGAGCATTTATTGTTTTAACTTCCCATCTCGTGGGTATACATAAGCAAATGCATGGTGTGTTGATTTAAATATGCACAGATATCTAACTTGTATAACTTCATAAAGTGTTTCATATTAAATTCCAGCTCAAGTTTTTAAGTCCCAGAGAGCCTTTCTACGTCAAACATTCAAAATATTCTTTGAGGTGAGTTTATCATAAAGTGTTCTCATCCTGATGCAGCTCTTTGTGTTCAGGACCCCGAGATTGCTCTTGGGGGCTAGGTCTGTGAGGTCTCCCTCAGTTACAGCCCCTCGTCTTCATCACCAACGCCCAGAGCACTAAGCACATGGTGAAGGGGATGAGGAGCCTGCAGGGGAAACAGTCTGACTGTGGGTGTGTGTGGCGAGTAACAACTCAGATTTGCGCAGTGTTTGGACTTAGGGTGTGACTCCTGTTACCCAGTATTTTGACAGCCGTATACTTAAATAGAACCTTCGTTGTCTTATGATTAACTTTATAGTAATTTCTGCATCAGGTGTTGCTTTTATCACACTGAGAATCAAGGATTTAAGTTTTTACTAATTTGGACAAAAATCTTCCCAGATTAACTGGAAAAACTTTTATTATTCTGTTTTCCAGTATAATTCTTGAAATAATCCTATATTGTTCTTAAATCAGGGCCTCATTTTCTCACCATCCTTGCTTATTTTATTTTTTTAGTGTTTGTTTTTATTCATTTTTAAGGTATTTATATATATTCTTCCAGTTTTATTGATGTAATTGACACACAGCACTGTATAAATTTGAGGTGTGTAGCATAATGATTTGACTTACATACATCATGAAATGATTATTACAGTAAGTTTTGTGAACACTCTCATCTCATATAGATACAAAATTAAACAGAATAAAATGCTTTTTTTCCTGCAACATGAACTATTAGGGTATATTCTCTCAACAACTTTCATAAATAGCACAACATGTTCAGTGTATTTTTCATGTTGTATATCACATCCCTGGTGCATATTTATCCTACAAGTGGAAGTTTGTACTTTCTGACTTTTGATGTACTTTTTATCAGTCCCACCTACCACTTTTCCAACCACAAATCTGTTCTTTTCTATGCATTTTTTAATGTCTGAAAATATTTTTATCTTACTATCATTTTTTAAAAAATCTATATTGAATTTGTTACAATATTGCTTCTATTTTATGTTTTGGCTGTCTTGGCTTTTTGGCCACAAGGCATGTGGGATCTTAACTTCCCAACCAGGGATCTAACCTGCACCACCTGTGTGAAAAGGCGAAGTCTTAATCATTGGACGGCCAGGGAAGTCCCTTGCCTTCATTTCCAAGAGGCAGTCTTGCTTAGTACATAATTGTGACAGTATTATCCCCTGTTCCCATTTTATAAACCTGTTGCACTACTGTCTGGCTTACTTTGTTTCTAACAAGAAGTCTACTGTCATCCTTGTGTTCATTCCTCTGCCTGATGTGTCTTTTTCTCTGGCTGCTTTTAATGCTCTTTTTACCATTTTTTTTTTTGGAGGGGGAAGTGTAATTGACCTACAGCATTCTTAGTTACTGTACTTCTGTTTTTGTTTCTGTACATTTCAAACTGATTTCACCACACTAAGTCTAGGATGGTACATTACCACACAAAGACATTACATAGTTACTGACTGTGTTCCCTAGCTGTACATCTCATACCTGGTGGTCATTTATTTTGGAACTGGATGTTTGTGCCTTGTCATCTCCCTCACCTGTTTCTTTCCTCCTGTACCCCATCCTCTCTGGCAGCCACCTGTTTGTTCTTTTTATCCATGACTCTATTTCTGTTTTGTTATGTTTATTCATTTGTTTTGTTTTCTAGATTCCACATGTAAGTGAGGTCATTCAATGTTTTGTCTCTCTGACTTATTTCAGTTTAGCATAATACTCTCTCAGTCCATTCATGTTGTTGCAGATGGTAAGATTTCATTCTTGTTTACGGCTGGGTGTATCCCACTGTGTCTGCACCATATCTTCATCTGTTCACCTGTTGATGGCACTTGGGTTACTTCCCTGTAACATTGTTTCCAGTCCTCTCACTTTCAGTCTGTGTATGTCTTTAGATCTAAAGTGAGTCTCCTATAGCCAGCATATATGCTGGTCTTGTGTTTGTATCCATTCAGCCACTCTTTTGATTGGAGCATTTAATCTATTTACATGTAAAGTAATTATTGATAGGTATGTACTATCAATTTTGCTAATTGTTTTGGGGTCTTGCTAATTTAATTTTTCCATATGACACCTGTAAAGGCTGAAATTTCAAACTGGGTTGTCACTGATATTCACAATTTTAACATTAGGGTTGCATTGCACTTAAAACTAAAAAATAATTTTATCTTCATGTTTGAATCTTTAATTAAACTTTATTATAAACTCTTTTACTTTAGCATCAGGAAGTGGTCCTAGAAGCATGTTCTATTCTGTGAAAACTAGGCCCCTTGCAGGCAATCGAGGACTGGCTGAGTTACTAGCCTAGCAGCGCTGACTCAGAAGCTTACGCTTCCTCTTGTTGTTGGAAGATGAGTCATTCCTTCTACCCCTCATCCTTTCTTCCCCTACTCAACCCCGTTCCTCCATCCTCTGTGCTAGGAAACCTGCCTCTTAGGAGCCTAGCCCAAAGGCACAAGTTGTGCGGAGTCAGCAGTGAATACACCTGGACCTCTCTCAGCCTCAGTGTCCTAATTTGTAAAGGTGCTGGCAGCCTGGACTTGTTTCAGGATACATGAGAGGCAGTCCTGGGGGTCCCGAGAAGCCCCAGCAGGACCCACAGGTATTGACAGAGCATCACAGTTCTGTTAGCACTTTCCCAGCCAGTCTCTTCAACGAGAACATGGACGATGGCGGCCTTAAACACTCCCAGTCCAAACTTTCCCGCTTCTCTGCACTGAGCTCTTCTCTCCTATTGGCCTGTGGGTCCCTCCCTGGGGGCCTGAGACTGGTGACATTCCAGGGTGCTTAGAGCAGGCTGGCTCTGCCGGGCTGAGGCTGAGCTGCAGGAGCAGTTCGATGTTAACAGATAGTCATTTGAATTCCCAGTTGGGGCCCTTTTTAGTAACTGAGGACAAATTGATCTGAGTGAGTGATTAGTCCTGAACACTGCTGTTATCTGAATTTGAACCTTATCATAATGGCCTTAGTGAATAACTCTGCTTCCTGTTTGCTGTCTGCTTGGTTCACATCCCTGAGCTTGATCAGTGTTTCACAGGCATTGTGTCTTCAAGTGTGAAGCATAGGGGTCATGGAACACTTTTGTGTAAACCAGCATACACCTGTCAGAGCTTACTGGAGCGGCTTCAGATCTTTGTTTCAAGGAGCACTTACCTTTAAAAAAAATACTTGTTTTTTTTAAAAAGTTAAGACACCTTCAGATTTTAAAAAAATTTATTTGAAGAGCTAACAGCTTTTTAAGAAACAAAATTTGCATTCACTTCACCTACAGTTTTGATAAAGACTCAGGACTTAGAGTAACTTGTTAAATTGTTTGGCCTTATGTCAGTGTGTTAGTTGCTCAGTTGTATCTGGGTCTTTGCAACCCTGTGGACTGTAGCTCGCCAGGCTACTCTGTCCATGGGATTCTCCAGGCAGGAATACTGCAGGGGGTTGCTGTTTCCTTCTCTGGGGTATCTTCCCGACCCAGGGATTGAACCTGGGTCTCCTGCATTGCAGGCAGATTCTTTACCAGCTGAGCTACCAGGGAAAAGGCCTTATGTTACTGTTGCCCATTTTATGACTGAAGGATGGTGCAGTCAACCTACCTAGAGATGAACGTTCCTTTTCCAGCTTTCATTCCTGAATACACTATAGTTTCACATTTTTCACTTAATTTGTTTTCACAGACTTTTTAAAAATTTAAACTATTATAGCTGAAATTTGTAAATCAGCTCCTTCTTGATCCTTTGCAGAGAAAAGACCTGTTTCTGTTCAGTACTAGTAGCATCACACGCAGCAGTCTCTGTTCCCGGCCAGGCTGTGAGAAGACTAGCTGAGGGAGGTCCACGGGCAGTTTGTGGTTGCCTGGGAGCCGGGAGACCTTACAGGAGACCACATGACCTAAATGCAAATGTAGTTTTGGCAGTGAACAGGTCAAAGTATTTTCACATTGCCACTGTCAGCTTCCTCATCTGACCCTGGTAGCCTCCTTCCTGGTTGCCTGGCTGCCTGTCCTCCTGTCCCTGAGTTCTTCCTCCTCCTCACGCATAGCTGCCTGCAGTGCTGTAGATGTGATGGGGGTGGTACTTAAAGCATTCTTAACATGTAACTTTTTATCAGTGAGATGGCATTTTGCTTAGTTTCAATTTGCCTAAAAAACAGTTTTAAAATCTAAGATGTGTTCATTCTTGCCATCTCAAAGTAGACATTTTTATACAGTTGAACATGATGACTTGCCATTCCAGTGCTAGAACGTTTTTAGCTTTCCTAAATGAAATACTCATTGCTTTTCTGTGCAGCCTAGGTCATGGCACAGCATCTAAGAGAACTTAGAAACATGAGAAAATATTTTTTAATGAAGCAAAACTTGGACAGTGTACATAAGGTAGCATTTCAAATTGCCTCATAAGATACGTTATGTTTCCTTTATACTCTTGAACATGTTATTACTTTAAAATGTCTTTAACTTTTTATACTTTGAAAAAAGATTTAAATAAGGTAATTTTATACTTTATTGGTGGCAGGTACTGAAGTTATTCTGATACATTTCATTATGGAACTTAGGATAAATATGTAATGTTACAGATTTCAGCATCAACTTTAATAATTAGCAACTCGGTATAAACTTGGTGAAATATGAATAAGAAAACTGTGAGTGCAAAGCAGTAACTCTTATCTGTTCAACCAGTAAACTCTTTATGTCGTAGAAAAGTCTTCCCTCGTGACATGTGCATAGGCTTAGATTTTACATAGAGGAAGGCGGCAAGCTGGCCTCTTCATACGTAAGGATGGCTTCTTTCGACTTTGGAGAAGTAGAGCCTTGTTCCCGTAGCTCCCTGAGAATCCTCTCAAAAACGGGTGGGGCTACTCCCCGTGTAAAGGTAGGGGCTTGTACTCCTCCCAGGGGTGAGGCCACTGGAGAGGCTTATGAGCTGTAGGGACTGGTGCAGAGCCAGTGCTGGACTCAGCAGGTGGACTGTATGTGCGTGGCTTCAGGGGAGACCCTCCCAGTCCCTGGTGGTCACTTTGTTTTTCCCAGGGGGCTACCTGCCCTGGGGCTAACAAGCCCCTCTCCTCGAGTGGGAGCTCTGCCAGCCCTGCCTCTGCACGTCGGGCACTGGCTCTCATGCCTCTGCTGCAAAAGTTGTCCTCAGCTGAGGATCTCCACGTTGTGTCAGCATGCTTTCCTGTTACATGTTCCCGTGTGTGTTTGTGTGTATGTATGTGTGGGTGTAAAGCCCCCTTGGTCACCACACTGCTGGCGCTGGAGCTGTGTGGACCCTGGTTCTTCCTAGGTTGCGTCCCAGTTTATTCAGTGTGTGAATCTAAAGCAGGTGATACATATTTGTCATAGTATGTTTTTAAAAATTCTTTCTCAGTTAAATATAGAATTCTGTATTCCATGTTGTACTTTGTTAATAATGGAATCATCTAAAGGTTTATTTTTGGATATTTTAATGCTTTTTAGTAAGTCATAAGGTACGAAACCTCTTAGGTTGACAGATTGTATTACATTATTCTGAGGATTAAGATGCTAACATGAAAGAGAAAGTTGTCATTTGTCAGTGCCATCAATAGGTACCAGTTCTTCAAAAGCAGCTTTGTTTGATGTGGAAAAATGAGGTAAATGCATTGGTGAAAAATGACCCAGACTTTCAATATGTATATTTTGTTACATCCAGGAAAAGGGCTTTGAAATACTTGGCCTGTTTTCTGAATTTCTAGCCCACTGTGCCGGGTCAGGAAACATGCTGGAAACAGAAGTGCAGTCTGGTCCCTCTACTGAGCCCGCACACATGTGGCTGAGATCAGAGGGACCTGCCCTCTGGGGAGAGTCTGAAAGCTGTGAGGTTTCACTTAAAAACCATTAAGACGAAAGGTCGGTGGCATGAAACAGGCTGTGGGAAGGGCCTGCATCTCATTCCCCTCAGGAATAAAGATGTATTTTTGAAGCTTTTGGAACCTCATTTTGTGAGCAGAAACAAACCCGCCAACATAATACTTGTACATGCCTCAAGTAGAATCCAATCATAAATTTTCAAGGAAACTCTTAGTAGGTTTCCTAAGAATTTTGGAGCAAACCTGCCAGCCCCAGTAGACGTTGGTTGCAGCCATGGGGAGGCCGCTGGCACGTGCAACCTGGGCTTGGCTGCCTCCTGCTCCCGCAGACATGGCACCAGGCTCCAAGCCTTGCAGCTCCCGTTTCCTTGACCAGGCTTGCTCTCTACCAGGCGTCGTGTGACTAGGGGCCTCTGTGTGCCCTGATGTCATGTTGACACCCCTTTTTCTCTGCAGAGCCCAGCACTACATCAACATGCCCGTGCAGTTCAAGCCCAGGTCCGTGGGCAAGTTTGACGCTTTGCTCGTTGTTCAAACAGACGAAGGCAAGAGTGTCGCCGTCCGACTCATTGGGGAAGCTCTTGGAAGCATCAGCTAGAATCCAGTGTGTGTAAAGTAAATTGACCTAAGTTACATTTTGGTAATTTCATTTTTTCTACACTACAGTTACGCATTTGTATATATTTTGTATGATAAATTGGATGTGTATAACTGTAGATTTGTTGCTTTGACAAGCTAATACTGAAGACCTGACTAAAATAATCATGTATCTAGCCTACAGCCTTGTATTTAACTTTTATAGGGGAGAAGAGAGTTCTATTTTTGCATTGATGATGATAATCTGAATAAATTTGGCCTATGTTTTAGTTGGTATATCCAGAAATAAACTTAATTTCCAGTGAACTTGTCTTTTTTATATGATGTCATATAGAAATTAGAATATCACTTTATTCTGCTAATTATTTCCAAGCTCCTGGGTTTCTGTTCTCTGAATCTTCTCCTCCATCACAAAGTTTTGTTTGCCTTAAGCAATTCCTTCTTGGTTCCTTTGTCTTTTAGCTAGTTGCCCAGAATAGAAAGGAAAGCTTCCTTCCAAAGAAACTGCCTTTCTCCAGAGTGGGGCAGTGTCCTTATCTGTGCAGACACATGGGAGAGGTTGATGGTATATTTTAGGAGAGCATTTATTGAAGTTAAAGGTGAACAGGATGACTTCAGAACTGGTGTAGAAGGGCACAGCCATCAGGTACCATTGGTACCCAGGGGAAGGGATCTGCCCCCGTACTGTGACTTCCCTGATTGCAGTAGTTGTGGCCATTGCTGGTAGGTGTTGTACAGTAGCGTGGGTGTCATGGCTGATGTTTCTGACAGAGCAGGAGGATCATGGAGCATGTGCAGAGCTGCCACCGGGAGGGCTCTGACCCCATCATTTACACCGGAGACAGTGCACACATTCCTGTGCGCAAGCTCAGGACATCTTACCTGCCAGCCACGTGGGTTGTTGTCCACAGGTGAGAGCAGAGGTGGGCCAGCAACTGCCCATCCTCTTGGTTAAAACCTCCCCTTCAGTCTTAACACAGATACTTCCTGGTTTTATTTCTTCTTTAGGTTTTTAATTTCATCCCCAGGAAGCAGTCTGGGACCAAGGGAGCCTGTGAGTTTTCATCTGGGCTCTGAGCCCTGAGAGCAGTGGTGGACTCAGAGCAGCAGGGCTCTGACAGCAGGTGGAGGAGGAGCCGGTTGTGTCTTATAGACGTCCTGTATTGTGTGTCCGTTGCTGCCCCCAGAAGATGTCCATGGGCACGTGGAGGTGCTTGTGTGCCCACTTTGAGCAGGGCTGGCCCAGGCCTCCTTCTGGGTCTCCCCACAGGTCAGCACTCAGGAAGTTCTCCCTGCCCTTGGGTTGACCAACAAAATTATTTTGAGTTGACCTGGGGACGTGTCATGTTGTGGACTTGGCCGCATGTGAGACTTACTCCCTGAGGCCTTGAATCCGGGCAGGGACTCCCATCATCTGAGCTGACTCACAGGGAGCACCACAGACCTGCCATGCCAAACCCCGGGGCTGCCATGGCTGTCAGTGTCACCCTGGTCCTTTGGGTCCCGGAGGCTGATTCTGCAGCAGCTTCCTGAACTCCGAGAGGCCCACATGCATTGAGGCCAGGCCTGATCCCTCTCATTTGTTCTTCCACAGGCCTGTCCTTGGGGGTCAGGGGTAGTGCTTCCATTCCCTCCCCTCCCAGGGAACCTTCTCTTCCTGCCATCCAGGTGCTCAGGTGAGGTGGCCCATCTGACTGACAGGCACCTGTACTGAAGGCTGGTTCTTTGAAGTCTCAGTGTGTGAAGTGCAGGCGGGGAGGGGGGAAGAGGAGGGTTCATGGTCTGAACAAATGGATGAGTGTATCTTATCTTTCCATAGAAGTATCAAGAGTCCATGGTAAATGTATACAATAATTACTTGCATCTCAAGTCAGAAGCAGGTCGTGCAAATGGCGAAGTGCTGGAAGGGCTGAGCCGGGAGCAGGCAGGGACCCTCAGCCCCCGACTGTGCGAGGCACAACCCTGGCAAGTGGAGGGGGAGGAGGTGAGACAGGACAGTGATGTAGTTGTCCACCTGGGGTTCCAAGAGTTTCCTTTAAAAATTATAAAGTGAATTTGGTAAGGTAACTGGATACACAACTGCTACATAAAATCAGTAGTCTTTCTATATAAGAAAATAGTAGTGGAAGAAAAGATCCGTGAGGAATCACCCAGGAATAAACGTATGAAGAAATGTTTGTAATATTTACATGTAGCCTGCTAGGCTTCTCTGGCCATGGGATTTCCCAGGCAAGAATCCTGGAGTGGGTTGCCATTCCAGGGGATCTTCCTGACCCAGGGATCAAACCTATATCTCCCACATTGGAGAAAGCATAACCAAAGTCAAAAGACAGAGGACAAACTGGAAGTTTCTTGTTGATGGACACATTGGCCATTGCAGTCTTTTCCTACTACAGACAGTGACCCTAAGACCCCTGTGTAGCTGTTGTTTTTGGGTGGAGCGTGGCAGCATGGTCAATGGGACGGCAGGGCAGTCAGTGTGACCTGGTGGACGTTCCCAACTGCTGTCCTGCCAGACTTCTGTGAACAGCTCCTGTTTCTTTACATTTTTGCAAAAACAGTATCTGTGCACACACTTTCCCCACTCCACTAGGTGGGTCTGACAGGTACCCTGGCTCTGACTCAGGGAGCAGAGCACATCCAGGCAGGCACATCCTGGAGCCACTTCTTCCCTTCCCTCCTTCCTCCAGATGCCTCCAGTGAGGAGGATGGACCTGCCTCAGGCACTTTCCACAGGGCTGGTGGGGGAGGAGGGTGGGGGGTGATGCCTGGGCCACCTGGGCACTACTGTTGGGCAGTGGCACCTGTGAGGCCCCTCCTTTCCTTACAACCCTGTCCCGAGGTGGGGAGGGGAAGCTGCCTTTCATGGGACTGTCTGAACTTTCTACCATGTTCAACTAGTAACTATTTTTGTAATAAAAAAAATGTTTTAAAGAGGTTAACATAACTTCCCTGTTGGTCCAGGGGTTGAGAATCTGCCTGTTAATGCAGGTGACATGGGTTCGGTCCTTGGTCAGGGAGGATTCCCACATGCCGTGGGAGCAATTAAGCCCAAGTGCCACATCCACTGAGCCCCCACGTCTAGAGCCCATGCTCTGCAACAGAAGTCACCACAATGAGAAGCCCACGCTTACTGCAACTGGAGAAAGCCCACTCGTGTGCAGCAACAAAGACCCAGTGCAGCCAAAAATAAGTAAATAAAAATTTTTTAAAAAGAAATTGTTTTAATAAGATGCTTAGAGATCTAAACATCACTTTTTCTGCCAATGCCAGTTAACTTAAGGGAATGTATCACTTATTAATGTTAGGTACTGGGTAGCCAAATGCTTCCTGTTGATCATCTTTCTCAGAAGGTTCTGAAATGATATGTCTCAGTAAAGTTCTAGACGGACTTCCCTTCTGGAGAAGCTCGTGGGTGGGTACGCTTGAGGTCCTCCCAGCAGATGCTCCTCCTTGACTTTGCTGTGAGGTGTGTTACAGTCTGGTGTCCAGGAGGAGAAAGCAGGACAGCCCCTGGAGAGTCTTTTTGGGGAGGATCCCTTGTAAGTGGGATACCAGTGGAGCTGAGGTTAGGTTTCCCATCAGCCTTGCCTGTAGGGCTGCGTCACACCTGCCTGCCTTGGAGGAGAAGGGTCAGCGAGCCCACCGCCTTCTGGGCAGTCGGTCACTTGTTTCCACTATGAGTTTGCTTTTCCCTTTGTTATTTAATGTTGACATTAAAGCCACTAAGAAGGTTGCCTGTTTCTACACTGAAGTCTCTGGACATGAAGACAGCCTATTTTTATATTTTACACAAAATATAGAACATAAATGTATCTTTCTGTATTGCATAGGCTTATTAAATATAATTTAAAATTTTTATATATACACATACATGTCAAGATAAAGCAAATAGATTGAGGCTGTTAGCAACCAGTGGTTTTAGTAGAAGACAAAAGCGATGGTATCATTCAAAGATTAGATATTAAGTCTACAACACTTGATATTCTGGCACCCAAAATGCTGGAAATCCTATAAATTGGAAGGGGAAAATAATCCAATAGGAATATGGATAAGAGAACATAAACTTCGATATTTCACAGAATGATAATTTTAGATGTCTAGTAAGCAAAATGGCTGTCTGTGGAGGCCTTAAAATAGCTGAGAAAAGAAGAGACGCAAAAGGCAAAGGAGGAAAAGAAAGATACTTGTCGAATGCAGAGTTGCAAAGAATAGCAAGGAGAAGTAAGAAACCTTCCTAAGTGAACAATGCGAAGAAACAGAGGAAAACAATAGAATGGGAAAGACTAGAGACCTCTTTGAGAAAATTAGAGATACCAAGGAAACATTTCATGCAAAGATGGGCACAATAAAGGACAGAAACAGTATGGACTTAACAGAAGCAAAAGATATTAAGAAAAGGTGGCAAGAATACAAAGAAGAACTATACAAAAAGGATCTTTATGACCCAGATAACCACGATGATGTGACCACTCACCTACAGCCAGACATCGTGGAGTCCAAAGTCAAGTGGGCCTCAGGAAGCATCACTATGAACAAAGCTAGTGGAGGTGATGGAATTCCAGTTGAGCTCTTTCAGATCCTAAAAGATGCTGTGAAAGTGTTGCACTCAGTATGCCAGCAAAGATGGGAAACTCACCAGTAGCCACAGGACTGGGAAAGGTCTGTTTTCATTCCAATGCCAAAGAATGTACAAACTACTGCACAATTGCATTCATTTCACACGCTAGCAAAGGAATGCTCAAAATTCTCCAAGCTAGGCTTCAACAGTAACTGAACCGAGAACTTCCAGATGCTCAAGCTGGATTTAGAAAAGGCAGAGGAACCAGAGATCAAATTGCTAGCATTTGTTGGATCATAGAAAAAGCAAGAGAATTCCAGAAAGCCATCTACTTCTGCTTCATTGACTATGCTAAAGCCTTTGACTGTGTGGATCACAACAAACTGGAAAATTCTTAGAGACGGAAATACCCTATCACCTTACCTGTTTCCTCAGAAACCTGTATGCAGGTCAAGAAGCAACAGTTAGAACTAGACATGGAACAATGGGGTTCCAAATTGGGAAAGGAATACATTGTCATTCTGCTTATTTAACTTACATGCAGAGTACATCATGCAAAATGCTGGGCTGGATGACTCACAAACTGGAATCAAGGTTGCCGGGAGAAATATCAATAACCGCAGATATGCAGATGGCAGCACCCTTACAGCAGAAAGCGAAGAAGAACTAAAGAGCCTCTTGATGAAGGTGAAGGAGGAGAGTGAAAGAGCTGGCTTAAAACTCAACATTCAAAAAACAAAGATCATGGCATCTGGTCCCATCACTTCATGGCAAATAAGTAAACAACGGAAACAGTGACAGACTTTATTTTCTTAGGCTCGAAAATCACTGCAGATGGTGACTGCAGCCATGAAATTAAAAGATGCTTGCTCCTTGGAAGAAAAGCTATGACAAACTTAACATATTAAAAAGCAGAGACATTACTTTGCTGACAAAGGTCCGTCTAGTCAAAGCTATGGTTTTTCCAGTAGTCATGTACAGACAAGAGTTGGACCATAAAGATAGCTGAATGCTGAAGAATTGATGCTTTCAACTGTGGTGTTGGAGAAGACTTTTGAGAGTCCCCGGGACTGCAAGGAGATCCAACCAGTCAATCCTAAACGAAATCAATCCTGAATATTCATTGGAAGGACTGAAGCTGAAGCTCCAATACTATGGCCATCCGATGGGAAGAGCCGACTCATTGGAAAAGACTCTGATGCTGGGAAAGATTGAAGGCAGGAAGAGAAGGCGATGACAGAGAACTAGATGGTTGGATGCCATCACTGACTCAATGGACATGAGTTTGAGCAAGGTCCTGGAGATAGTGAAGGACAGGGAAGCTTGATGCGCCATAGTCCATGGGGTTGCAAAAAGCTGGACACAACTGAGTGACTGAACAACAACAAAGTAGACATCTGAAAATGAGAAAATGCAAATGAAAACAAGAATGAAATACTATTTTTTTAACCCATGAGACTGAAAATTAAAATGCATCCCTACATCACTGGTGAGTGTGAATTGCTCGAAATTGGTGTGAGAAATGCAAATTGTAGCAATAGAAAGATACTTTTTAAAAAAAAATTAAAACTCATTAAATTGACAAAAAGGAAATGAGAAACATCCTTACATTGCTGGTAGGAGTGCAACTGCTTAAACGTTGGGATGTAAAATAATGGCTAAAAATTAAAGTCTTTTGGCCCAGAAATCAACCTCTGTGAGTCTATTTTTAGTCTTATCTGGGAGTCTAAAAAAGAAAACACCATTTTGTATAGCTATATGTATGTATACATATACATGTATGTATGTACGTTAATACCATGTAAGAGATGGAAATACAGTATCCTGAAAACATCATACTGTGAGATGCTCTGGAGGTTAAAAGCCATGTTGGGAGAGGCTGCAGAGGGTGTGGCGCCAGCTGGCGAGCAGGAAACGTCCATACACCTGGGTCATCCTGGCTGAGTGCTCCCCAGAGTCCTGGCCCATGCTAATGTGCACAAAACAGTGTTTTAGTTCCTTTGTTATACAGTAATGTTGGTTTCTATAGGGAAAAAAGCCTCATTCCACTATTCCCTCACATCATTGAGTTCCTTTTTTATAGAACACATTAAGGTACTTTACTTTTAGGGTGTTTTTTAACCAAAAATCTATCTACTAATAGAGTCAAAGAAGCAATTTATATTAGGATACAATATACGTTTTATGTAAACGTATATTGTATATTATGTATAAATGTATATTATGTATATTAGGATAAAACTTATGTTTTATGTAAAAAGCATTGTAGTATTGATATTTGGGAAAAAAACTCATAATCAGAAGCAACAATCTTCTTTTTGTAAAATAAGCTACATTGTGTAGAATTTGGTAGGCAGTGCATTGTGATTGCTTTGTTTTTATTCCTTTTACATGTTTTAAAACTTTGACAGCAAAGCTTTACTAATAGTGCTGAAGAGATGTTTTTCCTGCTTACTTGGCAATGTTTGTCTCTGAATTTAAAAAAAAATGGCAAAAGTTGCAGTTACATTTGTTCTCCTCTCTCCTCTGATCCTTACTCTGTTTCTTTTTTTCCTCCTTCCCTCTCTTCATGCCCAAGAATGAGGATTTTTCCTCCTTCCCTCTCTTCATGCCCAAGAATAGAGGATGTCTCGGGCGCCTTTGTCACCCTGCGGGTGTTTAGGTATTGCACATCTTCAGGTTCTCCAGGCACTCACATGGCTTGCAGATTCTGGACTACACACTCAAGAACTGTGCCTCTGAGTTGGGCTTTCTCCTCTTTTCCCGTACCATGGTCATCATCATCTTTGCCACTGTTATGTTTTATGCCAAGAAAGGCACAAACAAGACTCACTTTATTAGCATCCCTGCAGCCTTCTGGTATACCATTGTCACCATGACCACACTTGAGTGAGTGCAGACCCTGTGTGGGGAGCTGCCCAGTCAGTCAATTACACTCATCTTTTCTGTAAAATTTAAAAAGGTTAGTCAATGATCTTTCTCTATTTGAGCTCCCGTCTGTCATCTGTGGGCTTCCCTGATGGCTCAGATGGTAAAGAATTTGCCTGCAATGCAGCAGACCTGGGTTCAATCCCTGGGTCAGGAAGATTCCCTCGAGAAGGGAATGGCAACCCACTCCAGTATTCTTGCCTAGAGAATCCCATGGACAGAGGAGCCTGGTGGACTACAGTCCATGGTGTAGCAGAGTCGGACACGACTGAGTGATTAACACTTTCACACTTTCTCTGTCATCTGTAAAAAGTGAGGGAGGTGGATTAATTTCCAAATCCCTTCCACCTCTGATAATGCCTGATTTTCCCTGTCAGGATACTTGGGTTCCAGGATGGTCTTAGCTGCACTGTTTCTGTTGAAATTTTTTCCCTCTGGGCCAGTTCTCCCCTCTGCAAAATGAGAAATGATGACCCCTTCAGCATGCAGATGGGCTTCCCTGGTGGCTCAGTTGGTAAAGTGTCTGCCTGCAACATGGGCGACCTGGGTTTGATCCCTGGGTCAGGAAGATCCCCTGAAGAAGGAAATGGAAACCAACTCCAGTATTCTTGCCTGGAAAATCTCATGGACAGAGGAGCCTAGTAGGCTACAGTCCGTGGGGTTGCAAAGAGTCGGACAAGACTGAGCGACTTCACTTTCTTTCTTTCTTTTCTCTGCTTCCCTATAATCCATCAACCAGCATTCTCATCTGCCAGCAGCAGGACTTGAAGCCCCACTCTCAGTGCGAGGGGATTTTGCTGCACGTTCTCAGTGCCAGAGAAAGAAATAGGCTTGGACACAGATGGGGGGCCTGGGCACAGGAACACAGCTGGGGCCCAGCAGACATGCCCCTTCTGTGGACTGGACATCCAGTTGTGTCCACATCCTTCAACTCACACGTAAGCTCTGTGGGAGTAAGTGTCACCCCTGTGGTGAGTAGGGTGGGAGGGGAAGGTCTCCAGCAAGCAGGCATGATGAAAGATTGTCTAAAGAGGAGGTGAGGTTGCCAGTAGCAGGGCACACAGACAGCCACTAAAAATCCAATTCCATCAAATTTCTGCTTAGAACAGAAGCAGCCAAAAATTGAAGATGAACAAACCTTAAGACCCAGCAGTCCCATTCTAAATGTGTGTACTGAGTGTCTAAACACTGAGAAAAAGTCTTACACCTCTGTATGGAGACGTAAGCAAAGATGGTCATGTTGCAATGGAGTAAGAGTGGGGAAGATGGGAACTCTAAATGTCCTCAAGAAGAGAAGATCTAGTCACATAGTGCAACACTATTACCAGTTAAATGAACTAAAACTACGTGTCAACTTGAATAAATTTTGACTGTGTAATGAGTGAAAAGGTCAAATGTACCATGTAATAACATTTATATAAAGTTTAGAAACACACAAAGTGATATAAGTATGTATATGGTCTCAGAGTATGTTCATATGCAGCATAGATATAAAAGCCTGGATGCAGAGGAACGTTCTCGTGTCTGGAGACAATTTTCTGTTTACACATCAGTCGACTTGCAGGAGAGGCCCTGCCTGCCTTGTGTTCTGCTGTCTTTAGAAGAATGTTCCTGTGGGCCAGACTTGGGAGATGACCAAGACTAAAGTGTACATAGGTGGTTTCAGCAGCAATTCAGTTATTTTATTGGTTTTAACTGCTTTTTCATCTAGTAACATGATGCTACGTGTGTGTGTGTGAGGAGAAAGTGATGCCCCTGCGTTAGAGAAACCAGCATGGGCGGCCACTGTGAGCAACTGACTTTTAGCCATGGCATGGCAGGAGGACCCGGTTCAGGCCCACGAACACAGTGGTTGCGTGGTTTGACACACTACATATATGTGAGACAGGTTTGCTTTTAAGGATGAAATTAGTATTAATATGTAACTTCTGGTAGAGGTATCTCTGTGCTCAGTAGCTGGCAGCCCACACAGAATTATTTTAACATAATTGACCTATTTCTTCATCTTGTACATCAGAGACTTTCACCAGAATTCCCAACTTCTACTTTGATTTCCCACTGATACTTGGATATCCTATAAATAATATGCCATCAGCCACTCAGCCTCAGCCTACCAGTCACTCTGTCCTGGGTGCTCACAGGACTGAGGCCTCATAAGGGCAGCTGCTCACACCCAGTGATGGCTGGAACATGGGGAAGTTAGCTCAAGAATCTTTCCAAGCAGTTTACTGATGCCTGAGAGGTCAGAAGGAGGGCTTAACTTAGTTAACCTTGTTTCCCATTAATTTCTCTCCTTGGATTAAACTCTGCGGTCATTTAAAACCATTCATTATGGCTTTAATATACATTTCCCTAAGAAGTAGAGACATCACTTTGCCACCAAAGGTCTGTATGGTCAAAGCTATGGTTTTTCTAGTAGTCATGTACAGATGTGAGAGTTGGACCATAAAGAAGGCTGACCACCAAAGAACTGATGCTTTCGAATTGTGGTGCTGGAGAAGACACTTGAGAGTCCCTTGGACACCAAGGAGATCAAACCAGTCAAACCTAAAGGAAATCAATCATGAATATTCATTGGAAGGACTGACGCTAAAGCTGAAGCTCCAATACTTTGGCCACCTGACGGGAAAAAACCCTGATGCTAGGAAAGATTGAAGGCAGAAGAAGGTGGTGACAGAGGATGAGATGGTTGGATGGCATCACTAGCTCAGTGGACATGAATCTGAGCAAACTCTGGAAGATAGTGAAGAACAGGGAATCCTGGTGTGCTACAGTCCATGGAATCACACAGAGTCAGACACTACTGAGCGACTGAACAACAAAAATGAGTGAGTACCTTTTCATGTGTTTGCTGGCTATTTCGTATCTTCTTTTGTAAAGGACCTTTTCAAGCAGTTTGATTGTTTTGGGGGAACACCTTTCCTAAAGAAGCTAGATTGGGAGGGTATTGTTCTCCACAAACAGTTGACCTCTGGCTGGGGGGCAGAGATACCCTGGCCCATGGCTCTGTATCATCAGGGTTGGATCACAAAAGCAGAACCTTAGAAAGGGGTATGGAGCCGAGATTTACTACAGGCAGTAGTGAGCAGCGTACTAAATGGCATTGATTTGGGTCCGGGCAGTATGACTGAATGTGAAGGGGTGGGTGGGGGGCAGACTGGTACTCACAGGCCCCCTGGGCCCACAGAGCAAACAAACCCCATCCATCTTTTGTCCCTTCAGCCTAAATGACCCAGGTGACCAGCAGAAGATGCTGGCATCCTTCTGCACGGGGCTGTGCATGCACCCCCGACCCAAGACAAGGGGACAGGATGAGAAGAGAGCAGGTCAGGGGTATGAAGCTACTGTGTACCTGGACGCCACATCCTCAGGAGTTTCCGCCACTGCTTAACGCCTCCTTCCACGTCACCCACAACTCTCTCTCTGGCATTTCTAACGTGTCTGAGAAAGACTAAAGAAAACAATTCAGGTGATAAATATATTAATGTTTCATGAAGCAGACCTTTCAACCTGCAAAGTGGGGCAGACGGCAAGAAGCTTTCTCAGGAGTAGAGAACGAAGACGAGACAGAGAGGAAGCCTGCGAGGGCCTGGGCCCATGTAGCCTGCTTGTAGGGCGAGAAGGCCCAGAGCTGGCTGTGGTCCGAGGACTGCTGGCTGGATGCCCTGCGTTTCTGGTCAAACGAGCACTGACATGAAAGTCATCTACGTTTCGGTGTGCTGATGGGAACCCCACGAGTAGCTCCATCTTGGGGCCAGAAAGTTATTTCAACACCTGGAACTCGAGGAAGGGAATTCCAGGGAGCACAGACCCCACCGCCTGTGGCTAAGCTGACCCAGTCCAAAGTCAGAGAGCCTGTCCCTGCTGGCAAGGATGAGAAAGGGTGAAGGAAGCTGATATTTACTGAGGATATTTTGGGCCAGGTTCTGTGTTGAATGCAACTCACTAACTGTTTGTACACAGCTGACTGACCATGTGTCGGAAAGCAGTGGGCGAGGGTGGGGCTGCAGTGGCCACTTTTCACCCAGCTGCTGGTCACTGCAGCAGAGAACAGGCACCAAACCAGGAGGAGTCAGCCCACCCTGAGGGGCTCTGCTGAATGTGGGGAAGTGGGTGGGGGCCACTTGGGCACCAAAGGAGGCAGAGATGTGAAGAGCTGTGGTCTCAACAGACAGAGGAGACTGGACTTTACCACTGGCAGGAGTTGCATCCTTTTGATAACTGATGTACAGAAACCATACATCTAAGTGTGGATGGACAGTCTTTGAGGTGACCGTTTACATCTTTTCTGCTATATTTTTCCTTTTCTTCTCCCTGCTTCCCTTCAAGGAGAGAGAGCAGATGTTTTTCATTTGGCCCAAGGAAAGTATTGCACAAGGCTAGAAGCAGAGGTTGCCTGCAGAATATTTTCCTTCTTGTCTTTGGTGATTTTGAATCTGTACCCCTAGAGCAAGGAGTGAAGTTTGAAGGTCCTGGAACAGTGGGGGGCAGCCAAATCCCAGAGTAGGTGTTTGCATGGAGGTGGTGTTGTGTCGCCAACCCACCACAGATCACATGAGGTGGGAATTGTCTCCATTTTACAGACCAGACACTGAGACGGTTTGATGGTGCAGATGGCATGAGGAAGCATGCCTATGACGCCGCCAAGACACACGGGACAGAGGCCTCCCTCCTGGCACTGAGTTCATCCTGTCCTTTCCCTGTATACCTGTCCGAATGGGGGTGCTTACTTCCGAGCAGAGTTGCCCTCTATCAAACTTCTCTTGATCCTTTTCCATTTGGGGTGGATCTTTTTGGATGGTTTAAGTTTCATTCAAATGTTATACGTGACAGTTAAATAACTGAATTGTTTCACACTCATCTTGTGGTTCGTTCGGGCCCTCAGAATCTTTTTTTTTTAAATCATTTTTAAAATCATGTTTACACTTCTGTCTTTGTCTCCTCAGATGACTGACCTTCTTCTGTGGACTAAATATGGCTGAGATTTAATGGACACCAGATAAACTGCAGTGGATTTATACTGAAAAAGATTGTTTCCTACATCTCATTCCTCGAAATCATTTTCAGTTGATTTCCACCCAGTTTAGTGAGGTTTTACCTCTGTATTATTTACTCGTCCATCACAATACGAGACTCCATTCATTCCTTTGATCTCTCTGGAGCCCTTTGTGAATGTCAAGTAGACTTACATGCTCCGCTGTTTGGAACAGAATGAAGTCCTGCTCTCTTGGCCTCTGCCTGGGCCCTCAAAGTGAAGGTGAGAGGTCACTGACCACCAGGTGAGCTGACGGATGGTCGGGTCATGCTAGATTTACAGAGGACAAACATGTCTGATGCCTCTGGTTCTGTCCTTGCTGTGACGAGTGTGTGTGTGCAGGGCTGTGGGAGGAAGCAGTTAAAATGCAGAACATGTACAAGGACAGAGTTCCTCCCCTAGCTACTCTTTAGAAATAGAGATCTGCAGTTTCTAGTGATAACTGAGGGAAGACTGCAAGAAAAGGGAAAGCAAGATGAACTAAGATTCTCATAAAAGGTAAAGCTAAGGGCAAGATTTAAAATTCAGGTCTCAAGAGGATGAAATCATATACACGGAAATGATCCACAAGTGAAATATTGCACAATAGGAGAACAAACTGTTTCCTGTTCTTGGAAAAAACATTTTCCTCACTGCCCATGGACAGTGTCAGGTTTAGAAGGAAAATGCCATTCCTCTGTTGACCTCAGAAGGGCAAGACCAGTTTCTACAACCCCACAGCTGTTGTTAACATGGAACATTTAACAAGCTAGCAAGTAGATGCTTGTCAGATTCAGATTACCTCTATTAAACACGTCTCAGCTCAATGGCATTTAAAGAGGTTTCCCCCGGCAATCAGAGTCTAAACTGTCCCACAGGTGTAGACGGAGGTCCTCCATCGGGACTTGCTAGGAGCTGGGCTGAGCTGAGCCAAGGGATGTCAGCTCGCCAGCAGGTGGCAGTGTGGTTCAGCTCCTGAACTGTGCCTACCAAGATTTTCACTCACCTCTTTGCGGTCTCATCCTCTGCTGGCAGAGGATGTGATGGTTGGATAGCATCACTGATTCAATGGACATGAACTCGGGTGAACTCCAGGGGATGGCGAGGGACAGGGAAGCTGGTATGCTGCAGTCCATGAGGTCGCAAAGTGTTGGACACGACTTAGCAACAACTTTGAACAACTTTGTGGTCTAGAGACAAGTTAATCTTTCATAGCCTCAACTTTCTTAACTGTAAAATGGGGATGTTCTAGCTGCCACAGTTCCCCTGAAGATTAAATTAGATAATCTATGTGAAGTTCCTAGTACAGGGCTTGGCACATGGCTTCCAATAACTGGCAGTTAATGTTAAACGGCTGAATTGAACTGAACTGAACTGAACTGAATGTTAAACAGTATCACCTATGAGCACTGATCAGCTTCTACCCGGAAGTTACCATCTTGGTTGAGGACTGCTGAGGACTTTTTAAAGGAAGTTGAATTAAGCTAACATTTCACTAACTATAAAGTCACTGGTCAATTATTGTAGATTTCAAAAGATTCCTTTCTCTGATATTATGAAGTATGAGCTGGTCAACTTTTGGCAGGGGGTGGAGACATTGAAAATGAGCTGTTCTAATTAGCTACCCCTCTGTTAGACCCTGCCTGAAATCCCAGGTTGGTATATTTTGATATGTCCACAGGGTTTAACTTTGGCAGTTGTTGTTCAGTCACTAAGTCATGTCTAACTCTTTGTGATACCATGGATTGCAGCATGCCAGGATTCCTTATCCTTCACTGTCTTCACTTCACGGAGTTTGCTCAAACTCATGTCCCTTGAGTTGGTGATGCCATCCAACCATCTCATCCTCTGTTGGTCCCCTTCTCCTTCTGCCCTCAGTCTTTTCCAGCATTAGGTCTTTTCCAATGAGTCAGTTCTTTGTATCAGGTGGCCAAAAGACTGGAGCTTCAGCTTCAGCATCAGTCCTTCCAATGAATATTAAGGGTTGATTTCTTTAAGGATTGACTAGTTTGATCTCCTTGCTGTCCAAGGGATTCTCAAGAGATTTCTGCAGCAACTACAGCTCGAAAGTCTCAATTCTTCAGGGCTCAGCCTTCTTTATGGTCCAACTTTCACATCTGTACATGACTACCAGAAAAACCATGGCTTTGACTATATGGACCTTTGTTGGTAAAGTGATGTCTCTGCTTTTTAATATGCTGTCTAGGTTCATCATAGCTTTTCTTCCAAGGAGCAAGCATCTTTTAATTTTATGGTTGCAGTCACCATATACAGTGATTTTGGAATCCAAGAAAATAAATTCTGCCACAGTCTCCATTGTTTCTCCATCTATTTGCCATAAAGTGATGGAACCAGATGCCATGATCTTAGTTTTCTGAATGTTGAGTTTTAAGCCAGCTTTTTCACTCTCCTCTTTCACCTTCATCAAGAGGCTCTTTAGTTCCTCTTTACTTTCTGCCATAAGGGTGATATCATCTGTGCATCTGAGGTTATTGATAATTCTCCTGGCAATCTTGATTCCAGCTTGTGCTTCATCCAGTCTGGCATTTCGCATGATGTACTCTGCATAGAAGTTAAATAAGCAGAGTGACAATATACAGCCTTGACGTACTCCTATCCCAATTTGGAACCAGTCTGTTGTTCCATGTCTAGTTCTAACTGTTGCTTCTTGACCTGCACACAGGTTTCTGAGGAGGCAGGTAAGGTGGTCCGGTATTCCTATCCCTTTAAGAATTCTCCACAGTTTGTTGTGATCTACAAAGTCAAAGGCTTTCGTGTAGGTCAATGAAGCAGAAGTAGATGTTTTTCTGGAATTCCCTTGCTTTTCCTATGATCCAGCAGATGTTGGCAATTTGATCTCTGGTTCCTCTGCCTTTTCTAAATCCAGCTTGAACATCTGGAAGTTCTCAGTTCATGTACTGTTGAAGCCTAGCTTGGAGAATTTTGAGCATTACTTTGCTAGCGTGTGAAATGAATGCAATTGTGCAGTAGTTTGTACATTCTTTGGCATTGCCCATCTTTGGGATTGGAATGAAAACGGACCTTTCCCAGTCCTGTGGCCACTGCTGAGTTTTCTAAATTTGCCAGTATATTGATTGCAGCTCTTTCACAGCATCATCTTTTAGGATTTGAAACAGCTCAGCTGGAATTCCATCACCTCCACTAGCTTAGTTCCTAATAATGTTTCCTAAGGCCCACTTGACTTCACAGTCCAGGATGTCTGACTCTAGGTGAGTGGCTAATTTTGGTGGCTGTAATAAAGCTGGGTTAAAATGCCCCGGTGCTGTGGCAATAACCAAATCTCGGTCAAACATGGGTCAGGTTAGTGGGTGTGAAAGCTGGTACTTCTGAAAGACAGCACCTATGCTGTCCGCACTCAGGTGGAGTTCAAGTCCCAAAGGCCTTCAGAGGAGGAGAAATGTAGGCCCTCCAAGGAGAAAGGGTTGCCGTGGGAAGAATCCATCTGACCTTCCTGTCTGCGAACGGGTCGACCGGGGGAACAGGAGGATTTATCAGCCCTAGAAGGGTCCTGCAGCCCTGCTGTGCGTCTGGGCCTGTGTGGGGTAACAGGTTACCAAGGGCGTGCGCGGCCCCCGCCGCCGTCTCCGGCTCCGGGATGGAGTTCCCCGTCCGGCCGGCGGTGGGCGCGCGCCCCGGCAGGCCGAGGCGAGCCTCGTGCGCAGCCGGGGGTCCCGCGGCCTGGCCGCCAGCTCTCCCTGCTCTGTGGCCGCGGTCCGCGGAGGTCCGCACTGCCCGCTCGGGGTCCGGACGGCCCACCCCGCCCCCGCCCCGCCTGGCCGCCGCCGGTCCCGCTTGGAGGGGGATGGGGAGGGTGGAGAGGCCGGCGGACCGCGAGGCAGACGCGGCCGCGGCGAGCGGGCCGGCGGGAGACAGACGGCGCGGAGGCGGAGACGGCACTGTCTCCCGCTTCCCCGCCCGGCGTTGCGGACCGGCCAGCGAGGCCGGGGATCCTCTGCGGATCGGGGAGGAGCCGCCGCCGCCAGGCCGACTGCGCGTCCCGGGAGCGTTGAAGGGGGCGGGGAACGCGGGGAGCCCGGGCCGATCCGGGCCCTTAAAGCATCCCGCCCTCCCCCGTCGACCCCGGGCGCTCGCCGCCTCACTCCAAAGCCGCGGCCGCAGGTAAAGGCTGACCGGGTGCTGCGGCGTCCGGCGAAGTTCGGGGCGGGGGCGCGGGCGGGAGGACGGGACGCTGGAACGGGATGTCCTCGATCCCCGCCGTCGGCGCCCTCTCCAGGGTCGCGCTGGGCACTGCGGCGCCCGGCGCTCCCGGGGGCGGGCGCGGGACGGCGGCCCCCACCGAGCCGTCGGCTTCCTGGTGCCCCACGCGGTTGTGCGCCGCCGCGGCGCGGTGCGGGAGGCGGGGTCCGCGGGCAGGTTGTGCGGGACCTGCCCGAGTTTGCGGGGTGGGAGGACCCTGGACCCCGCGCTTCAGGGTGTTGCGCGCGCTGCGCTGGGCAGGGGCTGCAGGGGCTCCCGCTGGTCCGGGCGCCGCTGGCCCTTAGACTGCGCCCCGAGCCCGAAAAAAAAGCGGGCGTGGGCAGGATTTCTGTGACCCTCGCGGAGGAATAAACAGGAAGCGACGAGCACCCAGCCCGGCCGCCCCGCTTTGTCGTGCGGTCTGCGGGGCGCCGTGCGCGGGATGCCTCCCGGGACCTCGCCGGCTGCCTGGGGGCTGGGCGCGCCGGGTAAGCTGGGTGCTGGGCCGCTCGCCGTGCCGGCCCCCAGGGCATCAGCTTGGGTTTAAACTTTTTTCCTAATTGGAAAAGGAGGAGGCTTCCGATGAGGCGGGGGGCGAGGGGGTTTAGGAAGACAACGAGGACCGCGACAGGTGGGGGGCACCTGGAGAAGGTAGGGGTTCGGGGCCGCTTGCCGAGTGAACCTGGGCGGGTTGGCACAGCCGGAAACTCACCAGGCGAGGAGTGTCCGTGAGTGCGGTGGATTCAATAGATTAAGTTTTGTTTTCCCCGTAGACTCTTTTAATTAGTTGAAATTGGATATTTTTGATTTGCTTATTTCTCTTCCTCTGTGTCCCATCTATTTTCTTCTCTTTCTCTCTTATTACTTTGGCAGCTTCACATCTCTGGACCCCTGGCTGTAGTTCGGTGCTGTGTTCTAAATGTGGGTTATGACTGTGATGAGTATTTTTGGATGCCCTACTGTGTGTGGGCATTTTGGGACGAGGGAAGTGAGCTGCACGGAGCTGGTCCCTGGAGCTGCTGTTAATAGGCTTCTTGCAGTGGAGGTGGCTGGCCTGAAGATTGGTGCATCTCTTCCTTTAAAAGGAAGATTCCTTTGAAAATGGCTCTTCTGCCTGTTGGGCTGACCCTAAGGGTGATCTCCAGTCCGTGTCCCCTGGAGTGGCACAATGGTCCTGGTGACCCTGCACGGAGAAACTGCCAGGGGTGTCCAGTTAGGTCTACGTTTTCATAGGAGAGTTTATTCTTTCTAGGGCTTATGCTGTGTGTGCTGTCTCCTCTGCACAGCTGCCCTTGGACTCTGCACAGTAATATTGGAACATGTTCTTTATGTTCAGTAAAGGGTCGTAATGTCAAATTTGAGTCACTCCATGGGCGAAGGAGTGGATCTTATCCATGTACATGTATTGAATTATAATATTTGGTTTCCTGTCAACCCTTGGATGGGCGCCCTTTAATGGTCCTTGCAAAGAAGTGCTTTTTGGAACATGGGGTATATTCCTCATGATCTTTTAGAGCTTAATTCTTTTAAGAGCTTCCCTTTGCTATTGACATTGAACACACTGTTAGCAAAGAAGTGCTTTTTGAAACATGGGGTATATTCCTCATGATCTTTTAGAGCTTAATTATTTTAAGAGCTTCCCTTTGCTATTGACATTGAACACACTGTTAGGAAGTTCGGCTGAGACTGTAAATGCCAGTGAGGGATTTGCTGCTGCAGACTTGGAGCTGCCTTCCTCCCTTGTTTTAAAAGCCGCCCACCCCTTGCCCCCGCCCCCAATTTCTTCATATTTTGCTGTTACCCTGGAAGAGTCTTGGCTGTTGGTAGAGTCTTCTAGTTGGTGGAGGATTGTATTTACGATGGAGAAAACTGTCCCCAGCAGGCTTTTAGGGCTGTCTCTCGAATCCTCTCTGGGGCTATTTGCATGACTACGGTCTTGCAGAGGAACCTGGCCTGTGGCCCCTGTTTACTAAAGGATTTCGTGCCAATTTGGTGGCCTATCATTTGAGAGTCAGAGTCTCCCGCCCCCACTTGCCAGAGTATATACATACACAGACAAATTTCATTACCCCCCAACTCCCCCGCCCCCCACCCCCCAGATTGCTGACAGTGCTCTAAGAATAGTTTTCTTGCCTGGCCCTGAGAGCAGTATCCACCTGCCAGCAGAGGTGTTTACAGTCCTGGGCTGCAGTCACGGTTGACTTAGCGGCCTGGCAGAGTGGCCAGTGGCTCATGGGATGCGATCAGCTGTTCCTTGGGGCTGCTGGAGGGGCACCTCCCAGCCGGACAGGGGAGCCTAGGGAAGTGACAGTGACTTAGCATCCTGGGCTCTGTGGTTCCTGGCCTGTGGTCCAGCAGAGACCCCTGAACTTGTCTAGATTCCTGTGCAGTCACCCTCATGGTCTGGGCAGGAGGTACTCAGGGCGTGGGGCATGGTCAGTGGCACCCGTGACTGCTGGGTCTTCCTGGTGGCCCTTGCAAGTTTCTTTTCATCTTTCTTCTGTGTCTGGGCTTATGGTTTCTGTGAGGTGTCTGTTCTTTGAGGTGAGAGTTAATACAGAAGAAAGAAATGAAATGATCTTTCCATGTTAAGCTGGACAATTTTTAGAAACAATTGATGCACTTCATATGGATTATGGCTGTTAAATGTGAGCAGTGCAGAATGGTGTGGAGTGCCCCCCAGTGGCCCTCTGTCCCTGCTTCCACCCCCTACTTTTAGAGATTTCAGGACATTCTCCCGAAAGCCAGTCTTCTGATGTCAGAGTGACTTTCTGCCTTCATGGTATGTGTTAGTCTGGAGTTATACTGTGACCTTGTACCCTGGGTGTGAAAGAAAGTAAAGCTTCAGTTTTTAATAGCAATGTATAGCTTCTGCCTCCATCTGAAACTTTAGGCCATGAGACTTGCCACATCTTAGGGAAATTTTGGTGACATTATTAGTTTCATTTTTAGGCAAGTCAAGTAGGGGACACAAGTGAGCACCTGTATTAATTGCTGTAGAAATAATTGGGTTTGTAATTCAAAGTAATACTGTTTTTCTCGCTACCATAGGAGGATGTGAAAATAATGCTTGTGTTGTGTCCTATCCATGTGATTTGAGTATGCATTGCTTTTCTTTGAATTTCCACTAAAAATGGTACTTTGGCCTTTTAAGCTGTTTTTGTAAGAACTTTTCTTTCCCCCAAGCTTGTTTTCCAGATAAGTCTTGGAAATTACGAATAACATAGCTATAATTTCTCCCTTGATTGGCAGCGGAGAGCTTTCCCGGACAAAAATAAGGCTGCTCTGTGCCAAATGGTTGACTTTTCTAGAATAAAAACTCTAAAGGGTTTGCAGAGAGTCCTGGTTAATATATTGGCATTCCCAGAACCCACTAAAACCCGGCAGCCTGCCAGACACCACTTAATGAGGACGCGGAGTGTCTGGCTCAAATCCCCAAGAGCAGAAGCGGGTGGGGGCTGCTGTCCACACCCTTTATTCATTTTTAATGACCGTCCTTTTGTTTTGCAGATTTTGTTCTGCACCCCTCAAGACCCACAGCCGTGGTGCCGCCCCTCCCCCATTAATTTATCCGCTCGTTCACTTGGCATTGGAAAAGTGTGGAGACTTTCAAGGTTAAGGATCCTGGTGAGGGATCCTTTCTGTTTGCGGGAGTTCTTTTGTGGTTGGCTTTCTGTTTTCTCATTCTTCCTCCCACCCCCCAAACCCGGTCTTTATTTTGGAAGAGGAAGAGAGAAAAGGAACAGAAAAGGAGATGACAACTTTTTTTTTTAATAATGCTTTATTGTCTCCTGGAAAAGCGAAGCGTTTATAAAACTTTAAGTTTGTCAGACAGTTTATATGACAGTGCAAGTTGGTGCTTGCCAAGCTCCAGACAGATTGCTAATGTTACATGACAGGGGAAAAGAAATTACCGCTGTCTGCGAGCGGTGGGCGGGTCCGGGCACCGGGAGCCTGCAGGCTCTGCAGTGCGTGGGGTGCGTGGGGTGCGTGGGGGTGCGTGAACAGCCTCCGCCCGCTGCCTGGAATTCTTCGACTCTCTTTGGAAGGAAGAAGGGTGTGTCTCTTGCTTTTATTTTCGGCAGGGCTGCAGGGCGGCAGGAGCCAGGGAGCAGCTCTGTATTTTTTCTGACCCGGTGACGCTTTGCCTCGCGGGCACCTCCGGGCCGCACGACTTTCCTCCTTCGCATCAGGGGACATGATTCCTCATCTTCCTCCCGGGGTCCAGCTTCCGATGACACTGAACTGCGTTCTTAGCCGCTCAGGTCCTCAGGTGTCTCGAAGCCAGGTTTACGGCTGCATTGTTTCTGCAGCTGCAGACGTTGAGAATCGGTTGCCTGAGATAAGGTTGGGAGCTGCCGCGGGGAGGGGGCTGGTGGCACTCCTTAGGCACAGTGTACTTTCATCCCTGGCATGTGGAGAGTCAGCTGGCAGCGTGACAGGTGTAATGAACTTAATGGACTTGCTCTAGTTGTTGGTGGGGACACTGCTCGTATTACAAAGCCAGCTCCTAAGTCGGGACTCTGCCAAAGGACTCGCAGGACCTTCTCTGTGCAGACGGGATCCAAGGCCTGGCCTGGCTGAGAACTGGGTGCGTGTGAGCCACACGGTCCCTAAATGCACCCAGACTTTCTCTTCAAAGGAAGGCTGCTCTGTCTAATCTCCCCACCCCTATCCTTCTATCCATATGGTGGGGTGTGGCCCTGCTCCTGGGATTGCAGAGTGCAGGCTCCCAGTGCTGCCTCCTTGGTTCCCCAGGAATGGCTGGACCCCTGGTGGCTGGTCAGTGGCCCTGGGGCCAGCAGCCTCTGCACAGAGTTGAGAGGGAATTTCCAGAGTGAAATCCCCTGTTCTGAAGGCGGGAGGCCAGGCTGTGCTTGGAAGGGCTCCCGCGGCCAGGGGTCAAAGTGGTGGGGGAGGCAGCAGCGCCTCGGTGCCAAGCCGTCCTTAGCGTCCTGAGAGCTCCTGTTAGCTGATTTCATCCCCTAGCAGCCCTAGGATATGGGCACTGCCATCCCTCAACCCCCCACAGGCACACAGGCAGCAAGAAGGCCTGAGATGCTGGAGTGAAGAAACGCTGTGCCTTCTTTGGGGACCAGTCTTGGCAGTCGGAGTGGAGCAGGGCCCAGTGCTCCTCCTTCCTGCCTGCCTTCCTCCATGGATCCAACTCACGCCTCTCCTCCTAGCCTCACTCTTCTTTCTTTTTTAAAAAAATATTTCTTATTTATTTATTTGGCTGCACCAGGTCTTAGTTGTGGCAGGTGGGATCTGGTTCCCTGATTGATTGCATTGGAGCGTGGAGTCCTAGCCACTGGACCAACCGGGATGTCCCTCCCCACCCCTCATCTGTAATCCCAGCTCCTATGCCTGTCCTCCTGTGGTCACAGCCTCAGCTTTGAGAGTTGGGGTTGGGTGGGGCTCCCATGGGACTGCCTCTCTGATGTTCTCTGGCTGGGTTTGTTGGGGGCTGGTCCTATTTTCCTGGCCCCCAAAGCCTTCGGGCTGGGCTGAGGTGGCCCAGGCCCTCCCTGTGCAGCAGAACTCAGCCAGTCCCCAAATGTGGGGTGAAGCAAAAAGATAATCACAGCTCTCAGATTCTCTGTCGTGCCTTGTGGGGGGTTGGGTTAATCAACCACACGTGTCTGCATGCAGTTCTTGTGTCCATCCTGGATAGACCCAAGTGTTTGAGCTTATGGGGCCTGAAGTGAGACCCCAGGAGGTGCGGGTGTCTGGAGCCTGTAGGATGACCCCCAGCCCTTGGTAGACTTTTCCGAGGCCGAAGGCAGGACTAGACCTTTTATACCCCTGAGTGGCTGGGTGGTACTGTTCCCCACGAAGGTACTGTGGTGCCCACAAGCTGTGGGCGCTGTTGGGCCTCAGTCTAGTGTGGTCCCTGGGCTGGGGGTGGATGGGTATCCGTTTGTGGTGGAGGCCACGCCTGTCTGGAGGAGTTCCTGTCTGTTCCTCCTGTCAGGTGGTGGGGGGCCCAAGGGCCCTAGACCAGACTCCACACTTTGTTTGAACCTGACTTTTTATTCCAGAGATTCTTTCAGGCCTGCCTGAAATCAGTGTCACAGACCTAGTCTCTGAAATCCGTTTTTTTCCCTGATTAAAAAACAAGAAGAAAATAAAAATGACTAAAATTACCTATAACTCCACTACCTGTAAAGATGACCTCTATTAACAGTTTTGTAGATTCTTTCCAGGCTTATTTATTGATTATAAAATCATGCTCGAACTTACATACTTTTTATAAACTTTAACATTCTGTCCTGAACATATTTTCATGTAATTTAAATATTCTCCAAAAATACCACTGCTGGTGAGTATTAAATTCCACCCTGTGGTTATATTGTTATTTTCTTAAGCCTGTTTTGGGACACTGAGTCTGCTGGCAGTTTTCCGTATTATAAATAATTCTGCACCAGACATTCCGGTTACATTCCGGTTACATCCTCTGGACAGATGCCTCAAGGAGGAGCTGGTGAGTGTGAGAACTTTCAGAGGGGCCCCCAGAAAGGATGGGACACTGCACACGGACATGGGGGTGACTGCAGCCTTGCCAGTGCTGAATATAGTTTTAAAAAAAGATCTTTGCAAGTTTGGCAATGAAATGGTATGTTTAAATTCTCCATCCTATCATCCTGTTGTGAAAAATCAGTGTAACATCCGGTGACCCACAGGTGAAGAGAGTTTGCTGTCATCAGGGCTTTGCTGTGGGCAGATGCGGTGATGTTAGTGGGTGCTCCACACAGGGGGATAAAACCTTTGTACTATTTTAAATTCGAATTAAACTTAGGCAGACAGGTTAAGGGCAGTAAACAATCTAATAATACATTTTAAAGAGAAAATTAGGGATTTTATGGCCAAAGACCATGTCTGATCTTTCCCTGCCCCCCCTCACCCTAACCGGGGCGGGGGGGGGGCAGTGTGGACTTGGGGGTGGAGGGAGGAGGCCAGGGCCGGGGTGGCTCCGTTAGCAGGTGCCTGAGGACCTGAGTGACGTCCCCCTCAGTCATCCCATTCGCTCTCAGCCCTTGCCTTCCGAGATCAGACTCTTCCTTGGTCTTTCCCCCAAGGATGCCAGCATGAAACTCATCTTCTTACTGTTTCACTTCATGGCTGATGCTAGACCTCTGGCCTGGGTGTCCTCTGTGGGGTTGGGGGCCTCGCCGTGGCCCCTCTTGCTACACTTCTGTAGATTTCTGCTTCTAGCCAAGGCTGGAGCCCGTCCTGAGTGCAGACTCCAGAGGGTGTCAGTGCTCTGGAAGCCCCAGACAAGGGAAACCATCTCAGTACGTCGCAGTTAACTGAAGCCCGTTTTGTTTTCCTCCAAAGGCAGCCTGTTTGGTTGAAAGGTTGGGACCAGCTGGAGGGAGCAAGTCATGACACCTGCGTCTTGGGGTAATTGGGCCCCAGCGAGCTTGTTCTGGTCTCAGGCACCTTTGTGCAGTGGTGTGGGGGCAGGTGTGGGTGCTTGGGAGTGCTGGCAGGTGAGCCCAGTGAGCGGAGAGCAAAGGCCACAGGCCCACGGGGCGCTGATGCTCTAGTGAGTGACTGCGGCCCTCTGGGCGCAGCCTGTGGGAGCCCCCTTGGCTGTTGTCTTGCCTGCTTGGCACCCCCACCCCCACCCTGCTGGCCACGTGGGCAGCCACACCCCACTTTCCAGGTGGAAACGTACCCTGGACAAGGCCTGGGGAGGGGGGCAGATGAGGCCTTGGAGATGTAGCGAGCCAGAGGACCCCAGGAAGTGAGAGGGCTAGCTGGTGGCCACCCTGCTCTCTGACTGTTGGGGGTGGGGGTGGCTGGGGGAGCAGCCCTGTGGGGTCTTGAGGACCAGCAGTTAGTACCAGCAGTTCGCTGACCAGGCTGATGGTCCCTGTGTGTGGGGCTGGCTGCTCCTCAGTTGGAAAGGAAGGCCTTTTGGACAGAATTCAGCGTGATTTCAAGGGTGGCTAAGTTGGGCGGCTTGGCTGGGTGATTGTATTTCTGTGACTTGGGATCTTAAGATAAACACTGAAGCCTTCAGAACTGAGCTTCCATCGTACTGGCATTTAAATATGAGCACCAGTCTTTTACTGCCAAACCAGAGGTCCTGGGATTTATTTATTTTCATCTGAAGAGTAATGTAAAAATAGTAAGTATATACACACAGTGTCAGTTAGGTAGTAAATTTAGTCCAGAGAAATGATAGCCTTTGTTTCCGATAAGTGAAGCTGGCCCCTCTGTGGCTTGGAGCATATGTTATTTGATGGACTCCCTTGTGCTGAGCATGGAGCGTGAACGTTCACCCTTTTCCTGTTCTGACGTGGCTCACTTTCTGGAGTTTAGGAATCGGGACTCACTTATGTGCCTGAGCGAGCGGCTTCCGCGGAGGCCCCCGGGCTCCAGTGTGGGCCGGAGCCGCTCGAGGGACGCATCACCGCATAGTATGGAAGGAAGTTTGGTGGTGAGGAGGTTGCTTTCCTCTGCTGCCGGCCATGCCCTTGCCCTTCCCTGAAACAGCCGTCTGCCTGCTTCTTAGGTTCGAAGGGGATCAAACGAGGTATAAAGCTCACGCAGACCAGCTGGGAGAGTCCAGCCTCGGTGAGCCTCGATGAAGCGCGGCTGCTTCCAGTGAACCGAATATCTGGAGCACGCACGCAGCCTGTGCGGTGGGGATCCCGCTCCTGCCCCCGGACCAGAGACCCAGGAGCCTGAGTCTGGGCACCGGAAGCGGCCGCTGTGACCACGCTCCGGGTCTGAGCCGTTAGTCTGGGAGGAGCGTGTACCGGGGGCAGGGGCGAGGCTTCTGGCTTGCAGCTCTGACCGCTGGCCGCCGCACGCGCCCTCCCTCTCCTCTGCTCCGTGGGGCCCCGCGATGTCTGAGCGCTTGGTCTGCACCGGACAACGGGGGGAGACTTCAGGGAGAGGCTGGCTTTAGGCTGGGAGGTGGCCGGACAGTGGTTTGCAGGGCGAATGGAAGGGAGAGGGGCCTCTGTCCCAGGCCTCCGGAACCCTGTGCTCTGAGTCCGGACGGCGCAGACCGGAGCGTGACCTCCGTGCGCTGTGAGCACGGGCTCCGCTCTCACGGTCACGTGTGTGGGTTATAGGTCAGTTCGCTTGTGCAGTGTGTGCTGCCCACTCTTGCTCACAGCGGGATGTGTGTGAACACTGTTGGCCGTGGGACCGCATGTCCAGGCAGCTGTGGCAGGAGGGCAGGTCCACAGTGACTGCGTGGCTCCTGCATTTCCGGCTCTGCCGCACCTGGTGGAGGGGGAGAGCACAGGGAAACACTAGCGGAGCAAGCCTGGGTCGGATCCTGCCAGCGCAGAATGTGTGTGGGTCGAGCTTCAAGGGTCAGATCCAGTCTGCCTGGATGGTGGACGGCGTTGCTGGGGAGGGGACACAGGTGCTGGGAGGAAGTGGCAGTTGATCCGTGACGTGACCTGCATGGTAGAGGGAGGAGGGGGGCTCAGGGGACGAGTATGAGTGGAGGTGGGACTCGGAGGCAGGAGGCACGGTCCTTGTTGGAGGTGGAGAGTTCGGTGGTTCTAACTTCATGGCGCTGGGTGGAGGTCTGCAGACTGAGTCTCTTGCGGAGCTTCTGCCCATCTTTGCTGAAAACCAAATCAACCAGCAGTGATGGTAAAATGGGGCTGTGGGGACACCTGCCTTCCACTTGTTTTCACACCTGGTTGTTTGCCCTGGAGGCTCTGTCCCCAACTCAGGGCTCCAAGACTTGGAACTTGTTCACGTTTCACAAAATGCTTAAATGTTCGTACTCCAAACAGCTCATACCAGGGAGTTAGGCTTGTCACTTTCACGTGGTGACAGTAGTGGCTTCTGTTTGCAAAACACTTGTAACTTTTTCAAGCTCTTCGAAAACAGTATTTAATCTCATGATCCGTGGCTTTAAGGAACAAATAATGAGATGTACGTGGAAATGTAATTAATTTCTAATGCAGCTGTTAGCTGAATATGGGATTCAGATCACAGTTTATTTTAATGTACAAAACCTGATGGGAAGAGGCGCCCTCCAGTCATCTAGGCCTCACGGTGGGTGGTTTTCTGAAGGAACCCAGGCTTTGCAGCTTGCTGTCTGGACAGGCATAATTTTGGGGGGTTAGGGCAAATGCTAGTCAAATTCAGAAGCACAAGGCAACTTGAGGGCTGATCTGAATGGTCATTTCCCTGTGGTTGTGCAGAAAGAGATGTGGGGTGCGGCAGGGTCCGTGGGACAGTGCTCTCACCACCCTTGTTAGAGGACGCTGTGCCGGCAGCCCTCTGTGGCACTTAAATCACAGCAGGTCCTGGCACACCTGGAGTATCACCTAGTGGTCACGATGGAGCTGACGTCCCCCTGTTTGTCCTGTGTCCTTCAGACCGGCTGGTTTTCCCCTTGTGGCTTGGATGCTGTCTTGGTGTCTGTCTGTTCAGCTGTGGGTGTGGGTTACTGCCGGTCTGCCTCCCCTTTTAACAAAGGAGTGTTTGAGCCACTGGGGGTGGGGGGGCCCTGTCTGGTGACATCAGGCTGCCCCAGCTCTCACGGTGCCTGGCCACCCCTGCACCTCGACCTTGGCAGCTCCTCCTCCTTGGGTTCTCCTCTTCTGTGGCCACCATGTGTCCCTTCGCCTTCTTGGGCCACGAACAGAGTCAGGCTTGCTCTGCGGCATTCTGCTGTCTCCTTTGCAGGCCCCAGAGGTGCTGTTTCTCCCCAAGTCCAGGTGTGTCCTGAGCTGGTGATGGAGGCAGAGGCCAAAGGGTCCCTTGTGTCCCCTGCTTGGGCATCCACTAAACCGCCAGTGTGGGCTAGGTGTCCCTTGGAGGTTTTGGTGCAAAGGAAGTGCTTTCTGCCCTCTTGGGCTGTGGATCAGTACCTATCTTGGAGGGTCAGTGGCATTTGGGGGTGGCCCGACCCTGAAGGGCAGTGTGGGGAAATGGTCCCTCCTTGCTGAGCAGAGTGCTTGTCTTCTGTGTTGCTGGGATGTTCCCTGCTGTTGTTGGAGTGGGGACTATGGCAAGGAGGGGCAGGTGATCGGTGAGCTGGTGGGGGGACCGAGCACCCCTTACCTGAGCTTCCTTCCTGTGGTTCTTTGTCACTGGCAAGGTTTTATTGACAGCCTCCTCATGATGAGACGTGGTTGGGTACTCGGTGACATGGCCTGGGGGTCTGGCCGTGTCTGAGAGGCCTGGCCCTCTGTCAGTGGGGAAGGTTTCTGACTACTGAGCCTCCCACCCACGCCTGGAAAGCATAGAATTCCGTTGCGTGGATTGAAATGGGCTCTGTATTTACATGGAGGCCTTCGCCCCTGACTCCACACTCAGGCCTGACTGGCCAGTGGTCCTCCCCAAGCCTGTGACTAGAGCCGTGTCCTGATCCCCTCTCTCCGCCCAGTGATTCAGACACACAGCCAGGAGCTCCCTGGGGCTCCCCCTCCCCCCTGAGGGGCTTGTTCTGCCTTCAGAATCTGCCCTACATCTGGTCACTTGTCTCCGTCACCAGTAGCTTGTGTGTGTCCCTCCCCTGGGCTCATGCAGGGGTCTCTGACCAGCCACTCACCTCCCTTCCCCATAGTCTGGTTTCAGCCCAGTGGCTGAGTGAACCAGGCCTGGTGATTGGGCTGCTGTGCCCAGCCTGGGGGCATGACTGCTGTCCTCTGGGGCTCCCCACTGTCCAGCTCCACCCCCGAGGCTTTGTGGTTGCTACTGAGACCTCTCCCCAGGGCTGTGCGTCCGTCACTCACTTCACTCAGGCCTCGGTTGGGTGTCCTGCCCAGAGCCTGTCCCCGTTTCCTCCGCTGCCCGGGACAGCGAGCATAGGACCTGGGGAGCACAGGACCCAGGGGGCATAGGCCGGAGCCAGGATGCAGCAGGACAGCCACTCCTGGGGTGGGGGAGGGGTGGGGTGCTGGGGGTCCCACCACAGTCCCCAGGGGTCAGGCCAGGCCTCTGCATGAACAGACGGTACTACCTATCAGAAAGGCTGAAGCAGACAGCCCAGGCTAGGGCCCGAGGGGGGGCTGGCACAGCTCAACTCTACACCACCCCGCCTCACCCCCAGGTGTTTCCTCATCTACATTAACTTTCATTTGACTGTTTTCCCTCCAATGACCTGCTCTTGCCCTTTCTCCCCCTCTCCCAGTTTAACCCACTTGCCAAATAAACTGCTGGTGAATGAAAAATTATCTGTTTCAGGCAAATCCAACTGTGGAAGATCATCAGATTTGTTAGTGTTCTTAAAATCATCATAGGTAGAGATTTTTCCCTTTAGACCAAGTGTCTGTTATAACCTTGGTTCTCAGCTGTTTTCTTCTGTCCTTGGGATCAGGAAAAGTTCAAAGTAGAGAAAGTTACGACCTGTGAGTCATTTTCCCATCTTGTTAAAGAAGACTAAGCCCTGAACAGATCCCTGGGAGCTTGACTCATCCTCCAGACACCTCACTGTGCTTTTGTTCTGGTGTTAGATTCGTCTTCTTGAGTTGTGTGGCCTCCCAGGCGGCACTAGCAGTAAAGAACCCACTTGTCAACACAGGAGACACAAGAGACCCCGGTTTGATCCCTGAGTTGGGAAGCTCCCCTGGGGGAGGGCATGGCATCCCACTCCAGTGTACTTGCCTGGAGAATCCCATGGACAGAGGAGTGTGGTGGGCTGTAGTCCATAGGGTCATAAAGAGTCAGACACAACTGAAGTGACTTAGCACACACAGCAAACCTTAGTTTCAAATGCATGAGGATATGAAAATTACTGAGTGGGACAAGGAAAAAACTTGAATAAGACAAATTCCAGTTAGTGGCAAGTAACACAGTGATTCATTTCCAGTGATGGATTTCAGCCTGTGTGTTGTGTCACAGACACTAGGGGTGTTTGCGGGTGAGGTGGGAGTCTCCCTATGTCCGGGGGACACATGTGTGGTCCTGCCCCCTCCAGCGGTGGCGGGCTGTCTCAGGGCTGAGTTCCACTCTGCCTCCATCAGAAGTCTGTTGGAACGAGGCAGGCACTGCACTTCCCTGGAGAATACCTGCAGGGGATGGGCCAGGACCTTAAGTATGGACGTCTCCAGCATGGCCCAAGGATGATTTTTGAAATCCTGTCTTTTTACCCTTTCCTTGTGTGCTACAGTGATCACTTTTATAACAAGAAAATCACCAGTGAACTTGATTTCTTCAGGCCATGGAACAAAAAGTCAGTTTCTGAAAAACTGTGGAAGACAACGTGATATGTGTCTGTTTTTAAGCATCATGGAAGCAGGAAGGAGTTGCTATGGTGAGGTTTACCCTGCACGGAGAGCTGTGCCCCGAGCGTCCCATGTACACAGACTTTCTCCTCAGATGTGGAACCAGTCACACGCAGGATCACGATTCCGTCTTTTTCCCTCAAATTGCCATTTGACTTTGAGCTAAAAGCATGAACAATCCTGCATGCTCTCTGCAGCCTCTGCCTCTCAGTCTGAGGTCACCTGGGGTTGCCTGTGAGCCCACCTTGCATGTTGTCTGAGGCTCCACCCTTGCCCACTGAGAGCAGACTGTTCAGAAAGCTGGCCCAGGGACCTTCAATTTCCACATCCATGTGTTTCTGCAGCCTTGTGTTGGAATGTGTGCGGGTTCTCTGATGCCCTCGTCTGAACCACTTGCAGAAATCCATGGTCACATGTCCGTAAGGTGTTCCCTTCAGTCTGTCCATGGTGCAGAACACAGATGCTGCAGCCCCTCTGTGTGACTGGCCACTGTTGACCTGCTGGCGTAGGTATAGGAGTGGGTGCAGTTCTGTGAAGAAACGTGGCCCATGGAGATGGAATCCCCATTTCTGTTGGCGTCTCGAGCTGGGCTGGAGAGCCACTGTGCTAGGGGCTGTCTTCTCCCAGTGTGGCGTTAGGCCAGCTTGTTCGGAGGCCCCGGTACTCTGCACCTCTGACATCCTGTTAGTCACACTTGGAAATGAGAACATTTGGACTTAACCTTGGGGCTTCCCAGGTAGCATTAGTGGTAAAGAACCCGCCTGCCAATGCAGGAGATATAAGAGATGTGGGTTCAGTCCCCGGGTCGGGAAGATCCCCTGGGGGAGAAAGTGGCAACCCACTCCCATATTCTTGCCTGGAGAATCCTATGGACAGAGGAACCTGGTGGGCTACAGTCCATGGGGTCGAAAAGAGTCGGACATGACCGAAGCGACTTAGCACGCATGTGCTTAGCCTTAGGATTGAACATTCCTGCAGGTAGGTCACAAATGATGTCAAGATTTTAAAAGTTAGGTTACCTACTGAGGAAACCAGATCTGAAAGAGACACGTGCACCCCAGTGTTCATCGCAGCACTGTTTATAATAGCCAGGACATGGAAGCAACCTAGATGCCCGTCAGCAGATGAATGGATAAGGAAGCTGTGGTACATATACACCATGGAATATTACTCAGCCGTTAAAAAGAATTCATTTGAATTTGTTCTAATGAGATAGATGAAACTGGAGCCCATTATACAGAGTGAAGTAAGCCAGAAAGATGAAGAACATTACAGCATACTAACACATATATATGGAATTTAGAAAGATGGTAATGATAACCCTATATGCAAAACAGAAAAAGAGACACAGAAGTACAGAACAGACTTTTGAACTCTGTGGGAGAAGGTGAGGGTGGGATGTTTCGAAAGAACAACATGTATATTATCTATGGTGAAACAGATCACCAGCCCAGGTGGGATGCATGAGACAAGTGCTCGGGCCTGGGGCACTGGGAAGACCCAAAGAAATCGGGTGGAGAGGGAGGTGGGAGGAGGGATCGGGATGGGGAATACGTGTAACTCCATGGCTGATTCATGTCAATGTATGACAAAACCCACTGAAATGTTGTAATTAGCCTCCAACTAATAAAAAAAAAATAAAATAAAAGTTAGGTTACCTTTGTTCCTGAAAGTTTATAATGTCTTTTTATCTACAGGTTCTTAATGATTTTTCCTAACAGCAACTGCTTATTCATTGATGGTAGACCAAGGAGGAGAAAGACCCAGGCAAACCCAGGTCTCCAAACACATCCATTCCTACCACACAGGCTTTCAGGTTCCAACCTGGGCAGCTTTTTAGTTGCCAGGAGGTAGTGAGAATTATGGGTTGTGTTTTCAGGGTGGCTGCAGGGTTTTAAAATCCACATCCCCGCTCCTTTGTACGATTATGCTTCAGCTTTTTAAAACAAACTTTCTATTAGTGCCATTGCAGTGACTGTGTTTACACAGAGTCCTCCTGCCCTTCACCCAGCTTCCCTGACTTTGGTGCCGCATCAAAAGAAACACCGCATCAGCTCACGGTGACTGCATCCCAGGTGCAATGCACACAGACTTGCTGGGTCTCACCACTGCTCCTACTAAACCCTCTCTGTTTCCAGTGCTTAGTCATTCAGTCGTGTCCCACTCTTTTTGACGCCATGGGCTCTAGCCCGCCAGGGTCCTCTATCCATGGGATTTCTCCAGGCAAGAATACTGGAGTGGGTTGCCATTTCCTACTCCAGAGGATCTTCCCAACCCAGGGGTCTAACCAGGGTCTCCTGCATTGCAGGCAGATTCTTTACTGTCTGAGTCACCAGGGAAGCCTAGAGCCAGTCCTGTATTTGTGTTGCATTCAGCCACTGCTATGTTTATTCTCCTGCTTATCTTCATCCTCTTATTATGGTAAAATTTCAAATGATGAACGTAGAGAAGAGCAGAGCATCTGAGGTGGTTCCCTTTCTCGACTGTGACCAGCCTGTGGCTCGCTCGCTCCTGTCCCCACTGGAACTCACCTCCTGCTGATGAGCCGACCTTGAGCAGTGCCTGCGGCCTCAGCGGTGCCCTTCCCACGTGTGCCTGGGGGCCCTGTGAGGTCCCTAAGGATCTGATGCTCTGCAGTTGCTCCTGTAACACCCTGAAGCGAGAACCGGGTTGGGTCTTTTCTTGCCGCCTTCCACAGTTTCCAGGAAAAGTGCCCTGAGTGGGAAGTCGAGCAGAAGGGTTTGCGGGCAGGTGCCCTCACTCCAGGACCCTCGCCACACTCAGTTCATGTTTCTTATTCAGCCTGAGCCCCTCCAGCTCTGCCTGACCTCTGAACAGAGCCTGACTTCTGTGTCCACCTTCTCCAGGTGCTTAGATGTCCCTGATCCAACATGCCCCTCTCCCTCCAAGAGCTGTCTGTGGGTGCTTTTCCCCAGTCATGGCTGGTACCTAACACAGACATCCCCCCAGGGTGTTCTCTGGCACTTGTTAGTTGAGTGAGTGAATGAACCACCAGCATATGCTAGTAAGCTGCTTTGCCCCAAGGTGGGGATAGCTAGATAGGTTTCAGTGTTGGTCCCTTGGGGTTATTACATTTTAAGATGTTACAGTTGCTTCACTGAGTTGTGGAGCTTCAGGCTGTGGAGGAGGTGGGGTGCTTTTCTTACTGGTCTTCAAGTTAAGTTAGTGTTTGTATGAAAACTTAACCCTGGTGATCAAATAAGGGAAATTGAAAAGAATGCTTCCTCTGGGCTTCCCTGGAAATGGGACCGTCTGAGGGGACATGGGTCTTCCAGCGGGAACCGTGTGTGTGGATGGAGTAAGTCTACTCCCCGTGAATGAAGCTTGATGAAACCTGATGTGATTGCTGAAGCTCAGCTGCAGATGTGCGTTCGTCCCCCTGTGGCTGTTTACTGTGCTGGGGACCCCGGCAGCACCCCAGCCCTGTGCCGGCCGGAGGACTGGCCTCGGGAGGCCTGTGGCGCCCACCTTGCACTTCTGCAGACCCTGGCGGTGTTGCAGCTGTGGGCGGAAACTCGGCCTGGTGGGTCCCGGCGATGAGGCCCGGCCTTTTCCCTCAATCATCTGAAGCATCAGGACTGGATGCAGCATCGCGGGTGGATGCTGACGCCTGTGTGTGCTCCTGTCACACTGTCCTCGGGACTCAGTCCACACCCTGCAGGGCAGAGCCTGGGGTGATGGTGAGGCGTGTGGCAACCACTGAGTCATGTGGAGACAGAAGCTGCGATGCGGGGGCTGGTGTGTGAGTCAGCCTGGGGGCGCTCTGGAAGGAAGGGTCTGCGGGGGGCCGTCCTTGCTCCTGGCACCCTCTCTGTGCAGTTGCATCAGGCTCTTCTGTTGATTTTGTATCTTGGCATTTTGCTCACTTTCTAAACTGCTGCCTGGGCTGTTAGCACTTGCCTCTTAATGGGGTCCTGGGGACGGAGGGACCAGCCGGCATCTCCCCAGGGGCCCTGGGCTTGAACCCTTGGACAGCAGCAAGTCTGTGGGGTGGCTGTGAGCAGGGTCCCACCCGCCTCAATCATCTCCAGTGGCCTGGCACCTGCAGGCACTTCTCTAGGGAGCTGGATGAGCTGGGGTGTGCCCTGGCACACAGCAGGGAGCCTCTCTCCTCAATGGAAAGTCACGAGAGGGGCTGCCTGGGTGGGGAGCCTGGGTATCACACCTGTGCTGCAGTGCACCTGCTGGGGTGAGAAAGTTGCTGAGACACACAGCTGTTTGCCATGTGTACTTACTTGGAAACATCGCCCATAGATCTCAGAGCTGTTTGTTGTGTTTTCCTTAAACATTTCTCTTGTCAGAATGATGAGAAAATTGCCTGTGTGGGAACTCAGAAGTGCAAATTTGTTAATACCTCCTTTGACGACGGTTTGTGTTCAGAGCAGTTTATGAACTGTCACAAGTCACTTCCCGTTAAAAGTGCTGCCGCCAAGTGGGGAGGGGGGTGGTGGGGGGACCTGCCGAGCAGGCCCGGAGGCCCAGTGGGCACAGGCCGCTAAGGGTCTTCAGCCGGTGAATTAAATGGTAAAGGGTGAGGTGGCCCGGTTCCTGTGGAAAAGCTGTTTTGGAAGTCTTCTCCCTTTTAGCAATCCCCAGAAGCCTGGTGTGAAGGTGCTAGCTGATGTAGCCCTTCTTTTGACGGCCAGAGAGGGTCCCTCGGCGGCCTTTGCTCCTTTATGGCCCCGTTCGTCAGCTTGGCCTCCTGGTGGTGGACTTGCTCCAACCCACACCACCTGTCTGTCCATGGCAGGCAACTGCAGGATGGTGTTCTGGGGTCCAGAGTGCAGCCTGGGCCCTCGATTTGTGAGAAATCAGCCACTGCATGGGGTGTTTTCTAGCACAGGTTCTCCATGGAGGTGATTTTCCCCACAGGCCACACCTGACAGTGTGGGGAAGACATCTTTGGTTGTCGTAAATGGGAGGCAGGGGTGGGGCTGGTGTTGGGTGGGTAGAGACCAGGGAGCCTACAGCTGTCCTCCAGGGCAGGGATAGTCACCCAGCCCTAGGTGTCAGCACTGCTGAGGCCAGGAGCCTTGCCGCAGATGACAAGTGACGACAGTGGGTCACAGTTAGCACATATGCCAGGTGGGCAGCTGCTGGCAAGACGTGAAAGCTCCGGTGTCTGCTGCTATTCCTTGTTGTTCACTTAATATCCAGAAAAGAAACTCCATTGTCCCAAACCATCTTTTGCTTTTATTTTAAAATTTCTTATATAATTTTTAAAGGGTACACTCCATTTATAGTTATTATAAAATACTGGCTGTGTTCCTTGTGCTATAAATACATCCTTGTAGCCAGTAGTTTTTACCTCCCACCCCCACCCCTATGTTGCCCCTGATAACAGACCACTAGTTTGTTTTCTGTATCGGTGATCCTGCTTTTTTTTTTGTTATATTCACTCGTTTGTTGTATTTTTTAGATTTCACATGTGAGGTCATATAGTGTTTGTCTTCCTCTGTCTGACTTCAAACAGATGTTTAAACATGAAGAGGGACATTCAGGATATGGACTTGTCCGTTGTGCCCTGAAGGTTAAATTCTTTCTCACAGTTGCCTTTCCTTTCTTTTAATAGGTCTCTCAAAAGCATTTGTGATCTAATTACACCTTATAGAAGTCTGCTGTTGATACATTTGTTGTTCATTAATTCAGTGTTTAGGCCAATCGTCTTTCCTTCTGGCCTTTTTCTGAGGCTGTGGTTTGGTCTCTCGAGAGAAGTGTTCCTCTTTCCTTAGCTGGCTGGGCACAGTGGTGTTCCAAGGCGGGCAGAGAAAGGACTGGGCCAGAACAGTGGCCTTTTGACCTTTACACTGTAACACAAGGTCCCGGAAAATGCCCTCTGAAGGAGACTCATAATTTGTGCAGAAAGGGCAGGTCTGTGGTGTTCACCTCCAGACAGACCCAGGACCCTGGAAGGGTAGCAGTTCCTCATTTTATCCTCAGATCAGGATGACCGCGTGTTCCTGAAACTCGCTGCTGTTTTCCTGGAGAGCTTGTGTTACACAATCCTGTAACATCTCCTTCAACGAAAGAGTTTGCATAGTCTATGGCAACTTCCTACTTTCTGACTATTGGGTAAAATGAAGTTTAGTTGTGAATGTCCCACAGTTGTAGCTCTGAGTAAGGGCCTTGGTAAAAGGAGTTGCAAGCCTTAGTATGTTCTGTGTATCCTATGTCGTTACATGCTTTTCATTCATTTTTTCCCCAGTGTTTCTTTATTGTTTTCTGACTTTATATCTACATTATCTTTATTATCTATTTATATCAACCTTCTTTCTATCAATCATCTCTGTCATCTTTATCTGTCATTTATTTCTGTCCACTTATCCTGTCTGTGTGCCGCTCACACAACTCAAGGGGTGTTCATTCTGTCTTCCCTTCTAAGAGAAAAGGCTATACTTTATTTTCAGATACCTCCTAAGAGCACATGCTGATTTTGATCAAAGGTCACTGGTTGGCTGTTGAGTGGCCCCTGCTGCCTCAGCTTCTTTCAAGCCCAACAGCAGACAAGTCCTCCTAGCTGGCGGCCCTTGATACCTGTGTATGGGCATGTCCTCAGTTCTTCTTTGCCCAGGACCCTGGCTGGGTGATAAAGTTTTACATCAACTTGACCACATTTGTTCACAGCTGGGGTGTAGGGGTGCATGATGCAAGGCAGATGCGAGGTTCTCCGTGTAGCATCTTGGACTTCAGCTGAATATTTGCTGCTGCTGTTCTTTCTCCAACGATTTCTTTCCCTCTGCGAAGATGTCTTTCTCTCCAGGACTTGCTCTGTTTTTTTTTTTTTTTTTGACCTTCTTTCTCAGTGCACAGGAGTGGTCACCTGCCCACTGGCGTGAAGTCCCTCTGTCTTGTCACTTGACTGAGGAGAGCCCTTCATCTGTGGATGGAATCTCCCTGGGGACCAGGAGCTCATCACCTTGAACACAGCCCCTTCGAGGCCCGTGTGGACAGGGTGAAATGTACCCGTGCTTCCGAGTAGGCTGGCCTTCCTTCCACGTGGGCCATTTGCAGGCACCTCTGAGGCCACAATGGGCCTCCTCTTCCAGGCCAGACAGCTGATCCTCCCCTGAGCTGTGAGGGAAGGACCCAGGTTGAAGACTGGACAGCTTCCTCACTCCCTGGAGCCACATCCTCAGAGTGGGCGTTGCTGCTCTTTAAAGAGAGAATATTCAGAACATGAGACACACCTGAATTTAATGAGTATAAAAACATTCTGTAAAGATAGAAATGAATATGTATTTATCATTGTTCAATTACACAGTGTCCTTCATGAGTGTAGCTAATTAAGAATGGAGATCCAACCAGTCCATCCTAAAGGAGATCAATCCTGGGTGTTCATTGGAAGGACTGCTGTTGAAGCTGAAACTCCAATACTTTGGCCACCTGATGCGAAGACCTGACTCATTTGAAAAGACCTTGGTGCTGGGAAAGATTGAGGGCAGGAGGAGAAGGGGACGACAGAGGATGAGATGGTTGAATGGCATCACCGACTCAATGGACATGAGTTTGGGTAAACTCCGGGAGTTGGTGATGGACGGGGAGGCCTGGCGTGCTGCGGTTCATGGGGTTGCAAAGAGTCAGACACGACTGAGTGACTGAACTGAACTGAATTAAGAATGGACCTTTCTGTGCATATCCTGAGTCCAATAACTTGGGTAAATGACACTCTTAGGCAGAGAAGCCTTTAACACTTGTTTTGTATTAGACCTTGTGCTGTTTCCTTTCTATTAAAAATTGGGGTGAGCATTAAGCATCGTTTCATACTTTTCTCTGCAGATGGCTACATTTGGATTGTGTGAAGTAATTTCTCTTAAGCCTTTCTCTTCGTCCAATGAATCTGGATTGATTGCTGTTTATAAAGCTTCTCAAGATCCTTGCTGGAGACTGTAGCTGGAGAAGGCACAGGAGTGCCTTTCACACCTGTGCTGTTGTAGAAAAGCATTTAAAGTAAAATCTTCCTGAATCGGGAGCATCCCAAGGTAGCTTGTAACAGAATTTGAGGCAGACATTGGCAGAGTTGTCTGTACAGTGATGTAAAAGCCCTCTTTTCCTGACCTAAAACTGGGTCCCGAAGCCAGAAACAGACTTCTCCTGGCTCTGCCTCCTCCTCCCTGATCCTCTGATCCATCTCGGGGCCATTGAGTCCTGTGGTTGTACTTCAGAGTATTCTCTCACTGGCCATTTCCGTTCTTACTCGTAGTTACTGCGTTTGATTCCCGGTGTTTCTTGCTTGGATTCTGCAGCAGCGTGGGGACAGACTGCTGTGCCTTTGACCTTTGGTTTTTCCTCCCCTACCCTTGTGTCTTTTATGTGCTTTAGAGAGAGGGTCTCAGACTTCAGTGTGTGTAAGAGTCATTGGGAGGGCTCCTTAAAATGCAGTTTATGAGCTGTCAGGTGTTCTCATATGTTCCCTGGTCTGGGACTCCAGAACGACTCGCAGCTGGCCACGTGATCCCAGTGACCTGACCTGAGACTCTGTCTCCTGGCCCCCTCCCACTGCTCCCCATGGTACCCTGTTTCTCTGGCATCACCCAACAGACCTCGCCCTTCCTGGCCCCTCTGCCTGGAGGCTGCCCTTGTCGTCTGCTACATGGCTGGGTATCTCCCGGAGAGGAGAGTACTCCTCTGGGCACATCTTCAGCTGCTGGAAGGTGTAGCAGGAATGAGCTTCTTGGGAAATGACACACTTGGGGCAGGGCAGGCCTTTGCTCTGCTTCTCCAGAGCAGTTGCATCATTGGGAAAGGTAAGAGGGCCTCCGTCAGTCGTTTGGGGGACGGCTTGTGTACCTGCTCAGTTGTGGGTTCTGCGGCGGCCCCCCTGGGCAGGGTGGCCTGGTGTCAGCCTTGCTCAGCTGCCCAGGGCCCCCATCTCCTCCAGCTTCTGACCGCCAAGCTGCCTGCCTCCCTCCCTCCCTCACATAGGTCTGTTTCATTTGGGTTTAAATCTTGGTTTCCAAATGTCAGTAATGTTCAAGAATTACTTAGGGGGCTTGTTCAAATGCAGATTCCTAGATCCCACCCCCAGATAGTCTGACCTGGGGAGCTGAGACCTGCCGGGTGCCCAGGAGGCCTGATCTAGGCCCCAGCGAGTGGCCCTTGCGCAGACCCGCCCCTTTCTTCCTTAGAACCCAGAAGCACAAAAGCCTGCTTTGCTACAAAGAGACTGGAGAGGCTCTCTGAAGGCAGGACGTTTGCTCTGTTCTTCTGCTCAGATAGTCTTGGGGACAAGTGCCTGCCGCAAACGGAAAAGAGACTCTAGTTTTCGCCTTTGTTGTGTCCAGTGGCCGAGAGAGGTGAGGTGGAGTCACCTCATCTTCCATGTCCCGCTGAGGTCTTGGTGAGAATCTGCAGGGTGTCCATGGCAAGGGGGAGGCAAATAGCAGCTCCTCAAGCTGCAGTTCCCAGTCATGGAAGTCATGGCTTCTGGAATAGCAGTCTTCAGTTATACCTGTACTTGCAAAGAGCCCCAACAATTAAATGTATTTGAAACATTTTCTGCATGTGATTATGTAGAGTCATGCACTTTCATTTATTTGATTTTTTTTTTTTTTTTTTGCTGTGGTGTGTCTTTGTTGCTGCTCATTGGCTTTTTCTTTTTTTTTCCCCCCCACTGGCTTTTTCTAGTTGGTGAGTAGTGGCTACTCTCTAGCTGCTGTGGTTGGGCTTCTCATCGCAGTGGCTTCTCTTGTTGCAGAGCACGAGCTTCAGTAGTTGTAGTACATGGGCTTACTTGTCCCATGGCATGTGGGATCTTCCCAAACCAGGGATTGAACCCGTGTCCCCTGTATTGGCAGGTGGATTTTTATACAATGAACCACCAGGAAAGTCCATGGACTTTTAAATTATCAAGGAATGCTTGTTACTTTTGAAAACTGTACTTGCAGTCCCTGGAAGCATGTGTGTGTGTGTGCGTGCGCGCGTACACGCGCGCACACGCGGCCTTGCCACACGGCTGTCACCAAAAGGCGCTCTGTCTCTCTTATTTGGAGGCAGCAGCACTGGGTCTACCCCATCACACAGGATGGGATTTGAGAGGAACAAGGACAGTTTTCTGAGGATCGTAAGAGTTTCCAAGGCTGGCCTACGCATGATAATTCACTTTCTAAAAACAACCTGTGCAGCTCGCGTGCCTCTGACGCTGCTTCTGTGCTTAGACCTGGCTCCTGCTGTCTGCAGCTCGAGACGAGCACCCTCCCTTGACACTCGGTGCCCCTCAGCCTCGGCCCCTTCTTCCTTGGGGTCGGCTCTGGGGAGGTTGGGGTCAGGTCCCCCCTACCCCTTGCGAGTGGCAGTGTCCTGCGGCTGTGCTGGGGCCCCAGGAACGGCTTGCCTTGGACTGTGAGTCACTCTCCCTTATTAAGCATTAAAGTGTAGTTGATTTACAATATTGTGTTAGTTTCAGATGTACAGCATAGTCTTTTGGTTTTTTGTTTGTTTGTCTTTGCAGATTATTTTCCATAGAGGTTCTTACAAGACTGTGGCTTTAATTCCCCTTGCTATATAGTAAATCCTTGTTGTCTACCTACTTTTTGTATAGTATGTAACAAATTTATGGTTATCAAAGGGAAAGGGGAACTGTGGAAGGGACAGATGAGGAGTACGAGATACAAACTAACTGTCCTTTCTGAGCTTGGGTTTAGGTCAGGTGCAGATCAGGGCATTCTTTCCTCAGACTTTGTATTCTTTTTTTTTTTTTTCTCTTCTGACTCTTGCGACCCCATGGACTGTAGCCTGCCAGCCTCCTCTGTTTGTGGGATTTTCCAGGCAAGAATACTGGAGTGGGTTGCCATTTCCTTCTCCAGACTTTGTATTCTTATACTTTTCAAGCTGAGCCCACTGCCACGGTGATTTCTGTCATCTTCTTTGTCAGTGGCAGGGTGTTCTGTGGCTCTGTGAACAGACTGCAGGCCGGGATGGCTCCCCACCCTTCCACTCAGTCTGTTCCTCTCCTTGTGCCCCAGTCTCCTCCAGGTGGGGGCATCTGGTCCCTTCCTCTGGCTTTCTGCTCCTGCCTCGGCTTTTCTCCCTTCCTCTCCCCTCCCCCTCCTGGTCCTGGCACCACTGTAACCGGGAAGGTGGCTGATTGTTTTTTGTATTAGGTCTTTTGGTTGTAATAATTTCCCTTCTCACAAAAATTCCAGTTATTTGAATTTTCCAACTGTTCGGGCTCTGGCTAAGTGGGGCTTAATTTCATCTGAGGATCTGAAAACTTGGTGCTTATCGACTATACTGTTGAAGATGCTGAGGAAGGGAGATATTTTGATAAGTCAGTGGATGCAAAATATTATGCTTTCAAAATGACTCTTCCTTCTGGTCCTTCGAGGCTGAAGCATCCTGCCCACATCGCATTCTGCCCTGGGCTTCATTCTCTGTGACTAGCCTTGTGGGCTGAAGTCACTTCCTGATCTGTCTCCCCTCTCTTTATCTGTATCATTCATCTTAGCTTTTACTGCTTTGTTAAAGGCAAAAGTAATGCACAGAGTGTAACTCTAAAATGTTTGGAAGCTATGCAGTATTGTAAACCTGTATAAATTCTTAACAAAGTTAGTGGTTTGGAAGGATTTTCGGGAGAACTCCATCTAAAAGGTAGTAAATTCCTTAAAATAACTGAACTTCGGCTTATAACAAGGTCATTGTTTGGCAGCATTCATGTTTTTAAAGCTTTCCAGAACTTGGAGGAGGAAATTATTCTCAGACAATGTAGTGATTGAAAAATAAAACTAATAAATTAACATTTTCATTGTTTGCCAATGATCGATTTCCTTTCTTCCAATGTTTTACCCCACATTCTGAATAAATTAAACCATGTGAAGAACTAGAAGATTAGCTTTACTTTTTTTTCTGGTTGAAATTGGTTTTGCAGAAGTGGAAATTTGGCAGCAAGTATGGAAACTAGCAAATCAGTTTACAGTGTTCTCTGCTTTCTTTAATGAAACCTGAAAGAATGAGGAAAGACTCCATGGCGTCAAACAAGAGAAGACTAAATTGTGTATGTTTTCTGAAATTTTATTTTTACCCTTAATTATTCAGTAGCATGTAGAACAATATGTCCAGACTCTAGTTGGCTAGTAGTTGCCTCCCAGTGTGTAGAATTTCAACTTCAGTAGTTATTTTTTGCTGATTTCATGGAGATGTTGGGAAATATATTTTCTAAGAATAGTCTAAAATGAAGAGGAATGTGGTAATTTAAGAAAAAACTGTGACCTAATGGCATATAAGCAGTTGGCTGATGTCCAACCAAGATGTTGACCTCTAATGAACTTGACCTCTAATGAGGTGGTGGAACCATGGATGTATTTTCAGTTAAAATGACTAATTAACATGGGATTGTTGACAGCATCTGTATTTCTTTCACATGAAGTGGGGCAGATGGATGTTTCTTTGAACAATGGTTTCCTCATCAATATACGTTTTCCAGCCTGCTGCAGCTCTCGTGAGCGCATCTGATGGAACATGGCTTGCGTATAGTATATCCGAGTTGCAGTGTCAGATAAACAACATGTTTTATTGACTTTTAAATAACATGTCTCTCTTCATCCTTGGACAGTTTATAGGTTTCTACACCGGGCCTGGTCCTGCCTTTGAGTTGATCTCCCTGTGTTCTTTCACTCCCTCACTTGGGTGCTGATCTCCCCTTTGCCCAGGTGGCCCTTCCATTACCCCAATGGTGGCTCCTGTCACCTGAAGCCAACGTGAACATGCTGCAGTGTTACCTGAATACCTGCTGTCAAGAAAGTGCTCTCTGCTGAGGGGTCTGCTGATAGACTTAAATGTTGAGAATTCCATGAGGCATAGTCAAGACTAAAATGATCTTGAATTTAGTTTGCTTCTTCATGCTGGTTTGGATACCTTTAGGATTTCCTGTATCTCTGGTTGCTATGGCAGAGGCTCAGCATCTGTGTGAATAAAGGTGGGGAGAAGCCCACAGGATGATGGCTCCCAGGCCCCCACTACTTAGTCCACTGATGGAGACTGTGGCCACCACTGAGGGTGAAAGAGTCTGGTTTTGCCTCTTCCCATGGCTTCAGCATCTGGCACAGGGCCCAGGTGTTGGAGTCTGGAAGCCCATGTGGAATGAAAGCTCCTCCTTCCGCTTGAGTCAAAGCCAGTCACTGCGAATGTGCAGAAGCCCTGGGCCCACCACCTCTCTGACCTTGTTTCTGGGACCTTTGCCCATGTTCACTGTGTCCAGCACCTGTCCTTATTCTGGAACCTACCCCAAGAAACTCCTGTCAAATCCTGGCCTCCTTCCAGACTCAGGGGGATGTGCTGGCTCACCCTGTCTGCTGGCACAGGTGCCTCCATGGCACCTGCGGGCTGGATGCTGGTCCAGGGGTCAGGGGTTCGGGTGGGCTTGGATGCTCTTGGGTTGCTGCCTCCTGCCTCCAGTCTCTTCCCAGTGTTGAGTGTTCACTTCCTCCCAGGACCAGGCACTTGGCTAGTAGGAACAGCTCTCTACCAAGAACTGGGTCTCTATTGGATGTTAACTATTAATATAGGTTGGTAAAAAACTGAGGACAGTTTTCATCTTTGGCTTCTGAAAACTGGTCTTGACATTGATGGGCTTGCTCGTGTCTGTCCTGCTTCCCCTGTTACATTTTGGGTTTTCAGGGAACTAACAACCTAGGTCCTCCTTATTTTCTGAAAGTACATGGCAGGAAGTTTGGGATGTTATAACGGGTCTTCAAAATGCCGCTGCTTCTCCAGCCTGCGTTGAACCTGTGCGCTTGCCCGCCCTCCCCCAGCCTTTGAGGGTCAGGACTTTGGCACCCACACGGCCCATAGCATCTGCATTTGAATGTGAGTGAGGCTGCTGCATGGAGGTCACTGGATGAGAGGCCCTTCCAGGAGGCCTCATCCACCGACAGGGAGGCTCTGAGGCAGAGAAGGGCCTTGATGTCCTGCAGTCCTCATCACACTTGGGGATCTTTTCTGGAGGCGTCGGGCTTTGCCTTTTTTCCCTCCCTTGAGTTTGGAAATCAAGCTGCTGAGGCTGGGGTGCCAACCTACGAACTGCCCCCAGGAACAAGGGGATGAAGGGCCAAAGGCAGGAAGATGAACGGTTTGGGTGGAAACAGGACTCAGACCCTTCTCCTTTCAATTTCTTATGCTGTGACCTCTACTCCAGCACACTTTGTGATCTTAAAGATCTGTAAAGTGAAAATTGGAAAAAGTCTGCATTTGAGGGGGTCCGCTGCTCAAAGTCATTGTTCAAGGGTCAGGTCAGTTGTAGCAGTAAACTCCCCACCTTGGACCAGAACACCACTTAAAAGAAGCCAGTATCTTTTTTGATGTTTCCTTAAGGTGCTTTTACTAGTTTTGCCAAAAACTCATGTTCTCCTCAGTTCAGTCCTCAGTTTGGGTCGACTCTTTGCCACCCAATGGACTGTAATATGCCAGGCTTCCCTGTCCATCACCAATTCCTGGAGTTTGCTCAAACTCAAGTCCATCAAGTTGGTGATCCATCCAACCATCTCATCCTCTGTCCCCTTCTCCTCCTGCCTTCAGTTTTCCCCAGCATCAGGGTCTTTTCTAATGAGTCGGGTCTTTGCATCAGGAGGCCAAAGGATTGGAGTTTCAGCTTCAGCATCAGTCCTTCCAATGAATATTCAGGACTAATTTCCTTTAGAATTGACTGGTTTGATCTTGCAATCCAAGGGACTCTCAGAGTCTTCTCCAGCTCCACAGTTCAAAAGCACCCATTCTTCTACGCTTAGCTTTCTTTATAATCCAACTCTTACATCCATACATGACTGCTGGAAAAACCATAGCTTTCACTATACGAACCTTTGTCGATAATACCTCTGCTTTTTAATAGACTGTCTAGGTTTGTGTGTTGCTGCTAGATTTGAAACATTACATCTCTGTCTAGGCCCCAGAAGCTTCCATCTTAATGGCCTTTAAGCCTTGGCTGCACGTCAGCAAATACGTGCGCACCTACGTGTGCGTCATATGCATGCGCGCGCCCTTGTGTGCGTGCGTGCTTTCCTGAGTGCCTGCGTACGTACTGTGTGCGTGCCTGTGTGCACGTCTCAGAAGCTCAGCCCGGCCGCCATGTTGGCTGTTGCGCGACCTCGCAGTACAGCGGTGCCCCGCGGCTCTTTGGCCTGGTTTCCTCACAGGTGGTTCTGGCCTGTGTAAAGTTGAACGAAGGAGCTTCTGAATGTTGCGGCCCCAGACAGTCAGGCCAGAGCAGAGTGGAAAACTGTCCGGTTTCCTGTCAGGCCAGAGGCCGTTCACTTGGCGAGGCCCGACCTTCCTCAGGAGTTGGTGTTGGCCGTGGGCCCGGCCTGTGCAGGGGCCACCTGGGCTGGACTTGTCGGTGGTGGCAGTGGGCGATGAGCTGCACCACCCTGGGCCATTTGCGCTGGAACAGCTCAGCCCCGGGGAGAAGGCGACCATCGCTGGGTCCTGGCACCGGAAACCTGGTCCTGCGTCAGTTCGTCCAGCTGCCCGTGGGCTCCTCTGCGGCCCGAGCAGCTGGGAAAGGAGTAGTCTTCTGCTTCCCTAGTCCCTCCGTAACGAGCCCGCAGCTACTGCTGATGGCGAAACACTGCCCACGCACGGGAGTCGTCCTGTTCTCAGGGGCCTCTGTTCCAGAGGACCCGCTGCCAGGCCTCATACCAGCCTCAGCCTTCCATTACGTTAAAGAGAATTCACCGAGGTTGTGCAAGTTAAGAATGGCTGTGGCTCTGCATTCACCGGTTGCCCAGTGGTTAAGAATTCATCTTCCAACGCAGAGGATGCCTGTTCAATCCCTAGTGAGGGGGTACGAAGATCCCATATGTGCGAGGGCAGCTAATTCCGTGTGCCGCAATGAATGGTACCCGCACACAGCAGTGAAGATCCCACATGCTGCAACTAACGCCTGACCCAGCCAAACAGATATTAAAAAGGACATGGCCCGTTCCTCGATTTCTCCCATGACCTGAACCTTGTGCCCTTCTGTGCGCCCTTCATGTACGAGGGGCCCCCGGCGGCCTGCTCCTCTGCAGGGCTGCCTAAGCCCTGCTTTGCACCGGCTCCTCGCGCCTCCAGCCGCAGCCTCTGATTGCTAAAAATCAGAGGTCAGGAGGTGGACCCATCCTCAGGTGCTCAGCATCGGGGGTGGTTCAGGAGGACCGCTGCCAGACCTTGTGTGAGCACCTGTGCTTATTAATTCTCTTGAGTGAACCGCCCCTCCCGAGGCTTAGTTTCCTGGGTTGGGGCATGTTATTCATTCTCAGCCTTCTTTCTCCGAAGCATTGAGCTTGGTGTGGAGCTGTGCTTTGTGGGAAGAAGGAAAAGACCTGCACTTATAGAGCTCAGGGTGGAGGGAGCTGGGTGTGTTCTGTCTTCTGGGCCTGGTACTTCCTCTGCCTGAGTGGGGAGGATGGTTTGGTAACCCCTCGAGTTCCCTGCTGTGGGTCACTGGCTATTTTCACATGTAGAAATAAGCCCAAGAGAGCTAGTTATGCTGAGAAGTGATGAGTTTATTGAAATTCTCTGCCTTGTTTGTCATGGAACTGGTGTTTTGAGTTTTTCTTGGCTTTAGTGTGCGCAGTCTGCTGCCTAAGAGGTTGAGCACCAGGGATAAATCTTGGAAATAATTTTCAGATTTATTGAGTGGTTTATGAGGGAGTAAGAATATATAATAAGATCCTGAATATAGATTTTGGAAGAGTATGGTGTGTTTCTGTGATGAAAGAAGTTTTAATTTTGTACTTTCTTTAGTAATTTAACTGACTTGAATGTTTTAAAATCTCTCGTTTTTATACTAGTCCTTTCAAAATGTAAAATAGATACAACTTGAGTAACAATATTCTTTGTAATAAAAAAACTAATTTTAATCTTAAGGATAGAAACTGGATGATTTATGCATTCAACTTTTAAACAGCTTAATGTCTTGCTTAAAAATTACAAATCATTGTTAAAATGATGATCTTAAAATCAGTTAAAAAATGATCTTAAAGAACCTTTGAAGTAGGTTGTCAGGAAGTTGACAGTAGCATTTTGTTTCAGATTTAGAGTCAGGGCATTTGACCTACACAGGTTTTTCCATTTTGGTTGGGAATGAATATGTATACAAATGGAAAGTTAAGAATGATTCTGACTTTGGAAATTTTCTTAGGGATTTTGTGTTGTTGTTGTTTAACATTCAGCTAATAGCTACATGCCCAAGAATTGGCAAGGATATTTGGCAAAAGTGGTAACTGTGGAGAAGAACTACTAAGCAGTGACTCAGGTTCACAGGTAAAATGACATAACCAGTCCCAAAGAAATTGTCCATTCATCATTTGGAGATAAGACAAGATGCTCAGTGTCTTCCACCTATTTTGAAATTAATTTTGAGGCTCAGTTCTGCTTTGAAGGATTGCACAAATTCTATTGCTTTGGCCTTATTGTAGTAACCGGAGATTGACAAATCATAGCCCTTTTAATTTGGCTTACAGTTAGTCCCCTATATAAAAATGAGTTTCATTCTGAGAGCATACTCTCTAAGTCTCATTTGTTTGTAAGTCCAATGAAGTTAGCCTAGGTCCCCACCAATTAGCTATATAGAACTGTACTGTAATAGGTTTACAATACTTTTCGCACAAGTAATATACAAAAAACAAGCACAAAAACAAAACATTTTAAATCTTACAGTACGGTACCTTGAAGAGTACAGTAGTACATTACAACAGCTAGCATACAGAGGCTGGCATCGAGTGAAAGGGCAACAAGAGTTACTGGCTGGAGGGAGATGGTAGAGCTGAAGGATCATTGGCAATGGGAGATGGAGGGCAAGCTGCAGTTTCACACCTGATGTTGCTGGAACGCGAACTTGAAGGTTTTTATGTAGGGGACTTAACTCTATTTTTAAAAAAATGTTAAGGGCCTCCCATGTACTACATATTCTTCACAAGCATGATGATACCAGGGTGATGGTGATTTGCATTCTTGCCCACAGAAAGCTCATACTCAAATAGGAGAAATGAGTTTTTGTTTATGGACGGATGAGGCAGGTATGGAGAGCTGTTTTGATGTGGTAGTGTGTGCATTTAACATATGCATGTATTATAGACTCCTGTGTTTAATTAGCAAATTAAATATATTTACTGTTGCTGCAAAACAAATGACTGTAAACTTAATAGCTTAAATTGACACCCGCATATAATTTCATGATTTCCATTGGTTGGGAGTCTGGGAATGGCTGCTTAGCTGGTTTTATACTAAGGATCTCAGAGGTTGCAAACAAGCTTCAGCCTAGCTGTGTTCTCTTCTGGAGGTGTGAGTGGGGCAAGAATCCACTTCTAAACTCATTTAAGTGAACAGGATTCGATCCCTTGTAGCTGTAGGTCTGATGTTCCTGTTTCTTTGCTGGTTGTCAGCTGGCGACTGTCCTCAGTGCCTAGAGGCCCCTGTGGTTCCTTGCTGTGTGGCCCCTTCACAGGCCCTTCAGAGATGATTATGCACTTCTTGAGAGCTGCAAAGGGAGTCCCTCACTTTCTATTAATAGTAGGCTGACATGGAGTCTTAAATAGTGAAACCAGTTCAAGGGAATGACATCTCATTGCTTTTGTCATGTTCTGTTGGTTAGAAGCAAGTCACAGATTCTTCCAACACTTATGAGGAGGGAATTATGCAAAGGTGTGACCTCACTGGCAGTCACCTTAGAATTGTATCCACCGTATACATTTCTGGTTATTCCACTGACTTGTGTTCCCAGGAAATCAGCATTTGAATCCCAGGAAGACTGACAGGAGCAGTCTCAGTTGAGGAATAAAACCATCTTCAGGAAAGTCAGAAGTTGGTTGTTTTCTTCTCTCAGTGAGTAGAAGGCAGGAGGGAGTGTCTGTAGGTTCACAGTATTGGTAGGAAGGAGTTACATAAAAATAGAGGGGTATTTGGCTTGTGTGTTCAGGGTGAATGTCCACAGGAATCTCACAGGGTCCTTTGGCTGGATACAGTCATTTTTTATTTGAATGTCTTAGTCTTGACTGATCACTCAGGAGTGACATATGGCAGGAACATGCTTCAGGGGGCAGGTCTCCTGCTGCAGCACACAAGCTAGACAGATGGTGGCTTATTCACCCTTGGACAGGAATGTAATCCCACACGTTGGCAGGCTGGGTGCTGAGAGGTGCCTGTGCCATTTGAGACAGAGCTGACTGAGTTGACCTGGAACTGCTTTGTCAGGCATTAGGTAGTCACCTGATGTGACCTGGAATGGTGTGAAGGACAGTGTGCTCATCAAACTGGGAGGAGGATGCTGGTGACAGATCGTGTGAACTGAAACTAGACAGTCAGGAGTCTGTCCTACCAGCAGGGTGGAGGGCAGAGGTGAAGACAGCCTTGCAGACCCAGATCTTGAAAGTAAGCACTTTAGCTAGGTCTAAGCATGGGTCATTGTTGCTTCCACAAAATTAAACGTGTTTCAGGGGAGGAAAAACGTGCAATCTGTTTCCTTCACAATTAAGGATTAGTGATCAGTGTGGATGACAGATACTTTGGGTTCATAAGCTACAGCCATATTTAGGATCTCTGCAGTTAAAACCTAGTCCAATAGAGATGTTGTCTATTATATATGTTTGCCACCCATCATTGAAGAAAAGGCCTGTGACTTTGACGAAACAAGTCTGTGTCCTTTGATTGGAGACTGAGAGCCTGGTCGCCCTGTGGCTGCTGAAGAGCTGTTTGGGGGAGTTTATCCCCAGTTCATGCCGTGTACCCCAGATTGTGTGCTGGGGGCTTCTCTCTTCCTTCTCTCTATTATTTGATGCTAGTTTTATTCATTTTGGTGTTTGTGCCTTTTATTGTGACAGTCCTCTAGTATTTTTTAAAATATATTTAAAAAATAATTTTATTTACTTCTGGCTGTGCTGGGTCTTTGTTGCTACGCAGGCTTTTCTCTAGTTTCAGCGAGCAGGGCCTGTTCTCGAGTTGCATTGCATGGGCTTCTCATTGAGGGGGGTTTCTCTTGTTGTGGAGCATGTGTTCTAGGGTGCACGGGCTTCAGTAGTTGTGGCATGTGGGCCAGTAGTTGTGGCTCCCAGGCTTTAGAGCTCGGGCTCAATAGTTGTGGCGGGTGCATGGCCTTAGTTGGTCCGTGGCACGTGGGATCTTCCTGGGTCAGGGATTGAACCCATGTCTCCTGCATTGGCAGGCGGATTCTTTACCAGTTAGTCCCAGGGAAGCCTCTAAATGGGCATCTTTTAAAAAAAATTTATTTGGCTGCCTTGAGTCTCAGTTGTGGCACGTGGGATCTTGGTTGCAGTGCGTAGACTCTCTAGTTGTGGCAGGCAGGCTCCAGAGTATGGGAGCTCAGTAGTTGCATTGTGCAGGCTTAGTTGCTCTGCAGCATGTGGGACCTTAGTTCCCTGACCAGAGATTAAGCCCGTGTCCCCTGCATTGAACGGCAGCTTCTTAACCACTGGACCACCAGGGAAGTCCTCTCTAATATTTTTTGGAATTTGGGGAAGGGGATGGTTCACTAAGGGAAGCCAAGAAATGTTTCACTGGAATTCTTTATTTTTCCTTTCAGCAGTTCAAGCTCCATGTCGGTAACATCAAAGTGCTCTCTCCTCATTGGACTGTTTTCAGGAACTGACATCAGTTTTCATATAGCTTATGCTTAAAAAGGTGAGTAGAGCTTGAGACTCTTCTCTTTGATACTGTTTGTGAAGCAGAGCTTGCTACACTACTGACTGTTATGAGATGGTGTCCCTCTCAAGAATGTGGTCCCAACTCCGAGGTACAAAAACTATTAATATCTTCCCAGTGTAACTGGGATTGAAGGAAAGTTGCATGGTATCAGATTAAATGGGACTTTTTCTTTTTTAATACCCAAGTATTACCAAGTATTATTCACAGTGGGCTGTGAATGTATATAGAATGTTTCTAGATTTACTAGAATATCTGAAGAAAAATAATAATCTTGCTATTCAATTTGTCTTTATTGCTCCGCCTGAGCATTTAATACCCAGATGTTTAAAAACATTTAAGATTGGTGAGAAGTGGGATTTTTTCTTTCTCATTCTGAATTCTTTGTTTTGCTTGGTTTCCAACTTTGTAAAATGGAAGTAATACTGGGATTGCTGTGGGACGTGAGGAGCCACCGTGCTTCCTATGGCACCTGGCGTGTAGTGCACTCAAAACGGCTACTGTAGCAGCCAGTGGGCAGGTTTTCCTTTCTCTGTGTTGATGTGATCTGTACCATAATGGGATGTTGGCCTCCTAATCTGCTGTGTTTGTTCCAGTGTTACTTCTTAAGGGCGGGGTATGAGTGGCCTGACCTTGGTGCATCTGGAAGTAGGGGCTTAGATGCCTCCTCAGAGCCAGCCCTCATGGGGGACAGTCAGTGAAGGTACTGGGGAGAGGGGACTGTGGTGCCAGGAGCAGCCTACCTGCCTTAGTCTGCCTCTTCACCTTTGTGTGCCTCTGTTTCATCAACTCTTAAGTATTTTAATGATTCATCTTCTCCCTAGTTCCCAAGCTGTGGAGAACTTCAAATGAAGAAATATGAGACTCTTTAGGAAAGTAAAAAAATTCTATAAAACATAAGATTTTTTTCCCCCTAAATTTTTATGTGCCAGGCATGACTCATTGTTTATGCCGTATTCCTTACTAGAATGTAAGCTTTCGAAGGGCAAGAATTTCCCTCCCTTCCACTTGTTTTTTCCTCCAGGACTGGAAGTGGTGCCTGCTAGCTTGGAGTAGTTCAGTGAGCCTTTTGTCAGATGGAATGATTGATGGAGAGGCTCTCAGAGCTCATGCAAGCCTTCTTATTCATGGTGGTTGTTGGAAGTAGATGAGGCAATTGGAGAATCGGGAAGGATTTAGTGTGCTTCCTTACTGAGGCACACAGACCCTTCGATTTACATGGACTTTTCACAAGTTGGAAGCTTCCTGAAATTGAAGGTGCTCAGAAGCATGCTGTACTTAACAGACACTCTGAGTCAGTGTGGCTTGCAGTTCCTATGTAGTTCTTTGCTGAGTGGATTTCACCATCAGGGATCTGCAAACATGGAGCCCATTTGGTAGTCTCTCCCAGGGCAGGGTACGCTTCCATAGGGGCACTCAGGCCAAGGGCCTTGTGGGTGGTCAGTCACCGATGGAGCACTTCTTGTTCCTGAAGTTCTCATTACCTGCCAGGGCAGTGTGATGTTGGCAAATCCCTTACCTTCCCTGACATGGGGAGTGTTGCTGAGGTGCACTGTTTTTCTTCTACAATGTGGCACACTGACCACCAGCCTGAGGTGGAACATCGCAGCTCATTTCCAGCAGAGCCGTAGAGGGTGTGGGCACAGTGTAGTTTCTTGTTGTCATCTCAGATGTAGGCCTCTTTGACTTCACCCACCAAAACCTGAAACTGTTTTTAAGTAGAATTTTGCTGGGTAACTGAACACACCACTGGACTGATTCCCTAAGGAGTGTGATTCTGTGATTGATTTACAGAATTTTGACAGAAGTAGAAATAATTCTTGCAAACTACATAAGTACCCAGTTCTCTCCCATATATGGAGTTACCTCATTCTGTCAGCTATTTTAAGCAACTTTCAGAATTGGTAATGGAAAACTTTTTCTTGACTACATTACTGTATATGGATTTTAATTAAAAGTAAAGCTGTATTGCTCCTTCTGACTACGACAGGAGTTAAGAGCAGATTCCCATCTGCAGAGCTGCATGTTGCCTGGTGCAGTGTGGCAGCAGGTTGGTGCAGTGCAGGTCATTTTTAGGCACATACTTGGATTCTGAGGTGGTGTAAGAGCTTTTATCCCTAAGATAGGTTCTCACAGCTGACTGTTCTGGAGTTTATTCTTGCTCTGTCACTTGTAAAATTCTGTCCCTTGAAGCTCACAGCTGGACTGGGACACATTCCTGCATGCTGATGGAATGGACTGGTGGCATTACCACAGTGCTCTGTCTGCTGGGCTGGGAAGGCCCAGGGAGGTCTGGGCTTTTCATTAACTACAAAATGTGCTTGTTTTACTGTACAGTGCAATTTTTTGGACTTGGTTTTAGAATCAGGTTGAGCTCCCATGTCTGGGTTGTTATTAAACGTGTTTTAAAATTTAGACCTCCTTGATAAATCTGAACACAGGTGCCTCTTTGCCATATCACGTCTATAAGGTATAGTTGGAAACACGACCTTTGGCCCAAATTCTGTGCTTGCTGCTTTCACTCACTTTGTTACTCTGGGAAACCCTAACCTCCTCTGGGTCTAAGGTCTTCTCATCTTTATGTAGGATATTAATTGTTTTGTGGAATTACTGTGAAGATGCTTAATTCAGCATTCAGTGCATAGTCAGAGCTCGATGAAACGTCAGCTCTTGTTTTTCATCCAAATGCTAGCTCTTACCCAAGGACCATGGCTGTTTGGGTCAGAGAAAGAGAGTGGAGGTGGATCTTCCCATTCAATTTCAGGAGTAAGAGGTGTGCTGAAGAGTTCCATGAGGTGTCTTGCTGGAGTCAGGAGGGTGAAGTGCTGAAGCCCTGGCTGAGGACAGAGCTGCTGGGATGGGGGTGAACAGGTCATGAATTGCAGCTTCTTGTACCTTCTCCTGTCCTCTTCATGAGACGTAGACATGGTCAGCTTTCAGCACTGAGTGGATTGTGCTGAGTGGAATGTGAAGTGGATGATGAGGACCAGGGAGCCAAGTGGAAGTTCCAGTGTGAGATGTGTGGTCCCAGTGGGGAGGTGCTCCAGCAGTCAGAACATGACTGTAGATACAGGTGATGCAGCCTTACCTGAGCTTCTGTTTTTGTGTTACATTTAAACTTTCAGGCTACATCAGAGAAGATGAGTAGTGTTGGGAGAAGCATCACCTCCGAGTACAGGTCTCTGCTGTTCACACTGTCTGAAGGAATGCTTACTTTCTCCAGATGTGTTTTTGCCAGTGTCCAGTAAAACAGATTAAACTGTGGAAGGTTTATGCTGGGGGTTCCCTAACTTGAAGGAGGATTTAAACTCTGCCTCACAGTTAGGTTGGGGTCATTCAGAAGCTGCACCAAGATGTCCTGGCACTGTGAGAAGCCAGGCAGTGTTGGCCGTCAGGTTGGGGTCATTCGGTGCCTCTCTGGCCTTCGAGGTTGTCATCAGGGGAGGTGACACCAAGATTCCCAGTCGGGGGTGCGTGTCCTGGGACAGATCCCAGGTAGACTTGGTCCAGGGTCCCTCTTGGCTTGTGAGAGTTTCCTGGTTCTCCAGGTCTCATTCAGGCTCTCCCACCTTCTGTGTTCTTCCTTCCTCCCTACCCGCCCTCCCCCCGCCAAGCCATGTGTGCAGCATCAGGGGACTCAGATTTGAGTCCCATCTCACTGCTTTCCCCTCATTCTTCCACTTTAAGGTGAAGAGTGGCATGGAGAAAAGCTACTAGAGTTCATCAAGGGCATCAGGGATGCTTTATGGTAAGGAGGAAGACCCAGCAAGGCAAAGGGGAAGGCCAGCAGGCAGACACCACTTCTAGAAACTGGGAGGAGAGTCCTGTTGCTTCAGCCATCTCTGCCTGTGGCCTGGGAGATTGAGCATTTACTCTGCCTGGGCATTGGGTGCTGTTCTTGTGTTGTTAAACTAGACTGTTTTCTCATCAAGTAGACATTCAGAGACACTTAGAAAAACACCTTTATGTTTCTTGTTAAATCAAAACACACAACAACCTCGTCAGTCGATGCCTAGCACAGTGTCAAACTGCTAAAAAGCTAGCAAATGTTACACCTAAATTTTTTGTGGGGGAGGTAAAGGTGGGGGGGGGTGTGGAGGAGAGTATAAAAATAAATCTTTTAGAGAATCTGGGTTGCTTGGTGGCATGTGTATTTTTCCATGGTGGAGGAGGTTAGAAATAGCATTACTTTTTATGGGTTTCTCAGCAGCAGCTCAAAGATTTGGCTTTGTGGGCTTGGTCTGTGTGTGTGGGTGAGGCGGCTCCAGCAGCCTTGCAGGGTAGAGGCAGTGCCTGTCTGTCTGCACCCCCCACCAACCCGCCTGCCTGCCCCCCCTCCCACCTCCCCCCGCAGCTATCACCCGGGTGAACAGTGCTCATGTGTGAATGTGATCTCCAAGGTTAGGCTATTGTGGGGACCTGCCTGTGGCAGCAGATGCCGCTGGAGCAGATGGAGCCTCAGCGGTTCCACAGAGTCACACGGGTGCTTGTGCGAGGGTAGGTGCCAGGCGTGGGTGCTGTGATCTGGGAGACATCCTCTGGGGTTGCTGTGTGTCTGCTGGCTGGACCTCCTGGTCCCTGTGAGCTGGCCTCTCCTTTGAGTCTTTTTTTTTTCCTTTTTTTAGGTCCCAGGCTTTCCTTTGAGTCTTAATCTCAGCGGGGTGGGGAGGCCACTCCTTCAGAAGGGGCCCTCAGGGATTTTTGAAATTTGTTAGTTATGTAATTCTTACAGATGGAGGTGGGTCTCCCAGTGTTTCTCAGGGTCAATGCAGGAAGGAAATGGAAAGAGGTAGCCACTGGGACAGAGATTTTTAACCCCAGGGGACCCAGGAATTTGAGTTCTTTGAAATTGTGCCTGTTACTGTAGAGAAGGCCAGGGCTTTGATGGGATTCTCAGTAAGATTTTGATCTCCGTAAAGGTGAGGTAAAGTTCAGTTAACTTGGAAAAGTCATTTTGGAAATGTGGTGAGTGTGGGGAGAGGAGGTGTTGGCAGGATGTCCGCTTATAAGTTATGTGGCAACACAAGAGGGGACCTGCATCTGCTGGGGTTTTTCTTTGTGGGCTTTTTTCTTGAATTTTCTGTAACATTGTATTGGGAGTGGTTCCTGCCAAAGGCCAGTTGCCAGTGCTTGATTACCTTTGCAAGGTTGGCACTTGGGAGGGGGCCTGGCTGCTTGCACATTTTTGGGGGTCTGTGACTTCATCCTGACATTAAAAAAAAAACCACAAAAAACTTTTACTGATTTTTTTTTTTTTCCTTTCTTGGCTGTGCTGGGTCTTTGCTGCTGCACGTGGGCTTTCTCTAGTTGCAGTGGGCAGGGACAACTCTCTAGTTGCAGTGTGTGGGCTTTTCATTGTGCTGGCTTCTCTTGTGGAGCACATGCAGGCTTCAGTAGGTGTGCCTCCCGGCTCTGGAGCATGGGCTCAGTAGTTGTGGCACACAGGCTTAGTTGCCCCTTGGCATCTGGGATCTTTCCGAACCAGGGATTGAACCTGTGTTCCCTGTGTTGCAAGGTGGATTCTTAACCACTGTACTACCAGGGAAGCCCCTCAGTCTGACATTTAATCAGCAGTTTTCCCCTCTTTCGCTGGGTCTGTTGTACCATGTTCTCTACAGTTTTTCTGGAGACTCTCAGGGGTGATTATGATAGGCCAGCAGCTGTCAGAGGGCATGGAGGAAACCTTAGGCGACAGGTACTTCACCTGCACTTCCACTGCTCGCCGTAGCTTTGGCACTGCTCAGAGGTGCCCGCTTCTGCATGTTTTTTCTGAGTGGCCAGTCACCTTGAGGGGACAGGATCACTGGGGAATCATGCCGATGACTTGCAAACACAAAGTGTTACAGCTGCCCTAGGACAAGGTGGGTGAGAGTGCCTCAGCCAGGATGGGAGTGGTACCCATGCTGCCTGGGCCGCACTGTCCACTGGGAGCAGAAGTGTTTGTGTGGAGTCTGTGAGTGGAGCTGGAGGAGCCAGGAATGTTACTTGGGCACCTCTCTTCCAGAGCAGAATGTCGGGGTGCCCTGGAGCCAGGGCAAATTAGAGCAGGCAGGACTTGTCCCAAACATGACCTGCTTCTGTGCTTGCTTTTTAAAAGTTCCACAGCTGCTACTTGAGATGGAAGTTCTATTCTGTTGTCATAGTTTACCTGAGCAGTTACATTCTGAGAATAATAATGATGTAGGCTCTCTTGAGTTCTCTGCGTGAGTTGATTCCCGAATGCCCAGGGCAGTGACTGGGCAGGCAGTTCTGCTTCCCTGGTGCCAGTCGGGCAGCTGCCATGCCCTGTCACCTCACTCCTCATCTCTTTGTTACCCCTGTGGACTTTGTAAAGATAAGGGAATCTGCTCAGGTTCTTAAGTCATTTGAGAAAAGTTGTTTTAAGGGTCCGGGTGGGTATGGGAAGTATTTTTTAGTGCTTTGCAAGATATGAGAGTGCTTTCGAGTTGTCATTAAGAACTTGTTACCACTTAGTATTGTGGTATTTAAGTCAGTTACCGAATTTTTGATCTTTAGCTGGTTTTCAAACATTCTTCTGCTCCCTTTTTTCAAAAAATATGGTAGAAAATATATAACAGTTTGAAACACTGTGCACTGCTAGTGGTAATGAGAAATGGTCGTGCTACTGGGGAAAACAGTATGTTTTAACCACTTTAAAGTGTATAGTTGAGTGGCGTTCACACATTCACATAGTTGTGCAGCTCCATCCTCAGAATTGTCTTCATCTTGAAAACCTTGAGCTCTGTTTCCATCAACCACTGACTGCTTTCCCCGACCCCAGCCCCTAGCATCCAGTGTTCTGCTCTTTGGCTCTAGGAACTTGACTGCTGTAGATCTGGTACTGGTGGGATCATGGAGTATTTGTCATTTTGTGACTGGTTCACTTCACTTAGCATAGTGTTCTCAAGGCTCATGTTACTGCAAGTGTCAGAATTTCATTCCTTTTAAAGACTGAATAATATTCTATGGTATGTATAGAGCACATTTTGTTCATCTGTTTGTCGATGGACGCTTGGGTAGCTTCCGTCTTTTGACTGTTGGAAATAGTGCTTCTGTGACCATAAACACCTCTTCAAGTCCTTGCTTTCAGTTCTTTGGGTATCCTCATTTAAAAATAAAGTCCCCAAATTATTTTTTCCAAAATTTATTTTTAAAAGCACACTCTCAATTAGATGCTATTGTTATGAAATTGCTAAGTTGTGTCCGACTTTGCCATCCTATGGACTGCAGCACTCTAGGCTTCCCTGTCCTTTGCTGTCTCCTGGAGTTTGCGCAAACTCATGTCCATTGAGTTGGTAAATCCATCCAACCGTCTCATTCTCTGTCACCTCCTTCTCTTCCTGCCCTGAATCTTTACCAGCATCAGGGTCTTTTCCAAAGAATCGGCTCTTTGCATCAGGTAGCCAAAGTATTAGAGCTTTGGTTTCAGCATCAGTCCTTCCATTGAATATTTGGGGTTGATTTCCTTTAGGATTGACTGATTTGATCTCCTTGCTGTCCAAGGAACTCTCAAGTGTCTTCTCCAGCACACAGTTCGAAGGGAATGGCAAACCACTCTAGTATTCTTGCTTCAAGAAGCCCATGAACAGTATGAAAAGGCAAAAAGACACCATTAGGAATCCAAAAGAAAGATATACTTAAGTATGGAGGTGATCTTCTTAAAATTAGCTTCCCAGGTGGCACTAGTGGTAAAGAACTCATCTGCCAGTGCAGGAGACATAATAGACTCAGGTTTGATCCCTGGGTTAGAAAGATCCCTTGGAGGAGGGCACAGCCCCCCATGCCAGTATTCTCGCCTGGAGAATCCTGTGGCCAGAGCAGCCTGGCAGGCAGCAGTCCATAGTGTTGCACAGAGTCGAACATGACTGAAGTGACTTAACACCCACAAATAAACAAGAGTTGGGAGTGGTCCTTTATTATCCTATAATATTTTAGAGGTAATATCATTTAATAATGATAATATCAGCAGGCCTCTCATACATGTTCTGAGTGAAGCATTATTCTTTAGACAAGACTCCAGGTAGGGCCAACTTCCAGGAAAAACCCACCTGGCCTACAAGTTGCTCTTGTGTTGTCAGGGCTGCTGATAAGGGAAACTGACAAAAAATGTGAAGAAAATGGAAAAATTGCAGAATTTTCTGGTCAGACTCTTTGTTTTTCCTGAAGATTGGAAGCATGTAAAATTGTGGTCTTTTATGGATAACAGTGCATTAAGAATTCCATGAGCTCTTTACTGTAATGATTTACAGCGATCTTGTGCAGTAGGAAGGCTTTCGTGTGGCAGTAGCAGTGCCCGCCCTCAGGAGCCTGTCTTCAGGGCAGGGGACACCCGGGCAGATCAAGGGTGATGCTCATGGTGAAGTACAGGGAGTTGTCTCCGTCTCGGCAGACCTGGGCTTCACAAGGGTGCGAAGATGCTCTGTCACCAAGACAGAAAGCTGCTGTTGGAAGAGGAGCAGTGGGACGTGAGCAGGATGACGAGCAGTGTTGGTGATAAAGTTCATCTTGAGCCCACTTCAGAGCTCCAGCTGTGTGTTGGGCCCTCTGGGGGGCTTGGGCTCAGAGATGGCTGGGAAACAGGCCCTGCAGCACAGGGGGTCTGATGGAAGAGACCTGCAGTCATGTCCCTGGTTGCAGTCCACGTTGCTGTGTGCTCAGCATGTGCTACCCAAGGGGCCCAGGCACAGAAGCCTGTGCACACCCCTCACGGAGATGGTGACACGTGAAGTGGGGCCTACAGCACGCTGTGTGTCTGCAGGTGGACACGTGGAAGGAGAGAGCCGTCTGGGCACAGGCGGAGGCTCAGCGAGAGGCACAGCCATGAGAGGGTGAATATGCCTGGGGCTGAGGTGGATTGGGAAGGAAGGTGAGAAACAGAAGGCTGAATAAGAAAGTGAGGGCCAGACCCCAAGTATCTAAATGTTGTGTGTAGGTTGTTATGTGGTAGGGGAGACCTTTTGGGGAAGAAGGTGTCATTAGTTGAGGAAGTTGGGTCTGGGAGCCGTGGGAGGGGTGAGTGGAGGAAGAGACAGAGGCTGAGAAGAGCAGCCCGGAGAAGAGCGAGGAGGCTTCTCAAGGCAGAGACGCTGAGCAGGCTCTGGTGACAGGAGAGGGCCCTGTGGCAAGAGGCCGTGAGTGTCCAGTGAGAGACACAGGATGACTTCGAGGCTTGGGTAAGTGGGAGACAAGTGAGCAGAGACAGGTGGGCTAGGAGGTGGGGATCGCAGCATGAAACTCCGCTGACAGGCCTGGAGGACCTGGTGTGAGAGGCTGGAGGTCAGTCAGACCACAGGCTGAGGCTGGGTTGGAAGAGGGATCTGGGGTTGTCAGCATGAGGCGCAATCACCCCAGAGACACCGGACAAATCCAAGGGTTGGCCTCCTGGAACAGGTGTAAAGGCAACAGATACATAACTTGCTTTGTATTGTTACGGTGATGAAGGTCGATTCTGTTGTCAGGTTTTTGTCTGTTTCTCATGAGCTATCAGAAAACAGACATCAAGCTTTAACATTTAGTGCTGTGTATCATTTTAACTAGTCATAGTCAGCACAGCCTTAGAAACTGTCCCCTTGGCATGCCCATTATCCCTAGTATTTCCTGTCTATACCTGGACACCTTAGGCCTGTTGCAACTCACAGTCACCCTTGTATAGATCATCTCAGAAATCACCTGAGACAGTGCACAGTATCATCAGCCTTCAATTTGGATGATTTTGGCCAATGAACTCCGAGTTTCAAAATTCCCTTAGTATCTTGCTTTCTCTCTAAAACTACTCAGAAGTACTTTTAAGAATTTCACCCCGTTTATCAATGAGAGCTCAGTAAAACTGGAAGAAAAAGAAACGCACCTCATCTCTAAATGTAATTGGAAAGACTTCACTGTTGATGTTCTAACATTGGAAATTGAGAATACTCAGGAACTTTGCAATAACTCTTCTTTCACAAATGCGTTTTTTTTTCCCCATTTATTTTTATTAGTTGGAGGCTAATTACTTTACAATATTGTAGTGGTTTTTGCCATACATTGACATGAATCAGCCATGGATTTACATGTATTCCCCATCCTGATCCCTACTCCCACTTCCCTCTCCACCCGATCCCTCTGGGTCTTCCCAGTGCACCAGGCCTGAGCACTTGTCTCATGCATCCAACCTGGGCTGGTGATGTGTTTCACCCTTGATAATATACATGTTTCGATGCTGTTCTCTCGAAACATCCCACCCTCGCCTTCTCCCACAGGGTCCAAAAGTCTGTTCTGTATATCTATGTCTCTTTTTCTGTTTTGCATATAGGGTTATCATTACCATCTTTCTAAATTCCATATATATGCGTTAGTATACTGTATTGGTGTTTATCTTTCTGGCTTACTTCACTCTGTATAATGGGCTCCAGTTTCATCCATCTCATTAGAACTGATTCAAATGAATTCTTTTTAATGGCTGAATAATATTCTATGGTGTATATGTACCACAGCTTCCTTTTCCATATGTCTGCTGATGGACATATAGGTTGCTTCCATTTTAATGAACATACTTTATTAATGTGCTACCAAAGGTAAGGATAAAATGGGGCTTGTGTTCTGTATCTCCTGGGTTGGGTCTCATAAATAAAGATGTGAGAAAGGAGCCCTTGCTTATCTTAGGAAGGTGGGTGAGGGAGTGGGGACATCTTTTGGATAAAGAAGCATGCTTATTACTTGCTTGTCTCAAGTCCCGACTGTGAAGACTTGACTTTATTGAGTGAGCTCTTACATTTTCTATACCATCTGCCCTCACATTGTGGAAGGGGCACCCAAATTCTTACTACTGTTTTTATTTTGATCTCGTGTGAAACTGAGAAATGTGTATTATGAGGAGTGGACATAACTCCAGGTTAAAATCAGATGATTGAATATTTATTTCAGAGGAAATGCTAGTAATTAATATAAACCTCTTGCAATTAAGAAAAATTCAAAGGAGATCAGTTAAGTAATACTGTTGTCATTGGTTCAGTGCAGAGAATATGGTAAAAACCTGTATCAAAGGAGGCAGAGAGTTTAAGAAAAAATGTACCTGTATAGCTAATATCAGTTTAATCGGTTGAGTTTCTAGAAAATCTGATATAGACCAAGAAACCAGTTATATCAGATAAATATCAGATTTATATTTATATCAGATAAATAACTAGTTACTATCACTGTTATCTCCAAAATGTTTACTCTGTTCTGTGAAGGGGGTGGAAAGGGAATGATGATCAGTTTATATTTCTCTCACATTTTGAAGTGAAGATTTGCTTCTGTAGCAATTTGAATTTTTTATAGATGAATCATATTGAGTTTTACAATTCCTCAATTGTATGTAAGTAGAATATACCCCAGAATAAAATGGGCAAGTGCCCTGACCTCAATTTCCGATGACGAAAAAGATTTTTTTTAAACCATCTCCTGTCATTAGCCGAAATCACATCAATAAAGGTCTACTCCATTTCTGTTTAAAGGACAAGAGATTATTGAAATGGAAAGATTTATGTGGCCATCCATATTAGCATTTGTTTACACTAAAACTGTCTTGAGTTTCTAGCAGAGGAAAGTTTAATTGATGCTAGTAGGATCAGTTATACAACTTTGTCTATTTCACACTAAAATATTGCAGAAATAGTAACAGTTTTAATAATCTAAAAAAAGGATCTATAAAGGAATCAGTCAGTACTGTGACTACCCATGAAAAGTGCTTTAGAAACCATTGCTACAAGGTGAATTGAAGGTCATAATAACACTTCTGGCAACCATGGTGACAGTAACAAAGCACTAAGACTCGCTGACATAACTGTCCTGCATAGAAGCAGTTAAGACACCAGCTAGGAAAAAGTGAACAAGTATGGCATTTTGGCAGGAGAACTGAAGCGCTGGAGACAGCAGCCACCACTTTGGCATTTTGGCAGGTGGGGGCTGCTAAAAACACAGTCAGACCTCATGAGGAACTTGGGCTCTGTTCTGCTTTGCGGCAACTCAGGATGCTGTGCTGCCTGGTGTTTTCTACATTGTAGTGAGGGTCCCAACACCTGAACTGTTTAGTAGTTGTTTTAAGTACACTCTGAGCTTGCACTATATTATATATTGTATATATACAGGAACTCCATTCCAGAGGCATATTGATAACTTCTCATAGGGACTTAAATTATATCCTGTTGGGACTTCCCTGGTGGTCCAGTGGTTGAGAATCCACCTTCCAAAGCAGAGGACAAGTTGGATTCCTGGTTGGGGAACTAAGGTCCCCATACTGAGGAGAGCCCATTTACCATAATGCAGACCCAGCATAGCCACAAACAATCACATTCTGTTCATTTTCTCCTTTGTCGATGTCATATGGCTGGGTAAACTGAGAGGATGGGAGAGGACATGAGGCGTGTCCTGCTGTCTGTGATGATTCTTACAGTGTTAAAAAGGATCATAGGTTGCAGCACATTGAACTGTTCAAGGATTCATAAATGTGTAAATATATGTAAGACTTAGTACTGTTATTTGTCTAGTTCTCTAATCACTTAACTTCAAACCCTCTTCAGGAATGTTATCTTTGATTTACAGTTGAATGAAAAACATTGACTCCATCTTTTGGGAACTTGAGTTGTCAGTGGAGAAAGCATAAATAAGACCGGGATTGAGAGTTAGTCGTCCACTGTAACACTTTGCAAAGGGAAAGACAGATGAGGTGAAACCATTTGGGGTCCATCTGTCTCTGTCCTGGAGAGTGCTGCTTACCTGCAGACCTACCCAGTCCTGAGCTGCGGGAATGGCTGCAGAGATAGAGTTACAGAAAGAACGGGTCTTGTGGCTTGACCACAAGATGAAAACTCTTCCTTAGGAAGTTTGGTGCTTGAGCTACTCGGGGTGAAGAATCATGCTCAAGAACAGGCTTCCTGTCACCTCAGGAAGAAACACACTCTGTCTAGCCTTTTATGAGAGTGTTGGGGGTCTTGGTGGAGGTGCAGCCTCCTCTGGGTGAACCACAGTGACATTCTCTGTGTTCAGTTTAGGACCACAAGATTGGCTCTTGGCCCTGTGTGTGTCCAGTCGTGCGGTTCTTACGCACTGGTAGATGTGATGGGCTCATGAACTGGGTGGGACTGTGCCCCAGGGGAATCCTCGTCACTGTGTGTGGCTGTAGGAGTGAGTGAGGTCCTGACAGTTGTGATGGAGGAGTCCATTTCTTCCACCGATCATCAGACCGCGGGAGTTTGTTTCCTCATGATTCTCAGCAGCCTTAGTCCCATGATCCTCACAGAGTTAGAGGAGCTGGGCTTCCTTCCTGTCCATGGTTCTCCATAGAAAAGTGTTAATACTTGGAGTGCTTAACGTGTTTAGCTTGTAGTCAGTGTGACTGGGCCAAGGGGTGCTCACATTAAATATTTCTGGATGTGTCTGTGAGAGTATTTCCAGATGAGTCAGACTCAGTAGATGGCCTCCCTGCTGTGGGTGGACGTTGTCCAGTCCATTGAAGGCCTGCAGAGAGCAGAAGGCAGAGGAAGGGGGAATTTCGCCCCTTTGCTTCCTGCCTGCCTGCTTCAGGTGTGATATCCTGCTCTGGGCTGGCGTTGACATTAATGGCTCTCAGGTCTTTGACTCTACCTGTTCTCAAGCCTCTGACAATCTTGGTTTCCCTGGGTCTGCAGCTTGCAGATGGCAGAGGGAGGAACTTCTTCATAATTGTGGAACCAGTTCCTCATAATAAATCTTTCTCCTCTCTGTGTGTGTGTGTCCTATTGGTCCCATTTCCCTGGAGAATTTGTAGCAGCAAGCTTTTCATTAACCTGATTGTGTTTATAGTCTGTGTTCTCCTATCTCAGCATCTACTTATTTGTGGGCAGCAGCAAAACAGTGAGATATAAAACTAATTTGAAGTCAAATGCTGTATCTATTTGAAGAAGTTACAGTAGGCCACAAAAAGGAAACAGTCTGCATAAGGACTGTCAACTGCCAGCACCAGTGGGCACATCAGAGGCCTTGCTCTGCATCTCGGCCCCTGAGAGTCCACCCACACAGGGATTTTAATTTCCTGAGGCTAACTAAACTCTGAGATATTTTCTCAGTTTCTAGGCAGTGGACTGTGTATCAAGCCTGGATGGAGTTTGGATCCCTCTGGAGAGTACGTGTGAGCAGTGGCGTGAACACTCTTGTTCCTCCTTCTCCGTCAGCCAGTTTGTGTTCACAGATGTCCTCACACCTCTTGACTCAGGCTCAGTCTCATGTGCTCCAGGAAACAGAACGATAAACAGTACTGTCAGCAGCAAAGCACCTTGTCCACCAGGAGGGGCATTCAAAAGCAAAATCAGTTGTTGGTTTTTTTCGTTCTTTTTGTTCATTCACTCAACAAATATTACTGAGAACTTGATTAGTCATGGCAAAGGCCTTTACAGATGGAGCGAAGTGGTTGGATAGGCCGTGACTTGGGCAGCTGCAGGCTTGCTTGGGCATGCAAGTGGCGGGAGCTATAGGGACCCGGCTCATATCTGTGGGGCCTTGGCACCTGTTGCCTCACCTTAGGTCCAGCCCTTCTTTCTCCCAGGGCAGCCCTGGCAGACTGGCCTAGTCTCAGTCACAGCTGCTCTGTTCCAGACCGCAGCAGCTCATATCTTAGGATTCCTGAGCAGTGAGCATCACATTAAGTGTAAATGTGGTTTATCTTTAAGAATCCTGGATTTTAGCAAAGCAGTGTTTCTGAGGAATACAAATGTGTCATCTCATGACCAATTTAATTTTCTCTTCCATTCTTTTTTTAAAAATGTTTATTTTAATTATTTATCTGGCCATGCCAGGTCTTTTTTTTTTTTTTTCATGCCAGGTCTTAATGGTGGCATGTGGGATCTTTGATCTTCATTGCAGTGCACAGAATCTTCAGTTGTGGCATGTGGGATCTAGTTCCCTGACCAGGGATGGAACCTGGCCCAGTGCATTGGGAGGACACTCTTAGCCCTTGTACCACCAGGGAAGTCCCTTTCTTGCATCCTTAAGCTTACAGTTTTATTTTTGAACACTGTGTTTGTTACGCTTGAGGTGGAGACACGGTGTCCCAAGGAGAGGCTGCGTCTTAGGGTGTTTCCTGTTTACCAGGGATATATTGCCCCAAAGTCTGTTGGCCTAACTGATTAGGGTACTTTTTAGCCAGTGAGATAAAATTTTGGAAAATGTTCAGTAAAACAAAATTTTCCCTTATAGGCTACCAAAAAAGAAGTGCTCGACGTTGAGTGTTTTAGTTCAGACAGTCCTCATGTATTTGTTGTGTGCCATTAAGGGCTCAACTAGAGACAAGGAAGTGCGGTGGGGTTCAGAAGTTTCCTGGCCTCAGGGGACTGGATGGTGGAGTGGATGGAGAGAATAATAAGGCGTTTCTGAAGTCTGATGTTTTGCTTGGCTTGCGTCTTAGGCGTTTCACAAAATATGGCAAACGGTAACAGCAGTGTTGGGTGTGAATACAAGTGACCTGGGGGTTGACTGGTGACATTATCCCTGGATGTGTTCTGTGTGTGTTTGAGATTCTATGACCCATGCTCTCTTCCTGTTGCTTTTGCCAGTCCCCTCGGGGGATCATATGGCTTGAGATGAGTATAGATGATGGAAACTTGAGTTATAAAACATTTTTAGCATCTAGAAATGTCTAGGTTGCTGCTGGGAGGCTCTTGCCATGTGGACAAACCGTAGCTGATCCTGTGTGTTGGTGTGTGTGCGTATTGTGTCTCAGTCAGCAGTAGTTTGAATGTGGTATTCTATGGCTTGTGTTTCCTCTCCTCCATCTCCGAAGAGATATAGAAATTAAATACATTTAGACGTGTGAAGAGAACTACTCATGCAGAAGTTGTGCAAATGCTCAGTATGATTGGAATACTGTTTCACACCAGTCCCTCATTGTGTCACAGAAGAAGAAATGGGAATACAGTTATCTTATGGTTCACTTTCGGATTAAGTCATAACTTTAGGATAATTTTTTCTTTTAAAAAGTGACTGCTTCACTAAGAAGTTTTAGATGAATGTCACCTTCCTTCTTTATTTTTTCACGTTGCAAGTGAATTTTCAGGTGTCAGTATTACCTCACTCAGTTCAGTTCAGTTCAGTCGCTCAGTTGTATCCAACTCTTTTCGACCCCATGAACTGCAGCACGCCAGGCCTCCCTGTCCATTGCCAACTCCCAGAGTTTACTCAGACTCATGTCCATTGAGTCAGTGATGCCATCCAACCATCTCATCCTCTGTCATCTCCTTCTCCTCCTGCCTTTAACCTTTCCCAGCATCAGGGTCTTTTCAAATGAGGCAGTTCTTCACATCAGGTGGCCAAAGTATTGGAGTGTCAGCTTCAACATCAGTCCTTCCAATGAATATTCAGGACTGATTTCCTTTAGGACGGACTGGTTGGATCTCCTTGCAGTCCAAGGGACTCTCAAGAGTCTTCTCCAACACCACAGTTCAAAAGCATAATTCGGTGCTCAGCTTTCTTTATGGTCCAACTCTCACATCCATACATGACTACTGAAAAAAACCATAGCTTTGACTAGATGGACCATTTCTTTGTCAGCAAATTAATGTCTTTGCTTTTTAATATGCTGTCTAGCTTGGTCATAGCTTTTCTTCCAAGGAGCAAGCATCTTTTAATTTCATGGCTGCAGTCACCATTTTTAGAGATTTTGGAGCCCAAGAAAATAAAGTCTGTCACTGTTTCCATTGTTTCCCCATCTGTTTGCCATGAAGTAATGGGATTGAATGCCATGATCTCAGTTTTTTGAATGTTGAGTTTTAAGCCAGCTTTTTTACTCTCCTCTTTTACCTTCATCAAGAGGCTCTTTAGTTCCTCTTCGCTTTCTGCCATAAGGGTGGTGCCGTCTGCTTATCTGAGGTTATTGATATTTCTCTTGGCAGTCTTGATTCCAGCTTGTGCTTCATCCAGCCCAGTGTTTCTCATGATGTACTCTGCATATAAGTTAAGTAAGCAAGGTGACAATATACAGCCTTGATGAACTCCTTTTCCTATTTGGAACCAGTCTGTTGTTCCATGTCCAGTTCTGACTGTTGCTTCCTGACCTGCATACAGATTTCTCAGGAGGCAGGTCAGGTGGTCTGGTATTCCCCTCTCTTAAGGATTTTCCAGAGTCTGTTGTGGTCCACACAGTCAAAGGCTTTGGCATACTCAATAAAGCAGAAGTAGATATTTTATTAGTCATTGTCATTTCTCCTGATCACCCTTTGAAGCCTTTTTAAAAATTTACTCTTAAACTTTTTTTTTTTTTTTTTAGTTTTTTTTTTTTTATTATTATTATTTTTTCCGGTGGGTTTGTCATACATTGATATGAATCAGCCATGGATTTACATGTATTCCCAATCCCGATCCCCCCTCCCACCTCCCTCTCCACCCGATTCCTCTGGGTCTTCCCAGTGCACCAGGCCGGAGCACTTGTCTCATGCATCCCACCTGGGCTGGTGATCTGTTTCACCATAGATAGTATACATGCTGTTCTTTTGAAATATCCCACCCTCACCTTCTCCCACAGAGTTCAAAAGTCTGTTCTGTATTTCTGTGTCTCTTTTTCTGTTTTGCATATAGGGTTATCGTTATCACCTTTCTAAATTCCATATATATGTGTTAGTATGCTGTAATGTTCTTTATCTTTCTGGCTTACTTCACTCTGTATAATGGGCTCCAGTTTCATCCATCTCATTAGAACTGATTCAAATGAATTCTTTTTAATGGCTGAGTAATATTCCATGGTGTATATGTACCACAGCTTCCTTATCCATTCATCTGCTGATGGGCATCTAGGTTGCTTCCATGTCCTGGCTATTATAAACAGTGCTGCGATGAACATTGGGGTGCACGTGTCTCTTTCAGATCTGGTTTCCTCAGTGTGTATGCCCAGAAGTGGGATTGCTGGGTCATATGGCAGTTCTATTTCCAGTTTTTTAAGAAATCTCCACACTGTTTTCCATAGTGGCTGTACTAGTTTGCATTCCCACCAACAGTGTAAGAGGGTTCCCTTTTCTCCACACCCTCTCCAGCATTTATTGCTTGTAGACTTTTGGATAGCAGCCATCCTGACTGGCGTGTAATGGTACCTCATTGTGGTTTTGATTTGCATTTCTCTCATAATGAGTGATGTTGAGCATCTTTTCATGTGTTTGTTAGCCATCTGTATGTCTTCTTTGGAGAAATGTCTGTTTAGTTCTTTGGCCCATTTTTTGATTGGGTCATTTATTTTTCTGGAATTGAGCTGCAGGAGTTGCTTGTATATTTTTGAGATTAATCCTTTGTCTGTTTCTTCATTTGCTATTATTTTCTCCCAATCTGAGGGCTGTCTTTTCACCTTACTTATAGTTTCCTTTGTAGTGCAAAAGCTTTTAAGTTTCATTAGGTCCCATTTGTTTAGTTTTGCTTTTATTTCCAATATTCTGGGAGGTGGGTCATAGAGGATCTTGCTGTGATTTATGTCGGAGAGTGTTTTGCCTATGTTCTCCTCTAGGAGTTTTATAGTTTCTGGTCTTACATTTAGATCTTTAATCCATTTTGAGTTTATTTTTGTGTATGGTGTTAGAAAGTGTTCTAGTTTCATTCTTTTACAAGTGGTTGACCAGTTTTCCCAGCACCACTTGTTAAAGAGGTTGTCTTTTTTCCATTGTATATCCTTGCCTCCTTTGTCAAAGATAAGGTGTCCATAGGTGCGTGGATTTATCTCTGGGCTTTCTATTCTGTTCCATTGATCTATATTTCTGTCTTTGTGCCAATACCATACTGTCTTGATGACTGTGGCTTTGTAGTAGAGTCTGAAGTCAGGCAGGTTGATTCCTCCAGTTCCATTCTTCTTTCTCAAGATTACTTTGGCTATTCGAGGTTTTTTGTATTTCCATACAAATTGTGAAATTCTTTGGTCTAGTTCTGTGAAAAATACCATTGGTAACTTGATAGGGATTGCATTGAATCTATAAACTGCTTTTAAACTTTTAAAAAGCATTGCATTTTACCTTGCTTTCAGTCCCGGAAAATGATATGTAAATGGCACTGTTTGAAGGTTGTCCCATCCTCCCTAGGGATCTTGGAGGAGTCAGGCCCACAGGCTGGGGGCTGGCAGAGTCCTTTAGTACAAGTTCAGTGCTAGCTCTTCCTCAGTTCATGCTGAATTATTTCTGAGGTTTTAGTGACAGATTTGTCCTAGTGGCTCTCCTTTTAACCTCTGGCTATTTAATTCTGTATAGTAACTGAGGAATATACATATTAAATGCTAGTTTCTGCCCATCCTGAAAGGGCTGATGTTGGTCAAGGTGACTGTCAATTTGAGGCTGTCAGCTGGGAGCACATCAGGACTGGACCAGAAGTGGCTTAAATAGGAAATAATTATGACAAATGGTCTCCTCTTAAAAAGTTAATCACTCAATCTGAATACTTAGCAAGAGATTTTTGTCATCAGAAGGATATCTGTGGTAGTGTTATTAACTCGAGAGGAAGTTATGTTTTTTTCTTTAGAACTGAGAGACCACAGCTATTGCATATACTCAGAAACTTCCATTACAAGTAAGGAAATGGAAGTCAGACCTTAGTGATTTGCCTAAGGTCAGACCCTTATTAAGTGGTGGAGTGAACCTGGAAGTGAGAGCCTTCACTGCAGCCTGTGCCCTTGCAGACCTTGTCTGACACTGGAAGATGTGGATGAAGGATGTTACCGGGCCAGGTGAAAATGATATTTTTAATGATTGCTGGGAAAATTCTGGTTGCACACTTTTTACATCATATTGGTGTAAGAACAGCCTGCCTACTTATTTGCCTGCCAGCCCTTTGTTTAGTAAAAAAATGTGTATCTTTTTAGTTTGGTCTTATGTGGAATAGCCATTAAATTGTCAGTACTCTCAACACGATATAGAAGTGAATTCTGGGGTTTTCCTGGTTGCTCAGTGGTAAAGAATCCGCTTTCCAATGCAGGAGACATGGTTTGATCTCTGATCTGGGAAGATCCCACATGCCTCGGAGCAGCTAAGCTTGTGTGTCACAACTGTTGAGCCTGCTTTCTAGAGCCTGGGAGCTGCAACTACTGTAGCCCGTGCACACTAGAGCCCATGCTCAGAAACAAGAGACGCCACCATGGTGAGAAACCCACTTACCGCAACTGGAGAGTAGCCCCCACTCACCACAACTAGAGAAAAGCCTACGGAGCAACGAAGACCCAGCACAGCCAAATAAATTAATTTTTTTAAAAAAGTGAATTCTGTCAGATTTGTTGATTCGTTAGTAGAAAATGCTTAAGAACAAAGAACATTTTGGTAACTGGAGGGTCAGATTTTAGGGATATGCATAAAAACACTATATATTGTAGTAATCAGGCACAGTGACAATGAAGCATTTGACTTGTAGGTGAACCCTTCTTCTCTTAAAGAAATGAGCTGTGCCATCTTGGTCTGCAGCTGAGGAATCCAACACCAGTGCTTTCCAAAGGAAGTGGCTCCAGCAGACACATCAGGAGTAGTGAAGCCCCCTGGCATCTGGACTCTGTAGAAGTGCAACACGTTTACTCTCCTGCCCTCAACACCCATGACCTTGCATGGTATGCCCAATATCCTGGGAAGCTGTGGTGGACCTGGTGGCTGGGGAGACCTAGAGTTTGATCCTTTTGTAGACTCATCCCCACCAATGTGCCTGAGCCCGACCCAGGAAAAACCAGCCCCTCCTGTGAATCCTGGGTTTGGGTATAGGGCCGCCTGTAACTGAATTTTACTTAACCTGAAACACAGCTTCCTCTGTCCAGATGGCCTGTGGGTGAGCTTATACCTGTAGATGTAGAATGAATTTAAAGGATCAGGTGGCACCTGGAAGGGGTTGGCCCTGTCTACTTAGTGCATTGGGAGTGGGGTGCGCTGACTTCCAGGTGTGTTAAGAATCTTTGCATTGTGTTTCAGGTGATACCTGTTCTTCAGTATCTGAAACAAAGGGCATAGCCACTGTTGTATTTTTGTTTTTGTTTTCTAATATGTGAATTTCGGTGAGGCTGAAAGACTTCCCCAATAGGAGTGAACTCTAATATATAGTTTGGTATGTGTCCTTCTCATGATTGTACAGAAAGAGTTTAATTTATGTTTGTGTGAAAGACTGAGCACTACACACGCTGACAAAGGCAGAAGTAATAAAGTCAGTTTTAGAACTTCAAGTAACTGTGAAGGCCACTGATTTCACTTTTTGCATTGTATAAAGAGGAAAACCTGAGGCCTAGAGAGGCTGAGTGACTGCAGGGTCTTGTAGCCACCAGTCTTGAGGGAGGAGCAGACACAGCTCTCTCCTCCCAGTCCAGGGCTCCTGGTGTCCCTGAGGGGCTGTCCCCCCACACCGCATCTTGCCATCCCTGTGATTCAGCTCACAGTGGGGGGAGTGGGAGGAGGGGCATTGTGCTGAGGTGAAGGTGGCCTGCCCCAGTGCGTTATGGCAGTGTTATAGCCACGCTTTCCGGGAAACAGACTCACTCAGAAGGACAATGCAGATAGTGGAGTGCAGTTTATTACGCCGGCGGGCCCAAGGCAGAGTCTCCTCTTAGCCAAGGACCCCGTCCAGCATTTGTGAAAATCTTTTATACCCCATGCGTACGTGTCTAAACCCACCTCCTATCCCATGTGTACGTGTCTAAACCCACCACTTGCCCCATGTGTACGTGTCTTAACCCACCACTTGCCCCATGTGTACGTGTCTTAAACAGTCAATAGTCAATAAGCCCGCAGTTACATTCCAACCAGTTAATAATCGATAAGCCTGTGATTACATCTTGACAGATACGAAAAAAAAGTTTATGACCTGTCCGGAGACAGGTGTGATTACGGTATGCTTCCTCTTAGGCAATGAGTAGCCTGGATGTGATCTTCAGGATTCCTCTGTCTGGAGGGGGTCTTATCCTTCCATTGTCGTCCTCACAGGCACTAAGCAGAGAGTTCAGAGTCCACTGGAGAGGCAGTCGAGCACAGCCAGCACGGACAGGCCTGAGATCGAGTTCAGGCCCTATGAATTCCTTCTTCATTCCCCCCTCTTGATGCTCTTAGTTTCCATAAGGAGCATCACTCATTGAGATATATTGTACCTTAGCCCTCCTGCCACCCACATGAGAGAATGCTATCAACCTCTGGGTTACAAAATTCACAAGGCATTGTAGGAAGCAGGGCCCACAGAGCAGTGTGATTAAGATTACTATAACAACAGTTACAATGGTTTTCCACCAGTCTCCCTTTACCCAGGAGAGAACTGAAGTCCAAAAGGGAATATTTTCATTAGACATGGCTTTCACTTGATTTTGCGTATCCTTCAAGGCAGTAGATACATTTCCAGACAGGTCAGGGATGTACACACAACATTCGACTTTAATTACGGCGCAAGTCCCTCCTTGGGCTGCTGTGAGTATGTCTAATGCCATCTTATTTTGAATTACTGCCTTCCTCATCTGAATTTGTTCTTCGTTCAAAGCTTGAATGGCTTTTGTACTGTCTAAGAGGGCCTGTTTAGTGAAATTAGTTAAGGCCTCTACCTTAACCATGATATCTGTTGTTCCTACAGAGGGTACAAACAAGGCAGCAAGATAGTCATACCATTGGAACACAGATCGTGTCCATCTTGCATGCAGATAAGGCAGGTTTACTGGAGGCTGGTGTAGGCCAGGCTTAACACTGCCATGGGCGAAAGCAAATCCTAATGTGCAATGCCCCACCCAGCCAACTGGTAACCATGGCCATAAGTTAAGCCCACAGAGCCACTGGGTCCCATTGGGGGCTACCCAGCGGATTCCAGGATTATATTTCCAGTCAGAACCGGGCCACTGAGCAGACTGATTGGGGTGATAGGTAACTTCCAAGATTTGTTTACATTTTTCAGGGGGCAAATAACCCATATATTTTAATTCTTTTGGGTCTAGGGGTGGTCCCCAAATCCAACTTTCTGTTCTTTTTGTTCCCAGCAAATAGTAGCAGGGGTAATCAACTGTCCTTTCTCAGGTGTCATCCAGAAATATTCATCCCAGACCTGGTAGTATTGCTCAAGGTACTGGGAGGCCTGTCCCCCTTTTGTTAAGGGAGCCCTTTTCCTCTTTAATTTTCATATATGAGGTATAAGCCTTCATTATCTCCATAAGGCTGGTGTTCATGTTAAATGTAACCCTATGTCCCTGGCCCATTGATGGCTTCTTCTTACACCAGGAGAGCAAAGAAAGGTTATGATTGGTGAGAGAGAGAAAAGTTCCTTTCTGTTGCTCTAAGAAGGAACACAGTGGTATAAAGTCCCCATAACGGAGTGGCGATACCCACAAGGGGAGTCCGTCCATTACTGACAGGGGCATGGCCCCACATACCCAACAGTTGGAGGAGTTGTGGAAGTTCGCATAAGAATGTGCCCATGAGATGAAGACGTTGTCCTGTGCAGGAACACTGGTCAGGTTCAGGATTGCGTTGAAGAGGCCGAGCAGCAGGAGTCATTTACCCAGCTCCATCCTGTAGAGGGCTCGTCCGGGATCTCATTCTTTTCTTCCTCTTCAGAATGATCTTGGTTCCCCGTGGGTCGGTGGGGTCCTTCTGGGTGGTCCACTCAGCGTCTTCCGGGTCAGTGTTGTATGCCTTCTTCGCTCTGGTGTGATGGATCCAAGGGGCAATGCCTGCAACTTTAACTGCAGTAGGGGTAGTTAGAATAACATAAGGGCCCTTTCACCAAAGGGCTAGCAAATCATGTTCCCAATCTTTGACCCATACTTGGTCACCAAGTGTAAACTCATGAATCTGTTCCCCAAGGGGGAACGGCACCCTTTCTTGTACAAACTTAGTTACCCGATTTATTACCTTACCCAGTTCCATCTGCTGTGAAATCCTATCCCCCCTTACCTGAGGCAAATTTGTTGACACCTGTTTTATTATGGGAGGAGGCCTCCCATACACAATTTCGTATGGAGAATAGCCTTGGGACTGTGGGGTCATCCTGAGTCTGAGCAGAGCCATCGGAAGCAAGTCCACTCAGGAGCAGTCAGTCTCTGTGATCCACTTGGAGAGTCTCTTTAAGTGTCCAGTAGGTTCATTCCACCATCTCAGAACTCTGGGCCTATATGCAGTGTGCAGTTTCCATTTGATGTTTAAAGTTTTGCTTACTTGTTGTACTAAATCAGCTGCAAAAGCCGGGCCATTGCCTGATCCAATGCTGGTAGGAAATCCAAATCTGGGAACCATTTCCCTAAGCAGGCACCGGGCTACTTCTGATGCTCTTTCAGTCCAGGTAGGAAAAGCTTTTACCTATCTCAAGAATGCACATATCATGACCAGCAGGTAATGGTAGTGTCAGTGAGGTTTCATTTCAGTGAAGTCCACTCCCAGGTGTTCAAGGGGCAGTGTGCCTTTTAGCTGAATACCCAGAGGATTTTGTCTGAATACCCGAGAGGCAGCATTAACCTGAGAGCAGGCAGCATGGCCTAGGTGGGTCGCTTGGTGTGTTTGGCTTACCAGAGTGTGTGCCAGCTCCTCCGGTACCAATAATTTGTCACTTGACAATTCCCACCATCTCTTTTCAGTCTTGATGGCCCCTTCTGCTCTGGCTAACCCAACAGCTGTTGTCCTTGTTTTATCAGGCTAGTGCCATCAGTATGTAGGACCCAATTAGGGTCTGGAACCTTGAGCCCTTCTTTAAAACAAACCCCAGATACCTTACCTCCTCTTTGTAGATTGTGCCTTCTTTTTCAACACCCGGTAACCTGGTAACCTGCTTCCATCAACAGCTGGAGCAGTGCATTTGTCCCTTTCCAGCATTTTTCCTTGGTCTCAGGCAGCCAGCAGCAGGTCATCCCCGTATTGTAGGAGCTGACATCCATACTCTTCCGGACGGAATGAGTCCAGATCAGAAGCCAAGGCTTCCCCAAAGATGGCTGTGGAGTTAGCCTTTGTTATCTGGTGCTCCCGACTGGATCTTCCCATTCAAAGGCAACGATGGCTGTGATGCTGGGGCGAGGTATATGCAGAAGAAGGCATCCTTGAGATCTAGGCAAGTGTAAACTTTAGTCCTCGGCGGGAGGAGGCTAAGCAAGGTATAGGGGTTTGGAACAGTGGGATGTAAAGTCACAGTAGCCTGGTTGACTAGCCTGAGATCTTGTACAGGCCTATAGTCCTGTCCTCCTTCCCTTTTGACTGGCAGGATTGGCGTATTCCAAGCCGATTGGCACTCTACTAGAATGCCTGTTTGTTTCAATCTATTGATGTGGGGCAATATGCCGGTTCAGGCTCCATCCATAGCGGGTACCAGCACCCTCTAACCGGGATGGTGCCTGGTTTGAGTTCCATTATCACTGGGGCGTGATGTTTAGCCAGCCTGGGGGGAGGAGGGGTTGTCTTCCACCCAGACCTCAGGGAATAATTGAGTTAGCTCCCTCATGCTCTTCTGGCCCACCCGGTTCTGCCTTCAGAGGCTCATGCAACCTCCACTCATCTTGGGTTGGCACTGAGAGAGAGGGCAAATAAGTCATAGAGTCCATCCAGAAGGTGGGCCTCTCCTCAGGGGAGAAAGTCACCTGTGCTCCTAGTTTGGAGAGCAAGTCTCCTCCCAACAAGGGTACTGGGCACTCAGGAATGTCACTTGGTGCCCCCCCCATCTGACATTTTCTGGGCTGGCAAAACGATTTAGTCATCTCTTCTCCCGATACCCCAGTAACAGCGGCAGTCTTTGTGGACAGTGGTGCCACAGGTTTTGTTACTACCGACAGTTCTCCTGTATCCACCATGAAGTCAATGTTTTGGTCCCCCACTTTTAAGGTCACCGTGGGCTCTCAGGGACCTAATATCTCTGAGCCCTAGCAGCCCTAGTCAATTTCCAAGTCAGCAAGCCCCACAACTGCGGGAGCTTCCTCTTCCTTCCTTGCCTTAGGGCATTCATTCTTCCAGTGGCCAAAAGCTCGGCACCGGTCACACTGGTTTGGCTGTAACTGGCCCAGGGCTTCCCTTGGGACAGGCTGAAGGACTGTCCTGTCCCTGGGGCAGATGAGGTTTTCTGGAGGGCCCGAGTTAGACTTTCCCAGAGCAGCAGCTTGCACTGTAAGTCTCTTGTCTGTTCTCTTTCATTCCCTCCAGCTCTCTGGCAGAGCGCGGTCTCTGCTTAATTCCAACGTCTCCCTCCCCTTCTTGTCAGTACTCACCGGGAGAGGCGGGTATAGCTTGGGCGATTCGGTTGGAGCGGGATCCTGGAAGTGTTGGCCAGAGGCTTCTGTCACCGGGATCGGAGCCTGCCCAAACGGCGGCTCTACGAACTCCGGGAAAGCTGGCGGAGGAGCAGCGGTGCTGCAGAAACTTCACCTGGCCCTGGATCGGGCAGTAAGGAGGCCTCCGGTCCTGGTGAAGCACTGGGAGGCAGGCGTGTCATTATCCAGCATGGGGGAGGGGTCAGGTCATCCCCGTCCAAATCCTGTAGAATTTCCTTTTTTATCATCAGTCAATTTTTGTGCCCTTAATATTTTTCCCTTTCCCTTCTGGATACAGAACCTTGTCCAAGTAGGAGGGTCTCAAGCTAACCCTAGCCATGAGTCAATAGATGGATATTGATCCAGGTGTCCTGGCTCTCCTGTGACTTTAAGTTCACGGTGTTCTCTGGTGGCCATCCTGCTCCCATAGGGGTCCATTCGACCTCACAGAGTATGTGGAGGCAGTTAGGCTTCATCTTCACCCCATAGTCTCCTCCTAATCCCTTCTTAAAATTTTTAATCATGCACTCCGATACAGTTGCCTTAGATTCACTTTCCCCCATCTTGCTTACCTTCTCAGACCTTCTTCTACTTTTTCTTTTCGTTCTGTCTACGAAGTTCTCAGTACCCTATGTACTTCTGATATTTCCACTCAGTGACACTTAAATTGCCATTCTGCCTCCTTCCTAATTGGGGTGAGAAGAGCCTTACCTGCCATATCCCAGAGCGAGAAGGGGGATCAGCGTGTCTTCACCTGCTGGTCAGCACAGCTGAACCAGAACATCACATGGTCCGAGACTGTTTCTCCCTTAAAGTCCATTCTGCCTTGGTGGGCTTGATCAGGTGCGGATGAAAACACAGATGGGTTAAATATCTCATGTTCCAGGCCATCTCCGGAAAAGCCAATTCATACTCACTTCTGTTTCCCCCTCCTTCTAGCCTAACAATTCCGGGGTGGGGGTCAAGAATTTCACAGCAGACGGGACACCTCCTGGGGGAGGGCAGAATACGAGCATACAAGGACCAGTTTCCTATCCTAAAAATCCCCTGGTGATCGCTTGGTAATAATTTTCCCTGAGACGGCGTGGACACACCTCCTAAAGGTTCTTCACAAATTTCCTTCCTAAACCCCAGCACGCTCGTCGACCTATGTACCAAGCAATCGCTGCCTGCCTATTCCAGGCTCCTGTGGGTCCCCGCTCCTTCTAGTCCCTCCCAGGGGGGTGATCAGGCCCCCTCTTCCACCCTGCTGGGTGGGCTCCTCCTCACCTGAGCGCTCAGTTCCCCTGCTGCCGTCCACTACCTGCCAAAGCGAAGAAACCGGGCTTTGAAAGGCTGAATTCTTCCAGAGGGGCGAGGCGCCTTCCCCCCTCTAGGAGATTCAAGCCACAAAGCCTCGGGGTGGCCTCAAATGAGACCTGTCTCCTCAAAGTGAGGAGTTTCCCGGCCAATGCACCAAATGTTATAGCCACGCTTTCCGGGAAACAGACTCACTCAGAAGGACAATGCAGATAGTGGAGTGCAGTTTATTACGCCGGCGGGCCCAAGGCAGAGTCTCCTCTTAGCCAAGGACCCCGTCCAGCATTTGTGAAAATCTTTTATACCCCATGCGTACGTGTCTAAACCCACCTCCTATCCCATGTGTACGTGTCTAAACCCACCACTTGCCCCATGTGTACGTGTCTTAACCCACCACTTGCCCCATGTGTACGTGTCTTAAACAGTCAATAGTCAATAAGCCCGCAGTTACATTCCAACCAGTTAATAATCGATAAGCCTGTGATTACATCTTGACAGATACGAAAAAAAGTTTATGACCTGTCCGGAGACAGGTGTGATTACGGTATGCTTCCTCTTAGGCAATGAGTAGCCTGGATGTGATCTTCAGGATTCCTCTGTCTGGAGGGGGTCTTATCCTTCCATTGTCGTCCTCACAGGCACTAAGCAGAGAGTTCAGAGTCCACTGGAGAGGCAGTCGAGCACAGCCAGCACGGACAGGCCTGAGATCGAGTTCAGGCCCTATGAATTCCTTCTTCAGCAGGAATAGGATGCAGTCAGTTACTTTCACTTAGCAGGGTGGTCTCAAAATGAATCTTTGAAATTCTTAAAGATCAGCTTGCATGAAACAGGGAGCGGGAGCTCTGGAAAGTCTTGTCCCAGCAAGTCCAGGCTCTGGTCCAGAAGTGATGTATAAGCATAGAGGCTAGAGTCTTTGCCTCCATGTGCCTATCTGGGAGTGGCACTGACTAGTGACAGGTCCTCCTTTGTTTTGATTTAAGAAATCGTGATATAACTAATGGAAAATACCCTTTCACTCATAAACACATAGTTTTTATTTGTAAATAGCATTTTATCTTTTTAACATTTAGAATAATAAAAGCAAGAAAATTTAGATACAAAGGAAAGGGCAGATTTCATTATTGGGCCATTATTCATATAAGGGCCATTATTTCATTATTGTCACATAACCACTATTTTCATGCTTTTCAGTTTTTTAATATTTCAGAGTCTTATAATACATGCTTTCTACAAGGTCATAGTCATGGCCTTCAGAAGAGTTAATGGTCTTTGGAGGCAGAAATACATGGGTTGGATTATGCAGCCAGTCACTTCCTGGTTCAGCGACCTTGGGCAGGTCCCTTCATTTTTCCATTTCAGTTTCTCCATCTGTAGAATGAGGCAAACCTTGAACTCACAGGATTCTTGTAAAGTCGAGAGGGGTTATAGAGGAAGTGCCTGGCATTTGTGGCCTGTCATGGTGTGCCTTTCACTACTTAATGTCCTCCTTTTGCATGTGTTTTTTGCTGCCTGGTCTGAAAGGAAATGACCACCTTCTTTATGAGATGAGTCCCAACTTCCTGTGGCTGGCCATAGAGAATGTTCACACAGGGGGTTGGGACTGAGTGACTTAGGGCCCTGAGGGTCTGTGCATTTTGGAGGGGCCTTTGCTTTGCTGACCTTTGTGGGGGAGCAGGGGGTGCTATATCCTTTGGTGTTTTCTAGCCCATGGAAGTCATCCAGCCTTTTCTCTAGCATCCTGTGGAGGACTGAGATGAGTCAGCCCTGGTAAACACAGGGGCCAGATTGAAAGGAAATACGTGTTCTAGTTACCGGCACATAGTTTCCTGAGCTCCCGAGCCACGTGTTGGTGCTTGAACTTCAAGTCTGGTGTCAGGTCTTTACCAGGCCTGTCTGCTGTGTCCAAGGTGATGGACAAGCCTTTCCTTGATTACTCAGACAAGAAGATATATGGTGTGGGGTCAGGATTTGGAACCTGGAAGTAGAGTGCGACATGTCCTATTTATAGGTGCTGACCAGGAGGGCGCCCTGGAGCAGGCATGCAGTGGGCCGCACAGGGCACTGTGGTGCCAGAGCCCTGGCATAGCCATGGGGAAGCCCAGGTGCTGTGGAGGGGAACCTCCTGCTCCTGTTCGTGAGGGAGGCCTCTGGTCCCCAGGTGAGGTGGTGCAGGAGTGGCTTAGCTTTTACAGACAAGACTTGCAGCATTTGTTAACAGGAAGCTGGCATCATGTAAACTCTGGGAGAAGTTCTGGGGAGCTTAGACAAAACCGTGCTGTGTTCAGAGCAGTGTCAGTTCTCTCCTGGGGACTCGCTGCTGAGCTGTGGGTCCCTCTTGCTGCTGCCAAACACTGTGTTGAGGCCTGGCTGGGCACAGCTGGGGCACAGGCTGGCAAGTCACATGTGATATGAACATGTGTTGTCCGAAATTACGCTGTTATTGAAATTCTGGGGGGAATTTCCTTCTCAAATTCTAGGATGGAATGCTCAGAGTGATGATTTTATATAGCATGTTGGCATTTTAAGTGGTTTGTAGTTTAAAAGAAGGTGGAGCTTGATTTCTTCAGAAAAGTGAAGATCAGTTTTCCAAACCCACTCCAGTGAGTGTGAGAACATCCGAGTTGCCCTCATCACCTGCTGTACTCCTGCCGTGGGTGTGGAGGTGGGTGTGTGGCTGTGGGAGAGGAATGTTGGGTCAGATCCTCTTGCTGGAAGTTAATCAGATTTCAGTAGAAGTTGTGGAGCTTTCACATTTAGGGTGTGCCTGTTTGATATCTTAAGGCAAAAACATTAAAATTTTTTTCTTCAGAATTTTGGTTTTAGAACACCTGTTTCATACATTGACATGAATCACAAAACCCACTACAATATTGTAATTAGCCTCCAACTAATAAAAATAAATGGAAAAAAAAAAGAACACCTGTTTCTTCCTTTCATCATCAAGTTAAGTGGCAGCTGCCCCTCAAAACCTCCATGCTTCAGAGGAAGAGAAAGGCCCTGTAACTGACTTCTTGGGCCAAGGTGTGTAGGACAGGGACTGGAGCACTCTTGAAGCAGACCTGGATTTGAGACTAAAGCCCTCTGTGATACCACTTTCAGTTTTTAGTGGGGAGGCCAGGCTGATGTGATAATTACAAGTGAATTCCAATGAGACATTACAACTTAGGGACTCCAGTGGATGCTGTCGGTGATGTCTGTATGTTTTAGGGTCCCAGTGAATGGTGTAGAAACAAAGGAAAGTCCAGTGCCTCTGGGACCTGGGGGGTGGTGTTCCCCTGGGAGGGGTGGGTTGAAGGACTGCCTGTCTGTGTTCACCTGGTGCCTCCATGTTCAAATAGCTGGCTATGTCTGGAGAGAGGCGCCCGCCTTGCCGGAGTGCATGGAAATAGGAACAGCTGGTGGCAGCCTGTCTGGCTGCTCTGGAGGAATTCTGCCCTCCCAAGGCCTGGCTTCAGGCCCTGGCTTGTCTCAGGAGAGCCAGCAGGTGCCTTCTTCCGGGTGGGGCTTGTTGGGGTAGAACGCAGACTGGTGCTTCTCTTGCCATGCCATCCGCCTTCCTTGCCTGCCGAGCTTCTCGAGGGGGACTCGTGGTTTTGGTGGGGACCTACCTGAGAGCCAGAGGGGCGGCTCTGCTCTGATGACTTTTTGTCCTGAGGACGTGTCTCTGGAGTCACCCACTAGCCCCATCTAGAGACAGGGCCGTGACATAGGGGCCGGGCCCTGTCCTGGGTGGCTGCTGCATGCTCTGGGCAGCTCCCTCCAGACCTGTCCCAGTGAAGGTGCTTAGGACCATCTCTGCTTATTTTTGGTGGACATATTTGAGAACTGGCCATGAGGTGAAAGCTCAGGTGATAGCAGGTGTGAATTTGGTATCATGATTTAATCTTTATATTATCGACCACTATACCCTAGGATTCTCTTGTCATAGTAACGCTAAGCAGGGTTGTTCAAATAAGTGAAGCAGATGCGGTGTGTCCTGTTTTAACGGGGGATCTTGGCTGCTGCGGAGTCTCTCTGGAGAACTCCATCTGATCACACCACAGCTGAACACCTCTTCCAGTCAGAGCTGGGTGTACACGGGTGTGGTGAACTGGGAGCTGGCCGCTAGTTGGAGCTCGGAGACCATCCAGTAATAAGCCGCATGGCTTTGAGCAGCTCACTCCCCAGAGTCTCGCAGTGAGCACCTGGAGGCCTCTGTATCTTCTCTATTTTTGCGTCCTCAGCAGCCAGTGTGTGCCTGACTGGAGTGGGTATTCAGCCAGACCTCTGCCAGGCAGTGGGGAAGGTGGCCAGAGCCCAGAGTGTGGCACTCAGAGGTGTCTGGTCTCAGGAGGGGGCAGGAGAAAAGATTTCTAGTCGATCAGATTTGTAAGTGTTCCCTGTCAGACCACCTTCTTGGAGATTCTTAATGTACCTTTAGCATACTAGAGGCTCTGAGAAGTTTGGCAGCAGAGAAAACTGTAGTGTTGTTTAACCCAGAATCTCCTTAAACGTGTTTGACCCAAGAACTGTCTCCATTTGACTCTGCTAAGCCTGGGGGAGCTTTTGCTAGACCATGTGACCTTGAGGGAGACTACCTTCTGGAACATTCTGGAATTTGAGAGCAGGGGTGGGCGGATGGGATGTATTTAGAGGGGTAATGAGGTGGCAGAAGGTTTGGGGCATGCGTGGGGGGTGGTGGGTTAGTCTCTACACAGGGCTCAGACCTCAAATCCACAGTTAAATCTGGTAGGCTCTGCATCCACAGCACAAACGGGGATCTGGGGCAAGGTGTGTATCCCTGGAGCTGAACTCATGTCGGGGAGGTGTGTATCTTGTCCTTAGTGAACCAAAGGGTGGTGGACAGAGTGACCACGTTTCTGCTGTACTCGTGTCCTTTCTCCTGTTTTCAACAGATTGTGAGTTTCTTGAAGGGAGGATTTTAAACTCTAAAACTTGCCAGGCACAGTTGCTGCTTATCCACCTGCCATGGAGTAAATGGTGAAGGTGCTGAGATGCTGTGTGGAGACTTGGCCTCCCTGGCCCCTCCTTTCTCCACTAGAGGGCAAGTGGGAGGGTCCCCCTCCGTCAGCTACACTGAGTGGGCTTGGTGATCCCCCACTGCTGTTTCTGGGGATCCATGCCCCCAGATCCCAAGGTTTGTCTCCACCTACTCCCCCTTCCAGATAAGAACATATAAATGTGATTATGTTGAGAAACTGAAGCATTTGAATAAATCAGATGCTTTTGCCCAGCCCTAGAATAAAGGCTGTAGTTATTTTAACAACAACAGCAAAAATCCTGCAGTCTTCAGCTATTTCTGGAAGTAACTGGTAATTAGCATGCCATTTGTAATTCATTGCCGTCTCCGGCTGTTTGTTTCCTTGTTCCAAAGCAGCCCAGTTTGGGAGACTGGGTTTATTTCATTTGGAAATATGATTTTGTGGCGATCTCCAGAATGGCATCGCGAGATTAATGGTTTTCTGGAGCTGTAGTTTGCCAAACCTGGGGACTCATTTCCAGCAGCCCTGTGGAGGGGAGTGACGACTTGCTTGGGTGGTGTTGACTTTCCAAGAAAAGCGCTAGAAGCAACTGCTTCAGGATGGTTTGATGCTACCTGATTTTCCAGGAGGAGAACAGGTAATTGGGGGCAGGTTTAAGAGGCTTAATCATTGAACTTGTTGCAGATATTCTCTTATGAAAGGAATGCACGTGTATTGTTCTGTGCATCTCTTGAGAAAAGGGTTTAGTTATATGAGTGCTAGGCTCTAATAGTAAAAGAATTAAATGGTCGTAGTTGTTCTGTAAGATACGGTGATAAGAACTAACTTAGATTGTACAGAGGCCAAGTAGTTTTGCAAAAACTATGGCCTGAACGTGTAGTCAGCAGTGAGAGTTGTTTCTGAGGTTTTAGGTGAAGGTGAACAGTTGAAAGGGTTTGGGTGCAGTTCTGTACTATGGGAGTGGAAATGTAGGCACCTGTATCCAGGTGGTCATTGTGGACTCCAGTGCAGAGGTTCTCCCACCAGGGCTCTGGGCGGCTTCCAGGTTTCCGTGTTCAGCCCCAGTCTTGGTTATCGACGGCAACTGATCTGAGGTGTTGCAGAGGTCTGGCACAGTGCAGGTTGTGGGCTGGAGTGATGGGAAGCGGTTGGGAAGTGGGTGTCTCCCAAAGTTGCTTGGTGTAGGGAGGTCAGCCAGCTTCTCTGATTAACCCAAGAGGGTTCAGCCCTTTTAGGTTTGCCTGGTGCACACTTAGGAAGAAGTATTCCTTCTTAGTTTCGAAGTATGATATTCAAGAATAATTTATGTTTTCTGAAACTTCTTGTCATGGAAACAGACTTGAGGATAGAGGACTGGCAAACCAAGTACTGTGAGGGGATATTAAGGGTCCCCTGAAGATGAGGTGTAAACGATGATGAGGGTGTAAACGATGTGGGAGACAGGATCGTCTAAGCTGCAGCTGATATGGAGTTTAAAAACTATTATTATTATCGCTTTAATTAGACAGTATCATCACATGGTTCAAAAATCAAATGAGTTGTCAAAAAGTATTGGCTCAAAAGCCTACTCTGTCCACTCTGTGCCTGTCCCGTCTTGAAATCATGGCCATTAGTTTCTTGTGTGTCTTTCTAGAATCATTTCATTCACTCATGACAGACTTGAAAATGTGTTAACCACCACCACCTCTGTGTGTCTAGAAGGTGTCACCCCCGTTTTCCTGAACCGCTTTTTATATTTGACGTGGTTTGGAGATCCTTCACGTGAGCACACAGAGAGCTTCCTTCTCTCCCCTCCCCTCGTGTTTACAGCGTCTTGTGTCCCATTTAATAGATGCTCTATCATTTATTGAACCATTTTTCCATTGATGGACCTGTGGCTTAATTTCATTGTATTGAATTGCGTGTGAAGTGTGCCTTCAGGATAAGTTTACGGAACTGGAGTTGTCAAGTCAAAGAGCACGTGCATGTGTGGTTTTGGCTGACACTGCCTGTCGCTCTCCGTGGGGGTGGCACCAGCCATGGGTGAGGGCGCCTGTTTGCCACGTCCTCAGAAATAGACCGTGTCGCCACACGGTTTTGGAGCTTACCAACCTGGTAGGTGGAAAATGGTATCTAAATGTAGTTTTAATTTATATTTCTATTATGAGTCAGATTGTGTATCTTTCATATGAGTTTTGGTGCCCTCTGTGTATGTAGGCTGTTGCACTTTTTTTTTTCTCTTGGATTTCTACGAGCATTTTATATGTTTGAGAAGTAGATTTTGTGATAAAACTTGCACCTACTGTTTCCAAATTTTTGTCATTTGCCGTTAAACTTTGATTTTTACCAGGCTGAAGTTTTTGATGTTTATGTGGTTATATTATCAATCTTTTCTTTTGTGGCTTCTGGATTTTGTGTTCTCGTTTGGAAGGAATTGACACCACAGCTGTAGAACCACTCTATTGTTTAGGATTAACTGGTTTTAGAGATTCTGTTGGTTTCCCCCAAGTAACACAGGTTATTCGAGTTGTATTTGCCTTTTGTTCCCTGTATACTTTGCTTTTATCCTCTCTGCTCCACTTTATTTAATATAATAAGAGATCCTTACTGCATTTTTCCAGCTCCCATAATTGGAAAGATACTGTAGTTGCCACCTGGAGCAGATATGCTCTCAGTCTGGTGGGTCCAGCTTGTTGGTGTACTGACCTGGAGGTCTCTGAGTGACTGGCCTTGCCCTGCCTTGTGCCCTGGTGTGCACGGGCCGTGTCAATGAGCAGATACCGAGCTCTGCTGGGAAGCCGGCTCTGAATGTGGCTCCAGGGCCTCAGAATGCTGGGAGAGGCTGCCTTGTCCATGAAAATCCAATTCCTAGTAGGTTATTCTCTGTGCATTCTGGTTTCAATTTTCTTGCCCATAATTTTTAGATGTGCCAAATCTTTTATGTTTATTACTTATAATTTTATTTTTCTCTGTGTGAGTTTACTGAGGATTTGGAAGCTGGTTTGTGGACATGAAGCGCATAGGACATAGCCCCCCCCATCTCCAGCAGGCTCTCTGCACTCTTACTTTGAAGATGTTGTTGTTATTGTTCAGTTGCTAAGTTGTGTCTGACTCTTTGTGACCCCATGGACTGTAGCATGCCAGGCTCCTATGTCCTCCACTGTCTCCCGGAGTTTGCTCAAACTCATGTCCATTGAGTGGGTGATGCTGTCTAACCATCTCATCCTCTGTCATCCCCTTCTCCTTTTGCCCTCAATCTTTCCTAGCATCAGGGTCTTTTCCAGTGAGTCAGCTCTTCTCATCAGGTGACCAAAGTATTGCAGCTTCAGCTTCAGCAACAGTCCTTCCAATGAATATTTAGGACCTATTTCCTTTAGGATTGACTGGTTGGATCTCTTTGCAATCCAAGGGACTCTCAAGAGTCTTCTCCAGCAGCACAATTCAAAACCATCAATTCTTCAGCACTCAGACTTATTTATGGTCCAACTCTCACATCCATACATGAGTGCTGAAAAAAACTATGGCTTTGACTATATGGACCTTTGTTGGCAAAGTGATGTCTCTGCTTTTTAATACATTGTCTAGGTTTGTCAGAGCTTTTCTTCCGCGGACCAAGCGTCTTTTAATTTCCTGGCTGCCATCACCATTCTCAGTGATTTTGGAGCCCAAGGAAATAAAGTCTGTCTCTGTTTCCATTTTTTCCCCATCTGTTTGCCCTGAAGTGATGGGACCGGATGCTTCGTTTTTGAATGTTGATCTTAGTTTTTGAATGTGGAGTTTTAAGCGAGCTTTTTCACTCTCCTGTTTACCTTCATCAAGAGGCTCTTTAGTTCCTCTTCACTTTCTGTCATTAGTGGTCTCATCTGCATATTTGTGGTATTTGGTATTTCTCCCTGCAATCTTGATTCCAGCTTGTGAGTAATTCAGCCCGGCATTTCACATAATGTACTCCGCATGTAAGTTAAATAAGCAGGGTGAGAGTATACAGCCTTGACGTACTCCTTTCCTAATTTTGAACCAGTCCATTGTTTAATGTCCAGTTCTAACTATTGCTTCTTGAACCCATGTACAGGTTTCTCAAGAGACAGGTAAGGTGGTCTGGTACTCCCATCTCTGTAAGAATTCTCCACAATTTGTTATGATCCAGGGGCTTCCTTGGTGGCTCAGATGGTAAAGAATCTGCCTGCAGTGTGTGATACCCGGGTTTGATCCCTGGGTTGGGAAGATCACCTGGAGAAGGAAATGGCAACCCACTCCAGTATTCTTGCCTGAAGAATCCTTGGTGGGATACAGTCCAGGGGATTGCGAAGAGTCGGACATGACTGAGCGACCAACACACAGTCAAAAGCTTTAGCTTAGGCAATGAATCAGAAGTAGATACTTTTCTGGAATTCCCTTGCTTTCTCCATGATGCAACAAATATTGGTAGTTTTGATCTCTGGTTCCTCTGCCTTTTCTAAATCGAACTTGTATATCTAGAAGTTCTCAGTTCACATACAACTGAAGCCTAGCTTGAAGGATTTTGCGCATAACCTTGCAAGCATGTGAAATGAGGCCAATTGTACTGTAGTTTGAACATTTTTTTTTTTTTTGAACATTTTTTGACACTGCTTTTGTTGGGGATTGGAATGAAAACTGACCTTTTCCAGTCCTGTGGCCACTGCTGAGTTTTCCAAATTTGCTGGCATATTGAGAGCAGCACTTTAACAGCATCATCTTTTTGGATTTGAAATAGCTCGGCTGGAATTCTGTCACCTCTGCTAGCTTTGTTTGTAGTAATGCCTCGCAAGGCCCACCTGACTTCATACTCCAGGATGTCTGGCTCTCGTTGAGTGACTACTCTATGGTGGTTATCCGCATCATTAAGACCTTTTTTTTAATCTAGTTCTGTGTATTCTTGACACGTTTTCTTAATCTCTTCTGCTTCTGTTAGGTCTTTACCACTTCTCTTCTTTACTGTGTCCATCCTTGCATGAAATGTTCCCTCGATATCTTCAATTTTCTTGAAGAGATCTCTAGTCTTTCCCACTCTCTTGTTTTCCTCTGTTTCTTTGCACTGTACTTTTTGGGAAGGCCTTTTTATCTCTCCTTGTGATTCTCTGGAACCCTGCATTCAGTTGGGTGTATCTTTTCCTATCTTCCTCGTCTTTCGCTTCTCTTCTTTCCTCAGCTATAATCAGAAAACTGTTTAGACCTTGACCAGTTATACGGTCTTATGTGGTATCCATCTTTGTGGAGTAAGCATTTTCTGGGACTGGAAGATGGGATGAGAATGGATCTGAGAGATTCAGGGAGTGATGTGGGAGAGGTGGACTTTGAGATGATTATATTTTAAGACTGATAAACACTGGTTGGTCTGGTGCCTGCCTTTCTGAAGAATGATCTGTTGAGGACTCAGCCTGTTCTCCTGGCCTCCTGCCGGCCTGTCCTGGGTGCTGTCATGTCAGTCATAGTGAGGCTCATGTTGTAGCTGTCTGTTAGCCTGTAGCCATTTTAACTGTGTATCATTTAAACAGATACAACGATAAAGCAACTGAAGGTTGTTTCTCAGTGTTGAGCCCCGAATTCTGCCATAGGACAGTCAAAAGGAAATCTGTACATGGTTGAATGTGTGGTGCAGTTATCGGGGTGTAGTGAGCAAACCCATGGTCCATCTTCTTCTGGTTCCTCCTCCTCACACTCCCTTTTTCCAGCTGTCCAGGTAGCATTTCTCCAGTGGAGGAAGAGGTGCTGGTGAGGGTGTCAGAGCCGTGTATGGTCAGAGGGAGACGGGACATGGAGGGCCGGGCAGTGGTGTTAGCGCATGACATACTTTCTGAGAGGGCACATGGTGGGGACCTGATGAGACTTGTCGGGTTTGGAACTTAGGAGGGCGCTGAGAGCTTTGCCAGAGCACTTCCAGCAGCCTGGCTGTGGGATGCAGGCAGAGTTCCTGCCTCACAGACACTGTTGGAAGGAAAGGCTGACCTGTGGAGGCTGTTGTTGGACAAGTGCCCGTGCTTTGAACTATTCTATAAATGCTCACAGAGCTGTCCTTGGACCTCCTGGTGAGATGTACAATTCCCATGTGACCCACCTCCAACCGACTGCCAAACATCAAGTTAAAAAAAAATAGTTTCTACTTGAGATTTATGAGGACACCCAGGCGTGAATTTGGGGGGATCGTTGCCCTTTGTCGTGGCCTCCACTCCAAGGGTACACCTACTTCAAAGCATCCCATCACCAAACTTCAGACAATCATTGGAGGGACGACAGGATCACCAAATGATGCATCAGCACTCGTCACTGGATGAATGGCCAAGATGCCTGGCCTTGTGGTTTGCATTGCTGGCCTTACCTATTTCTTTCCTATCAGAACCAAGAGGAGTTGCTGGCATGTCTGCTTGGGCTTGCAGGCAGGGAAGAGGGAGGCACAGGACTGTGTTTGCTCCCAATAACCCCAGAGAAGCATAACCTTTTCTGTTACCAGGGAGCACCTCAGTTTTTTCTTGCTTTTACTTTATTCACTTTGCTTACAGAGTTCACTATTTGTTTATTCACTTGCTAATTCTAATCCAGCTGTTTTTGAACCTTTATGGTATATACAGTGTGGTGATAGATCTGGTCAGAAAAAATATGTAAGTAGAAGACACAGTTCCTTCAGAGAGGCCCTGGCATGGCATGGAACAGTGGTAGACCCTTCCTTGGGGGAAGGGTTGTGTGCTTTTCCTTCTCACCCCCCCCGGACGCCTCCTCTTCATTCACCTGGACCTGAGCTCTTCCTCACGGGGCCAGAGGTTTCGGGGCTTCAGTTGCTGTTTGGGTCCATTTAGTTTTGTGTTTTGATGTTTTTTGGTTTGTATTATTTATAGTGGACAGTATGAGAAATATTTTTTAATTCTGAAATTAGCATATTTACTTTTGCTTATTCTTTTGATTTACTTGGGAAGCTTTAGAGAGGCAAACTTTTATTAAGAAGATGATTTGGTATGTTGGAAAGGTTTTGGAACTAGAGATACATAAATTCACATTTGTGCTCTACTCGTAGTATTACTGAGGTCTTAGATAATTGATTTAACTCACTAAACCTGGGTCCCTCCTCCGCACAATGTGGAGAGCAGTGCCTACTGGAGGGCTTTTGTAAAGATGAGAACAGATGAAAAGCTAGGACTATATTATTGGGGTAGGCTGGGGGTCCACATGACCTTTTCTATTTACATTTCAGAATCGTTCATTCATCTGTTCAGTTTACTGTTTAGTCAGTTTATGAGGTGCTTCCTCTATGCCAGGATCTGGGATGGGTGGGATTCAGACACAGATAAGATTCTGTCCCCCTGACAAGAAGCTGCCCAGGGGCCCACTCCAGTCTTGTCAGTGTGGGGCAGTGGGTGATAACTTGACCTGCAGAGGCATCCTTTGTGGGAGAGGTGCCAGTGTGTCCTGGTGGCAGCGCTGGGCAGAGTGGTAGTGGTGGCAGGACCATCTGATGTCCATCAGATCTTGTCGCTCTCCTGGTTATAGGGGCACCCCTCGCTTTGCCAGCAGAGTCGACTTTGACTCCAGTGTCGTCCTCAAAAATGCTAACTATACTGAAGGGAATGCTGTTTTCAGTTGGTAATTACAGTTTTCTCAGGGAGGATTTCAAAATCACCTTTCTGGAGGTCTTCAAACGCTGACGGTGTTGGCACAGTGACAACTTGGCAGTGCCTCTGGCTTCCTTGTCACCCTCTTAGGGAAGGTGGCGGGTTAACCTGGTGGTGGAGGAAGCTCTCCAGGCCTGCCCAGAGGGGGTCTTTCAGGGTGCCCTGGCCAACCTGACGATAAAAGTCCATAGGAGTAGCTGTGTACCTAGAGGAGCTATAGGACAGCATCGTTAAGAAAGTGATTTCAAGGTTAAAATAACACTGGATAATTTTCCTCTTATGTTTATACGAATGAGAAATCTCAGATAATCATAATCATAAAACCACCGGCGAAACTCTTAAGCCTCCATTGCATTGTGTGTGTCTTAAAAGACATATTTTGGACTATTTAAGCCTGGAGCTTGAAAAACATGGTAATAATATAACAATCTTAATCATATACAATATAATCATCTTTTTACTAACTTGGTTAAGAATAGGAGGGAGGTGATCTGCTTTGCATTCAGCTATGGGACTTGATCTACGTATGGAAGGAGTTTTGAGGACCAAGGGCTAAAGAGGGCCATGTGCTTCATAGAATTTTGGAGCTACTGGAAAGGATCTGTTATTTGGTTCATTTCACACTACCTCTGGTCTTTGGAAGGACAAGCTTGCAAAACTTTTTGTGTCCTTATTTGCACAGAGGCCCATGTGAGTCAGCGAGAGAGGTCTGGCCAGCCTGTTGGGGTTAGGATGCTCTGCTAGCCTGGCAGCAGACGCTGGAGTCAGTTATTCCTGATTCTGACTGTGCCACAAAGAGCCAGTTAGCAGACAGCATGCTGATTTCCCTGGGCCTCAGCTGAGCAGTGAAAAGGGGATGGACGTGGGCTGCCAGGACTACTCAGACTTGACCTTGAGCTGTTTTTTTCCTGTGTCAAGAGTGCAAGTTTGGGGTGTTTGCATAGCTGAGTGACACCGATTTCCCTGAGGTAAATAGTTGTTTAAAGGACTGCCTTCCTCCCATTGGGAAGCATGAGGTTAGTCTCCTTGGCACTCCTGTGTGCATTTCATTTGAACAGGAACATTTTGCACCTGTTGATGTGCTGCTTTTTAATTGTTCACCGTTGTTTTCTTTGAAATGTTTCCTCTTGTAAACCACAAGGATGTTGAGGACAGTGACAGTTTGTGACGGTTTCATGCCAGTCTGCACGGCCATGTTCTCAACCCAGCTGCATGCTGGGGTGGCTTGCTCCTCTCCTTCCTCCATATTTCAGTGTGTTGGTTCAGGAGAGTTCTTTTTTTCTCCCAGTTTTTATATTGTAGAAATCAGAAAGCAGGAGAAATCCTTGTTTTATTATGAACTAAATGCAACAAAAAATGTCTTTCCATTGATCTCCACCTATACCTTAGTAATGTGGCCAGAAGAGATTCAGCCCAAAGTCAGTGTTTAGACATCTGTTTTCAGGTGAAGAAGCAATACCTTCTTATCTTCTTGGTAATGAGTTTGAGAGGTGGGGCTGGAGGGAAAAAACCTTGGTATGATTTATGGTGGTTTTGTTGCATTTTCCAATGGCTTGGGATTTCTCCATTGCCAAGTGATTTGTCTAAAGGGACATTTTAAAGGAGACTGTTTTGACCCGAGTCAATGAAATGGTCTATGTATTAGAGGTAGCAAGGGGCTGTGAGTTGTGTTTTTGCAAGAGTTTTAAGTAGTTGTTTTTATAGTTCAGTTCAGTTCAGTCGCTCAGTCGTGTCCGACTCTTTGCCAACCCATGAACCGCAGCACGCCAGACCTCCCTGTCCATCACCAACTCCCGGAGATTACTCAAACTCATGTCCATCGAATTGGTGATGCTATCCAGCCATCTCATCCTCTGCCGTCCCCTTCTCCTCCTGCCCCCAATCCCTCCCAGCATCAGGGTCTTTTCCAATGAGTCAACTCTTCGCATGAGGTGGCCAAAGTACTGGAGTTTCAGCTTCAGCATCAGTCCTTCCAGTTAGTTATACCATGCCAAATAATTTAGTTTAAAAGTGCTCTCTTAATTTCAACAGTTTCGTGATATGGCTGTTAACCTTAGAATAATAAGCATGTGTGTATGAGAAATAAAAATGACTTAACTGTTTTTAAAAAATTAACATGAAAACTCACACATTTGTTGGGAAGGTGTCATCAGCTAGAGTTCTCTAGTAGTCCCATAGGCTCAGCACACCTCAGAACTGCTTGGGCCGTAGCTCAGCATGTTGGCTGCATGTTACGGGGATGACCGTGAAACCAGATGTTTGACTTCCCGTCAGAAGCCTGTGACTGTGCATCCAGTCAGCAGACCTCTGCCAGGTCGCGCACAGGTTGGCTCTGTGTGACCCGCAGAGCTGATCCCTTTCCTAGGTGTGCTTCATGGCGTCTTGGGTCACTGGCTTGAGAAAGCATGCTCCACTGACTTTTCCCTGTGTATTTCCATCAGGCCATAAGAGATAGTAATGAGTCAACAAGCCTTCAGAACACCAGATTGCTGACTCCCCAGGTCCCTTGGAACTCCCCCTTTTTTTTGATGTGTAAGGCAGGCTTTGCAGCCAGCGGTGTGTGCTAGCGTATATAGTACAGTGGGTTCACTAGCAGAAGACATGGTGATTGGAGCAGTGAACCATGGGCTTGTGTGCTGTAGAGTCTGTGGAGAGGAAGAGACCTGCTTAAGGGATGTAAGTAGGTAGCTGCCCTCTCCCCCCGCAAGAATAAATTCACTGAACCCATTCCTGAGGCTTCAGAGGTGGGTAGCCAGAGTCTGGAGTGGCGAGGAGGCCCTTGGAGCGGCTGTGGACCCTGGAGCCCCCAAACTCTGAGATATTTCTCTTCCTGGAAGCTTTGTTACCTAGACAGAATGAACTTGGATTTGTATTCAGTTTTCGTTAGTCCCTGTCTTGTTCCAAATGTGAATGTGGACCGGGAAATGCATTAAATAATTCTCACCATTGTCTTGTGTCTCACGACTCCCCCACATCTTTCTTTGGAATTCTGTCTCTTTCGCTTTTTGAGCAACTTCAGAACTAGGCATATCTGGAGCTGATGGTTAAACTTTGATTTGGGATTGATGTAGCTTTAATGGTATGGCTGTCAGGAGGTTCTAAATGATGTTCAGATGGCGTTTTGCTGTTTGTCCAGCCAGCTTGGCCTTCAGCCATCTGGGCCTTCAAATAATCCAGTGGCTTTCATCTTCCAGATCCCTTGCATTTTTACCCTCTCAATGGGTAATATTCGTTTCCCTTTGGAGTTATCTTGGTACATACATCTTTTAAGTGGAGGGTATTGATTCACCTACCACATAAATGGTGACTTGAGTACCGTAGGTGTCAGGGTAGCAGTTGTGTGTACTGATTTATAGAAAGTAAACACTGTCAAAGCCTTAAGGAGAGTGTCCTCAGGAATATTTCATAGATAAATAGACAGCGAGGTGCTTAAAGTGATAAGAACAGTGATAACTGCCGAGCACACCTTGGTGATCAGAAAGACCTGTACTGGAGTCAGAATTCAGCGGAGGTTCTTATCTCTGACTAAATTTTTTCAGCCCTTAGCTGACCAGCCAGTGCCATTGTGTTGGGGGGTGAAGTAGGATGTGTCTTAGTGCATTGTCTGTCAGGAGCCTTTCTTGTTAAATTTGAATTGTGGTCTTTGGAGAAATAGGAAAGTGTTTTATTTTACCCAAACCTCAATCCACAGGACCTGGTAAAATAATGATATACTGTGATTCCATTTTTAAAGGTGTTTACACTGATTGCAGAGCTAAGTCAACCACAAACAAATCGCTCATCTTATAATAGGATCGCCTTGTTCATGTTATACAATGAGTACCTTTGAGTATATGCACCTTACTGCAAGGGATTTTTGTGCACACAGAAGGAACCTTTGTATGTCAGGCTAAGATGCAGATTGTGAGTGAGGGGTACATTCTCTTCTGCCTGTGGCCATCTGCATTTTCAGGCATGGAGCTTTGATTCATGGTGGATCTTAAGTGTGTCCTCAAAAATTAGCATAAGTGTCCATCAATAAGACTAAAAGTTCTTGTTTTTCCTTCATCTGTCTGTTAAATGGGCCTGGATGACAATGGGAAGCTTTATGCAACTTTTAATATGATATTAGGTGTTGCAACAGTTACAAACCAGTGTGTTGGTGTGGTGCCACAAAGGCCACAGACCCACGGAGGACGCTGGAGCTGTTGATGGAGTTGTGTCCCTTGGGCTTGTGGGTGAAGGTGTGCAGTGCATATGCACCAGGTTAGAAAAGCCCTCTTGCTTTAGACTACTTCATGTTTCCTTCCCATCAAGGATAGCGGGCTCCTCTTTTCTCTTGACTCAGTGACCCCTTTTTTTTCTGAGGGGCCTCAGAATCTTGTTTTTCCTGGTTCTGGTTACTGGCTGGGGGCACAGCTCTCCTGCAGTTACCTCTCCTGGGGCAGTTCCTCCTGTCTTCTGTGAAACTCACTTTGCATGGAGATAGGATAGCTGCAGGCACATCACTTCATTTGCAAATTGACAACTTCTTTGATTCCCTAGCCTGGCCCTGGCTCTGGCCCTAATATGCACTCATTTTGGCTTGAAAGTGGAGGAGGACTTGACTATTGCATAAACAACTCAGGGTTTAAATGAGGAAAGCCCAGAGCTAAAAGGGAGAAATCAGTGCTAGCAGGAATTGTTGGTGAACTCAGGTCCCATTGCATCTGTAACACATCAAGCTGGTTAGTATGTGAGGTCATTCACTGAATTTTTAGAAATGCTCTTATTCTTCATAAAGTCCTTTGTATTGGTTTAATACTTTACTTGTATCGATTAATTTACTGCTGTTCTTCTCGGGCTTCCATGGTGGCTCAGCTGGTAAAGAATCCGCCTGCAATGCGGGAGACCAGGGTTTGAACCCTGGGTTGGGAAGGTCACCTGGAGAAGGAAACGGCTACCCACTCCAGTATTCTGACCTGGAGAATTCCAAGAACTGTCTAGTCCATGGGGTTGCAAAGAGTCGGACATGACTGAGTGACTTTCACTTCACTTCCTCTCTATAGTACCACTTTTTTGGTGTGGGCTTACTTAACAGTTTATAAAAGCATGAATTGATCCTCATAGTGAACAACAGTCCTGTAAAATAGCCACAGGAGGTGGTGTTAGTCCCAGTTCACTGGCAAGAATCAGGTGTGTGGAGGTAGAGTGGCCTGCGCAGGGCCCTGCAGCTTCTGAGCGGGAGTAGGGGTAGTGCTGAGTTTTCTTGCTTTGATCTGGTGGTACTTTGTGGCTACGCCTCTGGACCTCTGGTGGATTGAGGGAGCTGAAGTTTTAGAGGCTGAGGGCAGCAAGAATTGAATGCTCTCCCTGCAGAGAAGCTAAGTGCATTATTCATTTGAGACACTTGTTAATAGTTTAAATGTTTTTTCCTTAAAGTTATTTCTGGATTATTTTTTTTTTCATTGTTATCTCTTTTTAGGTTTGCTTTTAGTTTGATTGGTATACTAGAATTCTGTTTATGTACAGATAAACATCTTTTTTTTGGTACTGCAGTCAAGATCTTTAACAGAAACTAAATGAGGGAAATGTCTCCCCATTCGTTCCCTGCCCTCCCTGGGTTTAGTGGTTGGTGAGGTTTGTTCTGAGCAATCATCACGTCACGTGCAAACCCAGAGGTCACTGCTTCTCTGCTTCTGGCATGGAAAGCTCTTGGGGTTTGGCTGGAAGAGCTTTCCTTCCTGTGTGGGCTCAAAGCTGTACTTCTTCAGGAGCTCAGCATCAGAAGTCCTCTACTTGATGTCCTTCTCAGAGCAGATGCAGCTGCTTTTGAAGGATGTTCAGCCTTCATGGTTGCATCTGTGCTTACTGGGGCAGTAATTCACACAGGGCTTGATCCTGGAACCAAACAGCTAGGGCACCTCTAGCTCTGGGACCAAGAACTCTCCTTTTGCATAATCTTATTTTCAGCCCCAAAGCAATCAGGTTGATAGTAACTAGTACAGTTGGTCTGTAACTATTGTTAGAAAAAAGGGCACCCAAGTGACTGAAATATTCGGAACTCTGAATGAAATGATCTCTAAATATGTGTATTTCAAGACATGGTTGGCTTCTGGCTCTAAAACTGACTGGTTTAATGCTCAGATCAGGAGACGTTAGGATCACTTTGTTGAATTGTTTTTAATGATGCTTTTACAAATAAAAGAATTCTTGACTTTTATTTCCAAATGAAAGAAGGGATGAAGAAGAAAGTAAGACCAAAACAACCGTGGTTAGTTCACAGGCCATAATTAGGCTGTGCTGTGTCGTTTGCAGGATCTTAGTTCCCTGACCAAGGATTGAACTCACACCCTCAGCAGTAAAAGTGCAGAGTCCTAACTATTGGACCATTAGCTAAGTCTTGAAATATTTTTGGTTTGACTCAGAACAGTGTTGTTCTCATTGTTCAGAATCAGAGTTACTTCTTATGCTGTTCTGGGATTTCCTGTCAGTGACCCGTAATTCCTAACTAAAGTCCTTAGTTTACAGTGTGGCCCACTCTTGGTTTTTTTGCATTCTATGGGTTTTGATAAATATATCCACCATTATAGTACCTCACAGAATAGTTTTACTTCCCTAAAAATGCTCTGTGCTCTGCCTGTTCGTTCATTCCTCCCCTAACCCTTGGTAGCCACTCTTTTTTTCTTTCTTTTTTCACTCTTTCTTTCATTGTCGCCATAGTTTTGTCTTTTCCAGAAAGTCATAAAATTAGAATCATACAATATGGATGTTTAGTTGTTACAGCACTATTTGTTGAAAAGAGTATTTTTTCCCCTTTATTGTATTGCATTTGCTGCTTTGTCAAAGATCGGCTAACTGTATTTATGTGGGTCTGTCTGGGCTCTTTAGTCTGTCCTGTATATCTGTCTGTTCTTCCATCAGTATCATACTGTCTTGAATACTGTAGCTTTATAATAAATCTTCAAGTCAGGTAGTGTCTAATTCTCTTTGTTTTTCTCCTTTAGTATTGTGTTGGTTAGGAACTTTTATTTTTGTACTTTGGGTTTTTTAAAACAATTATTTTTTAATTGAAGGATAATTGCTTTGCAGAATTTTGTTGTTTTCTGTCAAACATCAACATGAATCATCCATAGGTGTCCATATGTCCCTTCCCTCTTGAACCTCCCTTCCATCTCCTTCCCCATCCCACCCCTCTAGGTTTGATACAGAGCCCTGTTTGAGTTCCCTGAGACATTAAGATTTAATTGAATCCATAAATTGAGTTGGAAAGAAATGACATCTTGACAACATTAAGTCTTTCTTTCCAGGAATATGGACTTCTCTCCTGTCTTCAATCTTTCCCAGCATCAGGGTCTTTTCCAGTGGGTCAGTTCTTTGCATCAGGTGGCCTAAGTGTTGGAACTTCAGCTTCAGCGTTAGTCCTTCCAGTGAATATTCAGAGTTGATTTCCCTTAGGATGGACTGGTTGGATCCCCTTGCAGTCCAAGGGACTCTGAAGAGTCTTCTCCAACACCACAGTTCAAAAGCATGATTCGGAGCTCAGCTTTCTTTATGGTCCAACTCTCACATCCATACATGACTACTGAAAAAAACCATAGCTTTGACTAGATGGACCATTACTTTGTCAGCAAAGTAATGTCTCTGCTTTTTAATACGCTGTCTAGGTTGGTCATAGCTTTTCTTCCAAGGAGCAAGCGCCTTTTAATTTCATGGCTGCAGTCACCATTTTTAGAGATTGTGGAGCCCGAGAAAATAAAGTCTGTCACTGTTGCCATTGTTTCCCCATCTGTTTGCCAGGAAGTGATGGGATTGAATGCCGTGATCTCAGTTTTTTGAACTTTGAGTTTTAAACTAGCTTTTTCACTCTCCTCTTTTACCTTCTTTAAGAGGCTCTTTAATTCCTCTTCGCTTTCTGCGGTAAGGGTGGTGTCATCTGCATATCTGAGGTTATTGATATTTCTCCCGGCAGTCTTGATTCCAGCTTGTGCTTTATCCAGCCCAGCGTTTCTCATGATGTACTCTGCATATAAGTTAAATAAGCAGGGTGACAATATACAGCCTTGATGTACTCTGAAGATATTGATAATGATATTGCTAATCTAAATAATATTGTTTTTAATTTCAAATTCTACTTGCTTATTGCTGGTACTGGGAAAGTAACTGACTCTTTTATATTAACCTTATGTCCTTCCACCTTGCTATAATCGCTTATTTGTTTCAAGAGTTTTTCATCTTTCTTAAAATTTTCTACATAGACAATGTCCTCTGCAAAGACAGTTTTATTTCTTCTGTCCCAGTCTGTTTACCTTCCCCGGCCCCCTTTTTTCGGGTCTTGCTAAATTAGCTAGAACTTCCAGTACAGTTTTGGAAGGGAGTGTTGAGAGAAGACACCCTTGCCTTGTTCCTGATATTAGCAGGAAGGGCAGTTTATCACCATTAAGTATGATGTTAGCTGTAAATCTCCTGTAGATGTTCTGTATTAAATTGAGGAAGTTCCCCTCTATTCCTAGTGTGGTGAGAATGAGTTGAATTTTGCCTCATGGCCTCATCTGAAAATATTTTAAATTGATGAATTAAGTTACTGAACTTTATATTTAAGTTCATTATTGATTTGATAGATATATTTTGTCTAAATCTGTTCCATTACATATTTTATGTTTTCTTTAAGTCTTTTTCGTTATGTGACATGTTTATTTATGCTTATATGTTTGGCTTAAGTTCTGTCATGCTGTTTTATGTTTTATGTTAAAAAATTTCAAGTCTCTTACTATGGGGTCTTTTTAAAAATTTGATTTTTTTTTTTTTTGATACTTCAGATTGTACCTTTTTTGGTACAATCGATATCTTTTGATTCTCAGCCACTGGGCAGTGGCATTACCCTGTCCCCTGCCATCTTTTTCCGCTCTCTTACATAGTTGTCATTTTTGACAGTTGTATCATTTTTATATTATCACACACTTTATTATAAAATTTACATTTGGCTTATCACTTTCATCTTTATATTTATTGTAATCTTAGTTCTACAGTGAAATGAATTCAGTTGCCAGTTCTTTTGGCTTTACTTGCCCAGTTGTCTTTTGGATTTAAAGGGACCATAGTTTCTGAGTTCCAGTGTGTTCAGAAATATTAGTCTGTGGTCATTATTCTTGAAGGAATGCCAGACTGGATATGAAATCCTTTACTCACACTTTGCTTAAATATTGTAAGAATTTTGAAGTCTTATTCCACTGATACATGGCATTGCATATTACTGTGAAAAAATATGAGGCCAGATTAATGCTTTTTACCTCTGATATGTGACTTGATTTCTTTCTTTTTGCCCAGCTCAAGGAGTTGTTTATTATTTTGAAAGTCCAAACTTAGTAAGTCCAATTTTACTAGATTTTACTGCATGCTGATCATTCTGGGTCAGTTTCCTTGTCACATGGGGTGCCCTGTGTAGCCTTTCATTACAGAGATTTAAGTCTCATAGTTCCATTGAAAATGGAGTTTGAAATTCCATACAACTTGTTTTCATTGTCTTTTTGATATCCAGACGAGATAGGAAGTCATTCTGTTGTTTATTTGATTCTGGGTAAGGAAAGTAGTTTCCCAAAGGTTAAGTAACTTGATCCTTGTCAGCCAGCAAAATGCAGAGTGAGGATTCAAAACCAAGTTTAAAAGCTTATGTTCTGTTACTTATACATACCATGGTGTTTCTTCAGGGCTGGGAATAGAGTCACAGAAGATTGTAGTTGTATGATCAAAGGAACCTTGGTCTCACTGATATTTATCATAGAGGTGGGTACATCTTAAGCAGCAAGTGATGTCCAGAAACATTTTTCAAATTTCGCGTTATGGACCACTAGAACTTCATGATCTTTTACAGCTTCCAAGTTTCCTTGCTTCTTACTGCCTCCCACCCTTTTCTTTCATTTTTTCCTTTCTTCTGTGTGACCCAAAAAGGAGACTATAGGTAGGTAAAGTTTCTATTCTCATTTTTTCTTTTGATTTTTCCTGTTTAGAACTGGACTCATTAATGTAATATGTGTTCTCCCTTTGTTTTGTTAAAGGGGACCTCTAGTCAGATTTCCTGTGAAGCTGATGGATAAGTGGGTAAAATCAAGTTTCTTTTCTTACCTGTTTTCACAAGTTTAGAGCGGTTGAGTTTCCTGAAACAGAGAGATCTAAAACCAGTAACTGCTGCTGTTGACTCTGACAGCCTCCTCAGCCCTGAACATTGCTGTGCCCTTCTTGAATACAGTGTTGGTGGATTTGTTTGTGAATGTTTCTGAGAGTGTAAAGGTTACTCTCACACATATGTTTACTCTGTGAAGATAAGATTCTGGTGAAAATAGAATTGAACTGTGCCATGTTCTCCATCTTAGTATTTCTGTGAAGAACAGTCTAGTTTTCAGAGATTATTGGTAGTTGTTACTCTACTTAAAAAAAAAAAAAAAGAAAGGCTTGATTGCTAACAGTTAAGGTCATTGTGGGTCAGATTTAGTCACTTATACATACAGGTCTTGTATATAAATTCTGACTTGTGTGTTTTTCTGGTTTTGCCTGGGAAGATTTGTGAGAGACTCAGGGTGGAGAGTAGACAGGGAAAATGATGGTGCTTCAGAATGATGTATCCCATTGACTATTTCCTCTGAAGAGGACAACGGTGAGTCTAAGGGATTATTATTAATATTATTTTTGTGAATATGTGTTTGGGATTGGATGAGGGAGAAGACACATTTTTTTAAAGAATTCATAAGATAATTTAAAGTTTTGTTTATGTTTAATTTATAATACCTGTGGCAAGGCTGTGACATAGCTCCGTATATCTGTAGGCAAGAGGGAGTCATTTGAAATTTTATTTTCCATATTTCAGGGACTATTTTCTATTGCAGCTGAGAATAACATTCACTGATTAAAATGATGGCTTTTAAAAAATTAATGGCATTATATAATGAACATTCCATCTCTTTAAATCTGTTTTCCTTTTATATGTCTGTTTCTTAAGTCTTGTGTCCTTTTCACATGTAAAGGTAAAAAGTTAGCATTAAAAACACAAATAAAACTATATATAGCTAGAATGGAGTGCCAAAGTGTAATGCTGATATTCTTTTTTGAAAAGTAATGAAACAAGAAGGTTTTTTCTTTATCACTAAGGTGATAATAAAAGTTTATGAAAATACTTTGAAAATAAAGTTTTAAAAAGGAAATAAAGATCACTCAATCTTAATGTGTTTTAAATTGTTAATTTTTAACATTGTGATTACATATGCATAATAGAATTTACCATTTTAACTAATTTTGATTATATAATTTCATGACATTAAGTACATCCACAGAGTTGTGCAACTGTCCCTCTGCAGAACTTTTCTTCTTCCCATGAGACACAGTTTCCATTCAACATTAAGTCCTCCTTCCCTCCTCCACTAACCTCTTGGCAACCACCATTGTGCTTTTGTTTTTTGAATTTGACTACTCATCTGAGTGGAATCTTAGTATTTGTCGTGTGTTTGGTTTGTTTTATTTAGTATAATGTCTTCAAGGTTTATCCGTGTTGTACTAAATGTTAGAATTTCCTTCTTTTTTAAGGCTGAATATACTCTGCTGTGTGTATATCCTGTTTTGTTTATCCATTCATCCTTTGAGGGACACTTGAGTTGTTTCTACCTTTTGGTTACTGTGAATAGTGCTGCTGTGAACATTGCTGTAAATATATTTGTTCAAGTTACTGCTTATACCCAGAAGTCAAATTGCTGGAGGATATGGTAATTTTGTTTAATTCTTTGAAGGAAAAAAATCTGTTTTCCAAAGCAGCTATGCCATTATTTATTCCTACCAGCCTATTTCTACATGTCCTTGCTAACACTTGTTACTTTCTATTTCATTGTTTCTTTTTGATAATAATCAGTCCATGGATGGTGCATTAGTGTCTCATCATGGTTTTGATTTGCATTTTCTGAATGATTTGTGACATTGAACATCTTTTTATGTGCTTATTTGCTCTCTCTTTTGAAGAAATGTCTCTTCAAGTGCATTGTTCATATTTTAATCAGGTTGTTTGCTTTTTAAATTTTTGAGTTGTAGGTATTCTTTTAAAATATATATTTTGAATATTGTTAAAAAAGAAACAACTTTTCTAAAGTGGAGTCACTTGTGCTAAGTTCACATCACCAAACCAAAACCAAGACCTAATACCTAACTTTATTATAGTTTCATCCTGTCCCACCTGTGGAATCTAGTCAGTTTGGAATTATTTGAGGTAATCTGACCAATAGACCCCTGAACCCCTAAAGGAAGGTGGCCTTGTCGCAGACAGTCCACTCTGCTGTAGCTTCCTTGCTCCATCCCATTCTGCATGTAAATGTCTTTCTTAGTGTGTAGCTTGTCTGAGCTCCTTTCTGTCTGTTAGATGGGGTATTTCCCAATTCATGAGTTCTTGAATAGAGCCCATAAGACATTTTAAAATTTACTCTGTTGAATTTTGTTCTTACTATAAATCTCTTATCAGATAGGTTATTTGCAGTGTTTTTGCCAGTTCTGTGGGTTACCTTTTCATTTGTTTGATAGTGTATTTTGATGCACTCTTTTGTCATTGAATGTGATAGTATCTGTGAGTTTTTCATAAATGGCCTTTATAATGTGATATTTTCCTTCTATTCCTAGGTTTGTTGATTTTTTTTTTTAATCATAGATGAGTATTGAATTTTGTTAAATTATTTTTCCTGCATTTAGTTGAAATGATCATGTGTTTTTTTTCCCCTTCATTTTGTTAATCTGTTGTATCACATTAATTTTTTAAATCAATTATGTGAATAATCGTTACATTCAGGGCATAATCCTACTTTGTCATGTTGTATAATTTTTTAATATGCTGTTGAATTTGTGTTTGCTAGTATTTTGTTGAGGATTTTTGCATCAGTGTTCATAATGGATATTAGTCTGTAGTTTCCTTTTCCCCTCCCTTTATAGTGTCTTTATCTGGCTTTGGTGTCAGTAATTTTGGTCTCGCAGAATGAGTTAAGAAAGTATTCCTTCATCTTCAATATTTTAGAAGGATTTGGGAGAGACTGGTATTAATTCTTTAAATGTTTGGTAGAACTCACCAGTGTAGCCATCTAATTTGGGGCTTTTATTAATGGAAGTTTTTTTGGATTGCTGATTCAGTTGGCTTACTGGTTAAATGTCTGTTTAGATTGTTCATTTCTTCCATGATTCAGTCTTGGTAGGTTATATGTTTTGAGGAGTTTGTGCATTTCTTCTTTGTATCCAATATGTGGCATTTAATTGTTCGTAGGTGGTGCTAGTGGTAAAGAACTTGTCTGCCAATGAAGGAGACATAGGAGACACTGGTTCAATTCCTGGGTTGGGAAGATCCCCTGGAGGAGAGCATGGCATCCCACTCCAGTATTCTTGGCTGAAGAATCTCATGGACAGAGGAGCCTGGAGGGCTATAGTCCATTGGGTCGCAAAGAGTTGAACATAACTGAAGGGACTTAGCACGCACACACGCACTCTCTTATGATCCTTATTTTTCTAAAATTGGTAGTAATGTCTCCATTTTCATTTTTTAGTTTATTATTTTGAATCTTTTTTTTCTTGGGTAGTCTAGCTAAAAGTTCGACAATCTTCTTGATCTTTTTAAATAACCCAGTTTCATTGACTTTTTTCCCCCCGTTTTTCTATTCTCTATTTCATTTATCTCTACTTTAATCTGTTTCTATCATTATAGCTTTTGGTTTATTTTGTCCTTTATTTCTAGTTCTTAAGGTGTAAAGCCAGGTTGTTGACTTGAGATTTAAAAAATATATATGTATATATATATATATATCTGTAGATTTCTCTTTTAGCACTGCTTTGCTGCATTTCACAAGTTTTGATATGTTGCTTTTTTTTTTTGATATGTTGCTTTTTTATTGTCATTTGTCTCAAGTTATTTTCTAATTCCCCTATGATTTCTTCTCTGACCCATTGGTTGTCTAATAGCATGCTATTTAGATTCCTTAGGTTTGTGAATTTTCCACTTCTGCTATTGATTTCTAGTGTTTTCCCATTGTGATCAGAAAAATACCTTGCATGATTTCAATCTTTTAAAATTCATTACCTTGTTTTGTGGCCCAACAAATACTCTGTCCTGAAGAATATTCCTTGTGCATTTGGAAAGATGTGTATTTTGCTGTTGTTGGGTGGCGTGTTTGTTCTGTATGTGTTTGCTAGGGTACAGCTGGTGTGTAGGGTTGTTTAAATCTGTATTTCCTTATTGACTTCCTTGCATCCATTATTGAAAGTGGGGTATTGAAGTCTTCTATTATTGATAGAGCTAGTTCTTTAATTCTGTCAATATAGATATATATTTTTAATCTTTGGTCCACTTATGTTTATAATTGTTATATCTTCTTAACTTATCAACCCTTTTATCATATGTAATGTTCTTTGTCTCTTGTAATTGTTTTTGACTTAATGTCTATTTTGTGTGATATAGCCACTTCTGTTCTCTTTTCGTCTGTATTTGCATGGAATATCTTTTTCTATTGTTTCATTTTCAACCTGTGTGTGTCATTATATTTGAAGTAAGTCTCCTATAGAAAGAATATAGTTGGATTTTTTAATTATTTTTTTTACATTCCAAACTCTGCCAATCTATGTCTTTTTACAGGGGATTTTAATCCATTTGCAGTAAGGAAGGACTATTTTTGTTTTTTAAATTTCTGTATGTCTTATAGCATTTTTGTCCATTATTTCCCTTTGTATAAATATTCTATGAATTTTTTTGTCAGTATGGAGATTATAGAAGATATCCTGCAGTTATAGTGATTCCTTTTAAATTGATACTAATTTAACATCAATTTCATATAAATACTACTGTTCCCCACTTAGTTGTGTTTATTTTTTATATTTATTTATTTATTTAGTTGGCTGCACTGGGTCTTAGTTGTGGCATGTGGAATGTAGTTCCCCCACCAGAGATTGAACCTGGGCCCCCTTCATTGAGAGCATGGAGTCTTAGCTACTGGACCACACCTTTGTATGTTGTATCCATTCACATAGAATTAGAAGTATTTTTTATGCATTTATTTTTTACCTGGGTCTCCTGTGTTGCAGACAGATTATTTACTGTCTGAGCCACCAGGGGCCCTTTTAAATCCTGTAGAAATACTAAAAGTGGAATTAAAAACCAAAATTAGGGTGTTAATGATTTTTATATTTGTTCATGTATTTGCCTGTTTGCCTTTCCTGGAAGACTTCCTGTTTTTCAGCAGCTTTGTGTTGTCTAGTGTCCTTTCTTTCATTTCTACTTTAAGTACTCCCTTTAGCATTTCTTGTATGGTGGGTCTAGTGATAATAAACTCCCTTAGCTCTGTTTATCAAGGAATGTCTTAATTTTCCCTCCCTTAACAAGGCTGTTTTGCCTGGTACAGTTTCTTAGTTCACAGCTTTCTCCCCTTTCAGCATTTTCAATTCATCTTTGTACTCTTTTAGCCTTCTAGGTTTCTGTTGACAAATTCACTGACACGCTGATTGAGTATCTGTTGCATGTGTTAGGATGCTTCTCCCTTGCTACTTTCACAGTTCTCTTTGTCTTTCAGCAGTTTGATTATAATGTGTCTTGGTGTGGGTCTCTGTGTTTATCCTGCTTGTAGTTTGTTGAACTACTTGGAGTTGTAGATCTATGTCTTTCCTCAGATTTGGGGATTTTTTGGCTTTTATTTCTTCAAGTAGTATCTGTCTTTTCTGTCTTCGTCTTCTGGGACTTCTGTGTGTATACATTAGTCCATTTGATGGTACACCATAAGTTCTTTTCAGATTCCATAATTTCAGATAACCTATCTTCAGGTTCTCTGATTCATTTTTCTACCTTTTGGAGTCTACTGTTAAGCCACTCTAGTGAGCTTTTCATTTCAGTTAATGTGTTTTTCTGCCCTAGAATTTGGTTTTAAAATATCTTTTTATAGTTGCCATTTTACAATGTCTATCTCTCTGTTTGATATTCTCATTTTGTTGCTGTATAATTTTTCTGATTACCTTTGTGAGTGAAAGTTGCTCAGTCCTGTCCGACTCTTTGCAACCCCAAGGACTATATAGTACCTGGAATTCTCCAGGCCAGAACACTGGAGTGGGTAGCCTTTCCCTTCTCCAGGGGATCTTCCCAACCCAGGGATCGAACCCAGGTCTCCTGCATTGCAGGCAGATTCTTTACCAGCTGAGCCACAGGGGAAGCCCAAGAATATTTGAGTGGGTAGCCTATCCCTTCTCCAGCTGATCTTCCTGACCCAGGAATTGATTTGGGGTCTCCTGCATCGCAGGCAGATTCTTTACCAACTGAACTATGAGGATTACCTTTAGGTCTTTTTTTAGTGTTTTTCTTTAGCTGTTTGAGCATACTTAAGACAATTATGTTAAATTCTTTGTCTAGTATGTCTTATACCTTTGTTTCTTTGGAAAGTTTGCCATTTTTTTTTTCTTTCCTTGAATAAGCCATGTTTTCCTGGGGTTTTTTGTTGTTTGCTTGTAGTTTTATTGTGTTATTATTGACATACATACTGTAGGCCCTGTTTTTTTGCATGCCTTATTTTTTTTTGTTGAAAACGATGCATTTGGAAAAAACACAGTCACTCTCCCTTTCTTTTCAGAGTTGCTGCTTCCTAGGGAAGACCCTCATGTGTTGTGGGATCAACCATTTGTGAGGGCTTAATGTCTTCTTAGGCCTTTTCTGGATGTGTGTCTTGCTGGCCATGTGTATGTGCTCTCTTGATGTCCCCTTATGCATGGCTGCTTATACATGTCTTAATTCCCAAGAATCTTACCTTGGATTTTTCCTCTGGGCCTTACGTATTCTGTTGTATTCCTCTCTTTTGTAATCTCTTGCCACAGGCATCTGTGGGTCTTGTAGTTTCCCTGCAGCTTTTACTGTTCTTCTTGTTTCCTCAGGCTTGTCCTCACATTAGCTTTGAGCTGTGTTGCTCTTTTGCTGTGTGAGCTCTCAGTTAGGGTGACACTGAGACCAGTCCCTCAGGCAGCCCTGCAGATTGCTCTACTCCCTCTGGTTCAAGGGAAGGAACTGGGAACTGGGCTCCCATTTCTTCCAGGTCAGGGCTGTACTTGGCTGGGAATGGCTTGGTAAGGGTGAATTTAAAAAACCAGAAGTTCCTGCTGTTCTGAATGTGGTTTCTTGATTGGACATTTGCTTGGTTTTTGTAGACCCTTGTTTCCATAGTGCCTGTGAAGTTCGTGTAGCCAATATGAACTTGCTTTTTAAATGTTTCTGTGGCTGAACGAGGGCCTGGAGCCTCTTGGTCTGCTGTACTGCTGACATCACTTCTCCAGATAATATTCGTTTTTGCTAAACTAATACATCAGTGATTTAACTCAAAGGACTGAAAGCATTTAAAGTTAAATTTACTCAACTATCAATACTTTGGGAAATGCAGTATGAAGTTGTCAGTTTTTTACACTAAAATTTCTCATACTGAAATCTTCATTCTGCTGATTTAGCTGCAACATTTCTTTTTATTCAAGAAAAGGCAATTGTTCTTAGAAATGGTATGAATTTCTGTCTGATTTGGGGGACAAACAGCATGGAATGGACATAAGTCAGGACTATTCTTTCACTGCTGTTGGATGCTATGATTTAGGACTTATATTTAGTTGTGTGATGGAAGATGAGAACTTAGGGCAGTCCAAACTAATTTGTGGCTCCAGTAAATCAAGGTGCAGACAGAACCGGGTGCTGACTTCGTACTGTCTGGGAGGAAGGGGAATGTGGAAATAACCATTGAAGCCTCTGGTTGTGTGATTCAGAGATTATTCAGCTGGTGTTCTGAACCCAGAATCTGTTAATGGATCTAAAGCAGACTTTCTTGTAAAATAGATTGTGTAGTCATTTTGTGGAGGTTTTGCTAAAGTCTTCCTCAGTGTGCATCTCGTCAGTGTTGAGAGATAGGGAATCATCATGTGGTTAGAGAATGATTGTTTAAAATTAAAAATGAGTTCTCTTCTGATGAAAAAAATTGTGTTTTTATTGTGAAATAAACAGGTAAACATGTAAAACAGGCAAATAGTTAAGTAAAATGTTCTCTGGTGAAAATGCCTGTGACCACGTCTGAAGTCAATGGTAGAGGAGCTTTGCCCTCTGCCCAAGAGTTCCCATCACATCCCATTCCTCCCTTTTTCCTTCCAAAAGCAGCCGCTAGTGACTTTAATAAGTTTAATCTTTCCTGATTAAAAAAAAGCCTCCTATGTCTTTTAAATTTCTTTTAGTATACAGGTCCTCTGTCCTTTTGTTTTCCTTGAAGATTATTTGTTAAAAATCTGGGGCCTGTTCACCCATAGTTTCCTTCACTCAGAGTTGTGCCCCTGCACATGTTTGTCCTTCCTGTAATTCCTGTAAGTTGTAGCAGTGTCCAGAAGCTTGATCAGAATTTGCTCTCTTTGGCATGATAGAAGCTATGAGTGATAGTATCTCATTGCAGCCGTGTTGAATGAAGAGTATATTTTTATTTATGAGGGAAGATTTGTTATAGGATTCCTTAAGACAGCAGGAATTTCTGTACAGGCATACCTGGGAGATATTGCAAATTTGGTTCTAGGCCACCACAATAAAGCAAATATCATAATAAAGCAAGTTGCATGAATATTTTGGTTTCACATATAAGAGTTATGTTTATACTAGACTGTAGTCTATTAAGAATGCAGTAGCATTATGTCTAAAGAAAAAAGTTATAAACTTAATTTAAAAATACTTTATTTCTAAAAAAATGCTAACCATTATCTGAGCCTTCAGTGAGTCCCAATTTTTTTGCTGTTGGAGGGTCTTATCTCAGTGTTGCTGGCTGCCAACTGATCAGGGCAGTGGTGGTTGGAGAGTTGGGTGACTCCGGCAGATTCTTAAAACAAGACAGTAAAGTGTGTTGCGTTGATTGACTCTTCCTTTCAGGAATTACTTTTCTGTAGCATGCAGTGCTGTTTGACAGTGTTTTACCCACAGTCAAATTTCTTTCAAAATTGGAGTCAGTTCTCTCAAACCCTGCTGCTCCTGTATCAGCTGAGCTTACGGAATATTCTAAATGCTTTGTTGTCATGTCAACAGTCTTCACAGCATCTTCACCAGGAGTAGAGTCTATTTTAAGAAACCACTTTCTTTACTTATCCATAAGAAGGAACTCCTCATCTGTTCAAGTTTTATCATGAGATTGAAGCAATTCAGTCACATTTATCAGGCTACCCTTCTACTATTTTGCTGTTTCTACCACATCTGTATTTACTTCCTCCACCAAAGTTTTGAACCCCTCAAAATAGTCTACAAGGGCTGGAATCCACTTCTTCCAAACTCCTGTTACTGTTGGTATTTGGACCTCTTCCCACGCGTCATGTGTGTTCTTAGTGGCTTCTCGAAGGATGGATCCTTTCCAGAAGACTTTCAGTTGACTGTGATGAGATTCATCAGAGGAGTTACTGTCAGTGCAGTGTTGGCTTATGAAATGTATTTCTTAAATAATGAGACTTGAAAGTGGAAATGATTGCTTGACCCATAGGCTGCAGAGTGCATGTTGTGTCAGCAGGCTTGGAGACATGAATCCCATTGTCCATCTCCCCCAGAGCTCTCAGGTGACCAGGTTCATTGTTGATGAGCAGTCATATTTTTGAAAGGAACCTTTTTTTCAACAGAGGGCTTAAAACATTAGGTAGGTAAATCATGTTGTAAACAGATCAGCTGTCATCCTGGCTGGCAGACTTAGCATCCTTCTTAGGGGCCTAGGATTTTCAGATGGTGAATAAACACTAGCTTCACCTTAGTCACCAGCTGCACTACGTGCTAATGAGAGAGTCAGCCTGCCCTTTGAAGCCAGTGACTTTTCCTCTCTAGCTGTGAAAACCCTATCCTCTTCCAGTAGAGGCCTGTTTCATCTGCACTGAAAATCTACTGTTTAGTGTAGCATCTTCATTAATGATCTGAGCTAGATCTTCTGAATAGCTTGTGATGGCTTCTCCATCAGCACTTGCTGCTTCTCCTTGCACTTGTATGTCATGCAGACAGCTTCTTTCCTTCCAAGTCATGGGCCAGCCTCTGCTAACTTCACGTTTATCTTCTACAGCATGCTCACCTATCAGCCTTCACAGAATTGAACAGAGTTAGGATCTTACTCTGGATTATGTTTGGCTGAAGGGAATAATATGGCTGGTTTGGTCTTTTATCCAGACCTCTAACACTTTCTCTGTATCAGCAGTAAGGCTGTTTTGCTTTCTTATCATTCCTGTGTTCTCTGGAGCAGTACTTTCAATTTCCTTCAAGAGCTTTACTTTTGCATTCACAACGTGGCTGGCTGTTTGGAGCAGGAGGCCTAGCTTTTGGGCTCTCTCGGCTTTCTCACTGAGCTTAATCATGTCGAGCTTTTGATTTAAAGTGAGATATGTGTGACTCTTCCTTTTACTTGAATGCTTCATGGCCATTTCAGGGTTTCTCACCAACCTAATTCTAATCCTGTTGTGTCTCAGGAATTAGACCCGACTGCGGAGGGGGATGTGGGAGCAGTCAGAACACATACAGCATTTGCCAGTTAAGCTCGGCATCTTACATGGCTGTGGTTCATGGCACCCCAAAATAATTGTAATAATAATATCAAAGGTCATGGAAACAAGCATAATAGTAATGAGAAGATTGAAATGTTTCAAGAATTATGAAAATGTAACGCAGAGACACGAAGTGAGCAGATGCTGTTGGAAAAATGGTGCTGATAGACTTACTTGAAGCAGAATTGCCACAAACCTTTGATTTATTTAAAAAAAAAATACAATATCTGCAAAAGCTCAGTACAGCAGCATACCATAAAACGAGATATGCTTGTGTTATGTCTAAAAGGGTGTTGGATTTAGCCCGTTTTATACTCCTTTCTCGGCCTAGCTCTGTATGACTTGTGATAACTGAGCCGTAATTTCTACTTATTGGGGAGGATGAGTTGAAATGGATGATAGCTTGGAGCATTTCCTGTTCCCAAACCCCAGGTTAGTTCACCAGGCAGTTCCTCATCCATGGGTGTGTTGTTGAGCTCAAGGTGTTTCCATGAGCAGGATCTTTGCCGTTGTCCTCTCTGCTGCAGGTGTGTGGGGTCACCGTCGAAGGCAGTGGTTTTTCTGTTTAGCCGCATTTTTACCTGCCTCTTGAGAAGGAGGGAGGATTTTGCTTTTGCTGTATCTTTTGCTGAACACTATGTTAAATTCAGAGGGAAAAGGCAAATAAAATGGTTTTGTCCTTGGGACCATTAGAATCTGTGAAGGAGACGTGATGAATGAAGAAGCACAGGACACAGCAGACCGTCGAAAGTTTGTCAGTAGTGGCTGCTCAGGGCTGGGGTCCAGGTGCCGGGAAGCACTGGGTCACTGGGTTCCTGAGAGCCCAGGGCTCCTGGGACTATGGAACCAGATCTGGGGTAGATCCAGCGGCCCACCCACCCTCCCCATCCCTGAAGCTGTGGAGAGAAGCTGAGTGAGACACTATTCTAGGCCCGTGGTGGTAAGTCAGGGCTCGGAGGCTTCTGTCGTCTGTGTGAAGTGAAGTCCTTGTTACATGTCATGCTTGGCCATGTGGTCTGTGCTGTGAGGACAGTGTGGGGCATGGGGACAGAAGTTCAGGCCCTGCGGAGCCACCTGCCATCCAGCCTTTCACAGGAAGAATTGCTTCTTCATGTCAACCCGGAGTGGACTCATGGACACAGTGGACACCCCACTGCTGACCCTCCAGACAGGACCGCAGACTCTGGGCTCTCGTTGCTGCTTGTGTGCCGACTAATCACAGAATGGGTTTCTTTCCCTTTTTTGTGTTTAGAATTAGAAGATTATCTTTCAAATAAGCTACAGCATAATTCAGTGATTTATAGTTGGATTCTTTGCTCATATTTTAATTTTCAAAGATTGATATATGTTAGGCGTTTTGAAGAGAGATGTAAAGTATATGTAATGAAAGACTGAAATAGCTCCCTTTTTATACATAAGCAAAATGGAGGTTTCTTAAAATAGAAAATCAGTAACTTGCTTTTGAGTAACACACTGGCATTTTACGTGTTTTAAACTATTTTGCGGGTTCAGTATTGAAGTAAATGTTACTTTTAGCTGAAATGTGAAGGCTGTCTTATTTACTCTGTGAGTTTTTTTTTTTTTTTAAGAGCAGGGATTTTTAAGGCTAGCTGAGCTACTTCCTTATAATAATTAGAGAGTTTTTCCAAAATTTTTACATCTTTTACAGTGATACATGAACAGTTCCATTCTTCTTTGACAATACATCTATATTAATAAATATCCTAACCATCTAAACATTTTCCACCACTAGTTTAATGCTCAACTATGCAGAATTTACTTTTATTTTTCTTAGAGTAATCAGAATTGGAAGAGGCAGTCATGTTTTCCCTGATGATTATATGAAGAATCCAACTATCTGTTAACCTTATCCAGAAAGGATTGTCTCCAGAGGCTGAGAAAACAGAAAACAGGCAGAGGGAGGGTAATGTGAACCATGACTCAACTCCTCTGCAGGCGCTGACCCCAGAGCCTTTGTGACCCAGCATGGAATGGACTGCTGGCTGAAGATGGAATAGGCTGCCCCGTGGGAATGGTTAGAGTCTCTGTCTGGGTCTCTGAGAAGGTTCAAGGGCCAAACTCATTGGATTCTAGATCTTACTACTCACATGTCCAGGGACCAGCAGCAACAGCACGATCTGGGAGCTGGTTAGAAATGCAGGGTCTCAGGCCTCCCAGACCTGCTGGTCTAAAACCTGTGTCCCATCAGGCTCGTCAGGGTGCACAAGCACCTTCAACTTCAGGGAGCTCAGGTCCAGGTCATTGGTTTCCCAGATGGCTGAGCATCACAGTCATCTGTGGAGCTGGTTAAAACCGTAGGATCCTGACCCAGTTTCCTGACAGACTGATGACTAGTTCTGGGGTTACCTGGCCAGCCGTGTGACTGCTGGTCTGAGGTGGGTCACCCCTGGCTTGTGGGGGCCTTTTAGAGAGAGGGGATGTCACCTGCTGAATATGTCAAGAGGGCCTACGTCTAGCCTGCTGTGAGTATCCTTGTCTTTTGGCCTCCGTCCCTGAGTGGACGTGGCACTCCTGAAGAGGCCTGCAGACCCCCAGCCCAGGGTGCCAGCCTGTCTGCGGCTCCAGCTGATGGAGATGCACGTCTCAGACAGTCCCGCTGCCCAGCCTCCATCCCCTCTCTTCCAGTTCCCATGGAAACAGATTGCAGGGAAACTGGGCACGGTGCTGTCTTTACTCTGTTCTAGGGATCTGAGGCCTCTGTGTTACCATGGGAACTGGGAAGGAAACGATGGTAGTGGAGCAGCTAGACTGCTTTCCAGTCTCAGTGGCACCCCCGTCCTCACACACAACCCTCTTCTGCCCAGTGTACCTCTGAGCTCAGGATGCAAGCTGCTGAGTGTGGCTGGGACTCGCCCTGGAGACGGTGTGTATGGGAGGGGAGAAAGGCGGGGCTGCTAGAGCACCCTTGAAGGTGCCAATCACCGCCTTTTCCCCCGGCCGCCGTTTCTGGGTGTTGGATTAAGTTATTGAGATGTCACCCTTTGTTATTATTTCTTTTATGATTTTGTTGAATGTAATAACATGTTTTTATTCAAAGGAGGTGAAGATATGAATCACTTTAATAGAAGTGTTTTCTCTGATGTAGGGATTACCTACGGCTGGTGGGTGAGTGGTGAGCCTGGCTCATGTGTTGGGCAGGACAAGGGCCTTGTGGGGTGAACAGCAGGGCTGAGGGGGGTTGCCAAGTCAGATGGACATTTGGCCCGTGGTAAGGAAAAAGAAGTGTACCTGATGGTGACCCATTTAAGTAATTGAAGATGAGAATATTAAATTCCAGTCTAGGAGACCCTGGATTGGAACTGAGTATTTGTTCATCCACAGAGTGATGTTCAGTGGACCCCACCCACTCACAGCCCAGTCGACTTACCACACCATCCTCATTGCACCCAAGGATCTGACAACCAGGCAGTGTTGTCTGTGCCCTTCTTCCCTACTCCCCATTCCTGTCTTGGCTGTGTTTTGTGGGGCCTCTTAGGTGTTCTGAGGCTACATGCATGCCATCATATATTTTCTCAGCATTGCTGCCTTATGGTTCCATTAACACCCCCCTTAATAGATGAGGAAACTGAGGCTCAGAGAGGCTGTGTGGCCTGCCCGGGTGGAGTGGTGGATGTTCGGCAGAATGGTTATTCTGAGCCCTGTCTGTTTGACCCCAGAGCATGCTTGCTCCTCTGAGCACAGCACCTCCATGCGTGAGTGGCTGTGTCAAAGCCAAAGCTGGGTTTGATCCCCACCTTCATCCTCTGTCGTGGCCTCTGACCCCGACCCAAATGAACAGGCAGCTCCTTGCTCTTTGACATTAGCCTTGCATATTTACTTACAGTTATTTTTGTATTTCCAATGTATTTATCAGTATATCCAATTTTTCAGTCAAAACAGACAAAATTTAGTTTTAATGATTTCATGCTTTCTCTTGGGATATTTGGGGGAACACCAGCCTAGAAGCTGTTTGGGTAAAAAGCAGTAGAGCTTGCCCTCCTGTGAGGAATGCGATCAAGCCGCCGCTGCCTCGCTGTGGAGTGGGTGGGGGATGACGATGCTGCTGTGACCCTCCTGTCCCCTCAGGAGGGCTCCCATCTGGAGGAAGAGGCTCTGGAGAAGAAGGGAATAGAAAAGGGCTGGTTTTAGAGGGAAAGACGACGACACCTTTCTCAGTGTGGAGAAGGTCGCCCGTCAGGCTGTCAGTGCAGTGGTGGGGGAGGGGCCCTCAGTCCTGGGGCCGCCAGACCATGGCCCACTGTGGCGAGTGGTGGGAGCAGGGGCAGTGATGTCAGGCTCCAGACTCGGTGCTTACAGTCTCCTCCTGCTGCCAGAGCCCTGTGGTTTTCTTGGTTGGATTCCTAGAATTCTCTTGTCCAGATCTGATGGTGGCTGCATAAGACAGGCAGCTTCACTCAGTGCCGTGAGCACCAAAGCAGGCTGAGTGCACTGTTGAGGACGCAGTGGTTTCTGTAGTGTGGTGTGTGCTCTGAAGCCGTGGAAGCTCAGCAACGGTAGGCACACTGGCCCAGCTGCTGCAGGACAGCGCCGCCCACCCCTGGGTGGTGGGAACGCCCGTCCTGTGTTACAGGAGGTCTGTCTCCCCTGCTGGGGACGCTTGATGGGACTCACGGTACCCACAGTGGTGCTTCCCTTGTGGATAACACTCGTTTGCTTCTGGTGTGATGAGCACACATGCTGGCCTTTGTTACCAAGGTAGGGGAAACTGGATCTGATGAGCCCTGTTTGCTTGGCCAGAGGCCTCTAGGTGCACGGCAATGGGTTGTGTAGCCCCATTAGTCAGATACCACGCAGCCTTTCCCCTGAATTCTCTGCCCCTTCAGCAGCTGCTCTTCAGGACAGGTGCATTGTCCCATCCAGCCTTCCAGGGAGCCAGGAAACTCTCTGTGTTTCCGTAATGGCTGACTCTGCTTTTTGTCATTAAAAAAAAAAAATATATATATATATATATATATATATATTTCTTCGGCTGCCTGGGTCTTAGTTGTGGCATGTGGGATCTTCGTTCTTTGTTGTGGCATGTGAGATCTTTTAGTTGCAGCCTGTGGGATCTGGTTCCCTGACGAGGGATCGAACCGGGGCCCCCTGCATTGGGAGCATGGAGTCTAAGGCACTAGGCCACCAGGGAAGTTCTGTACTGTTTCTTTAGCATTGACTGGCAGTGTGTTTTATACGTGGCTTCTTATTAAATGAGCAGCAGTCCTCTGAGGGTGGTGCCATCTACTTGACAGATGAGGAAGCTGAGGTTCAGGGTTAAGTAACGGCAGAGCTGCAGGAGGGCTACACCGGGGTAAATCCCGGGCTGTCTGCCTCAGAGCCTGGCCTTTTGCCCTCTGGCCTGTCAGTATGGACAGCTCTCCTTCCAGTGTGTTTTGAGTGGAGGAGAGTTGGCCCTACCTGTGCTCCAGATGCCCAGACTGACCCTCCCACGGGGAGCACCCTCTTGGTGTGCGTACCTTGTGGCCAGAGCCTCCTTGGGTCCTAGACCCTTGGCGCTTTGTGCAGCTGAGGCAGGGCAGAGGGAGTAGAGTGACAAATGGGTGACTGACCGAAGCCCCAAAGCGATCAGTGCAGTAGAACTAGCATTTATTTGGTACCTGCTGTATGCTAGTCCGTGTAGTCAGTGCTGTGACTGCAAAGATAAGCAAGAAAAGTTTCCATTAGAAACACCTCCACAGAGATAGGGGCAGGTGCCATGGGGATAGGAACTGGGTTTCCTTTGCTCACTGCTGTCTCCCCTGCACCTTAAAACAGTGCCATGCAAGAGTCGGGACCCTACAAGTTACTGAACGAGAAGATGCAGCCTATGAGGTGTTCTGTAGGCCAGAGTGTGAGGAGGTCATGGGGGAGACACAGGGGTGCAAGCGTTGGCCCAGTGGCCGTGACGGGTGGCAGGGGTGTGGGAGTGTGTGTGGGGGGTGGACTCTGTGGCCCATGTTCTCTTCTGCTCCCAGCCGCCTTCCCTTGCTTCTCACACTTGTTACTCCTGTGGGGCCCCCTTTTCTTGGCCTATCGTGCCCATTGTAAGCTGATTTTATCTGTGGAAAAGTGGGATGAGGGAGAGTGCTAGGTGAGGAGCTGGCCTGCCCCCTCACTCCAGGCTGGGAGAGGTGACCTTGGCTGGCGTCTACTCTTGAGGTGACCTGACATGCTCAGCCTAGATCAGGGGCCCTTTGATCAGAGTATGTGCGCCCAAGGACTCTGGCTGTGCATCAAGGCCCTGGCCCTTCTGCACCTTCCCCTTGGGCGAGTGGCTGTTGTGGGCCTGGCCTGAGCTGGGCCCGGGACAGTGGGATTGTCTCAGGGTCCCTCAGCCCCACAGGCGGGGGGTCCGTGTGTGCACTCTGCCCCTCCTCAGCCTCTTGCTGCGGCCGGTTTGTGTCTGTGGGAGAACCTGCAGCTCAGGTCCAGACTGACACCCCGTTCTGGTCCGGCTTTGTCCTCGTCCCGCATCCCCTGAGTGTGTGCTCTCCTCCTGGGCCTCCTTGTCCTTCTCCCTGGAATGAAGGGAAGATGGTGACACCATGGGCAGCAACCCCCCCCCCCCCGCCCCCAGCTCTTAGATGGCATGAGCAGGTGGTGGTATCTATGCTGACTTATTAGGGGCAATTTTCCTGCTTAAGTATCTGGGAAGTGTTCTCCAGCTTAGTTTGGGTAGAGCTCAGACTGTAGGTCCTTTAGGTTTTATCAAGTGTTTGGATTAGCTGAGGTGACATTTTAAAGGATGGTCTAATGGAATTGCTGCCTTCCCTGTTTGCATCTTGTGTGCATATTTGAAGAGTGTTTTACCTCTTGAGTGCCTGGAGCCCATCGAGCTGCCCAGAGCTCGATGGCTTTGAGGTTGTGTTTTAACAGCTGCAGATTCAGTTCAGTTCAGTCGCTCAGGCGTGTCCGACTCTTTGTGACCCCATGAATCGCAGCACGCAGGCCTCCCCATCCATCACAAACTGCCGGAGTTTACTCAAACTCATGCCCATCAAGTCGGTGATGCCATCCAGCCATCTCATCCTCTGTCGTCCCCTTCTCCTCCTGCCCCCAATCCCTCCCAGCATCAGGGTCTTTTCCAATGAGTCAACTCTTCGCATGAAGTGGCCAAAGTATTGGAGTTTCAGCTTCAGCATCAGCTCAGATTATCGTATACTCAAATCCCAGAGATGAAGAACAGTGAGAAAGACCTATACTGTCATGCAGACAGCCCTTTGTCTCAGACTTGGTTCTGTGCAGATTTTCTGGGCCCGTTTGCTGTGTCCTTTTTGTGCACATCTGTCCTATCTCCCTTGACCAGAGACATGGCCACTGGGGCCTCCTTGGATCAGAAGGGACCTTTAGCTCTGCCGCTTCAGGGTGTGCAAGGATGCTGTAGCCTGGCTGAGCCTGACCCAGGGCAGGATGGTGGCTCCTGTGAGCAAGTCCTAGATGGACCGGCACTGCCCAGGTCTGTGTGTCTGTCCATGGGGTGGAGGCTTCAGGCTTGGGCCAGAAGCAGACCCTCAGGTTTCTTGTCCTTCTTTTTCTCAGCTCTGTCTCGCTCAGGGTCCGTTGCCACTCTGACCTTTGATGACCCAGCCAGTGAAGTGAAAGTTGCGTGTGACTCTTGGCAGCCCCATGGGCTGTACAGCCCATGGAATTCTCCAGGCCAGAATCCTGGAGTGGGTAGCCTTTCCTTTCTCCAGGGGATCTTCCCAACCCAGGGATCAAATCCAGGGATCGAACCCAGGTCTCCCGCATTGCAGGTGGATTTTTTTATCAGCTCAGCCACAAGGGCAGCCCAACCAGTCAGTAGTTGAGTTTTTTTTCCCTCTGGTAAGCAGTGTGGTACGCTGCTACAGTGCTTTGATTTGTTGAGGGTGGGACCATCCCTTCACCCCTCGGTGCTGCTTACTCTGAGGGTCAGGCAGTGTGGGGCCTCAGGCGGGGCTGCTTTGACCCAGAGCCTGCGGCTGCTGTTTGGCTGTCACCCAGGTAACCGGCACGCCAAAGAGGCCAGCAGTCCATGGTGTGCGGAAATCAGAAACGAAACTGAGGTGCTGATCCTTGATGCACTGCACTTGTACTCATGTTGCTAGGTTTTTAGAAAAGGAGGTTTGACTTCTTTGTTGACTTTGGCCTCTATGCCCAGTGTGTGACCTTGTGTTGCCTGAACCTTGTGTCTCCGCAGTTGAGCTTTCATGATAGGGTTCATCTGTGGAATGCAGTTCTTTTCTCTCCCCAGTGATTCTAGGGACACTGCGTTTTATATGAATTTTTGTGAACAAGTGGTAAACATATTCTGCAGCTTACTTAGTTAGGTTTTGTGGGTGTTCACGTTTTTAAAAAAAGTCTCTTCCTGTGGGAGTGTTTTTCCATCTTGCGTGCTCTATTTCCTTAGTAACTGTTGCTCTGTTATGGGAGGGACTTAACCATATATTTCAAGTGCAGTGTTGAAGTTATTTATTTCCTGGTTAGTCCTGCCCTTCTTCTTGGTGTAAACAGCACATATGTGTGTGAGTGTGTCCATGACAGGGCAATGATAGTGTGCTTGTGTAGAGGGGGCTCTTGAATGAGTCCAGGTTACTCTGTGACCTTGCATCCTGGGTAAGTTGCCTCTTTCTCTCTTTATTCTTCCTCTTCCCTCCAGGTTTTCCTAATTTGAGTGTTACCAGGGTGTTGGAGATAACCTGAGACTCAGAAGTAGCATGGGAAGAACAGTGGTTGGAAGGGTCAGAGACCAGACGCTGATCCCGACTCCTGAGCACTCGTTTCAGGGCAGAGTCTGTGACCTCTGTAGGGTTAGAGTCGTCCCTGTGGTTCGAGAAGGTTCAGAGCAGTGAGCTCCAGTGGGCCTGTGTGGGCACTCTGCTGTGTGGTGACCGTGGGGTGGTCACAGAGGCCCTGCCCCTTCAGAGATCAGAACCAGAGGAGAACAGCCTATCAGCCCGGATGCCATCTCTCAGCTCCGCTCATGGAGGCAGGCTGGTTTGTAGGGTCAGCTGAGCCTCTCTACTCTTCCTCCCAGCACTAGTGGCCTTGGTCCACTCACCCGTCGTTCAGTAGACCTCCCAGCACCAGCAGCCTTGGTCCAGTCACCTGTTGTTCAGTAGACCAGTGGCCTTGGTCCACTCCTCTGTCGTTCAATGGGCTCATCCTACTGATGCCCGCCAGGCAACCCCTTAGGTGCTCAAGGGAAACATCCCTGTGGGGCTTGTTGCCCCACGGAGAGATGGCTGAGCCGTCAGCACCTTGCAGGCAGCCACAGCTCTTCTAGGGCCCTGAGCCAGATCACCTGGCTCTGTCTGCCTTTAGCCCCAGGGGTGGGCGAGGGGCCATCTCTGAGACCGGAAGGTAAGCAGGGCCTGTAATGGTGGGAGGCACGCAGGACTGAGACGTGTTCGGCTTCTGCACCTTTTTCCTGATTTTTGACTGGTTGCTGCACTGGTTGTGAAAATGGACATGTGGTGCCTCTGCTGACCCTGGGTCCCAGTCACCCCTGCCTTGTTTCCCAGCCCAGTGGAGACCCACCCCTCTTTCTGTGTGTTTTTAGAAAGGGCATCTTATCTGTGTTGTTAGTGGTTAGGAAGAAAACATTTTATGGCACTTACAGTTTCATTTTCACTTGAAAATGCTTATAAGGAGACTTCAAATGCATGTAGGAATATGCCCGTCATCAGTCAGTCAAGATAATCGAAATAAATGCTGTCCCTTCAGCCTGTGTTGGGAATCACACATGTCATTCCCTAAACATCCCGGCCAAGACCATCTATGCCCAAAGACCTCAGGGAGTTGCCACACACCTGTCTCCATCTCTCTTTTTTGAAGAAGCAAAGTTAAGCATTAGTGACTGTGACAGACTGGAAGAGAAAAGAAAGGAAGAGTGTGTTGTTTCTTCTGTTTCAGTCCATATCGGCCTCAGTCTTTCCCACAGCCAAAAAAAAACCTTTTTTTTTTTTTTTTTTTAAATTGAGGTAGCATGCCTTTTGCAACAAAACAGGATAGTTAAACAAAACTCCTCAGTAAAGCAGCAAAAGCCTCACCACACTTGTGTTTCTCTTTGAGATCAGAGAAAGAGAGCAAATACAGTCTGGTATTCCTGTGCATTGAAAACTTCCTAGACTAGAGTGAAGGTTATCAGGGTTGCAGGGCAGGTGGACTTTCCTGTTTATCTGGCAGCTCTGTTCCCTGAGGCGGACGGCTCCAGTGCACGTGGCACTTCAGACGCTGGTGTCGGCGTGCGGGATGCTGATAGCTATGGGTATTGGTCATTCAGTATGGAATGTTTAAATTCAGAGAAGGAACATTTTCTCACATTTTTCAAGCACTTGAGACCCACCAGTTACATAAATGATTTTGAATTAATTTTTAACCTATTCATTAAATTTGAGGACTCCTACTGGGCTGCACTTCATTAACCGAGATTATTACTGCAAGTACATGAGGGCAATGCAGTTAAATTTCTTTTGTAATATAATTAAGGTGCTTCATTAATATATAAGGCCTTCCTTCCGGTGCATCTGTATGAGTGATATTTTACTTTATTACCTTATATTTATAGCAGGAGGGTTTTAACAGAGGGCTTCTTTCTGTTATGTGCTGGTTTCCTAAATTTTTTTCTTTTCTCTAGTTTGAAAAAGAGGAATAAAGTTATATTTTTTATAAATTGATTAGCATGAAGTGATAATAATGGGAAAAAAGGTTCCTTTTCTCCAATACCAGAGATTCATATTTGGGATTCTGTTTTAAAAGTCTGGTCCTTTGGGCTTCTAACATTCTTGTTGTTGATGTTGCTTCTTATATAGTCTAACAGCATTAAAATAGCTGATAAGTACTTATAAAGTACTTTTATTATCATGTTCTATGTAATATATATTAAACAGTTTATAGGTTAAATTTGCTTTTCCTTCATATTCTTTCAATAAATTTATCACTGGCCTTTGTTTTCCCCCTGAGGGTCACTTTTTGAAGCAGCTTTACCCCCGTCTCTTCTGATGTTCCGGTAGCAGTGGGTGTGGACCTCAGATCCATTTCCAAGACTTCAGGAACCTGCTGAGGAAATGGGTTTCTCCTCCAGGTGTCTGTGTTGGATGCGTGTGACCTTTGTCACTGTTCTTAGAGCTGCTCGGAGCCTCCAGTTTCGTCTTGTTCCGGGGACAGGACACCCTCATCCGGCCCCTCACAGTAGCAGGAGAGGTTGCCCCACTGTCCCCGCAGTGTGGTTTCAGGCATGGCTCTGGGGGTGTCTTCGTTTTCTTTCTTGGCCTCTGTGGTCTACTGAATTCAGGCTTTACAGATCATCAGGAAAGTGATCTCTTTCTTTTTAATTTCAGCAAGGGGAGAGGCAAAGCACAGAGAACTGCAGATCAGACCTTCCTGAGCCCCCCTGCCTGGAGCAGCTAAGACCTCTGGAGAATGCTGGCTGCCAGGCCCTCCCTCTGAGGTGGGAAGGCCAGTGTCCATGGGACAGCTTCCTTGCTCGTGGGTCCACCATGGCCTCCACTCTTTGACTGGACAGCTGGCGTGACCAGCGCCCCCAGCGTGCGTGCTGCTGGACTGGGTGCTGTGCCAGGTACCACCTGCGCTCGGGCTGGGAGCCAGGCTGGTCAGCGTCAGATGCTCCCAGAAGCCAGGCAGCAGCAGATGGTCTCAAGCAAGCTGAGATGGAGGTGACCTGAGGCCTCCTGGACGTTCCTGGGGACAGGACAGCTGAGGAGCTGGAGCCAGGCCTGCTGGGGAGCAGTATGCAGGAAGCTGGCTTTCAGGCCACGAATGCTTTCACAGGTGAGAATCCTCCATGCTGAACTGAGCATGTTATTTCACTTTTAGTAGGTAACGAGACACTGAGCAGTTGTAGGAGTTGAATGTATGTCTGTGTTTAGGAGCTGAAGCCGCACAGTGTCTGGGGCCTCAGGCTGCCACGGGGAATGATTTTGGCAAAACTATGGTGTTTTATCCTTTTTTGTAGCGAGGAATTTGAAACAGCATCAGACATTTTATGATTCTGCTTTGTTAAGTCGTAGGGCACAGTGTCCCACGAGCCACTGCCCCTGAAAAAAATCCATCCTTTGCAGTGCATATGTCAGGGGATCTGTCTGCCCAGAGCTGGGGGACTTGGAGGGAACAGTCATGGCTGATGAGTACGTTCTCCCTCTGAGCCTCACCCGCATGCAGGCAGTAGTGGGTAGCAACTCTGAGCGCTGAGCTGCTCCTGTAAGGACTTGTGGACATGCCCCTCTCTGCACCATCTGGTCTGCACCCCTTGAAGGGAACCACTCTGTCTGGATGGTGCACAGAGCCAGGGCATGATCAAGGGCTTTTGAGTTGGGTCTTGGTTCTTTGTCTGAATCACTTAACATCCCAGGAAGCCACCAATTCTTGTGGGCCTTTGACTCCTCGTTTATAAAATGGGGATCTTGAAGCTGAAGAAAGTCATGGAATCCAGGGAAAACAGTTTTACATAAAATAGGTTTTTCCCTATTAAGGTAGGGATGGTGGGGAAATTACAAGAAGTGACTGTGTTTCTCACTCTGAGAGCCCCACAAGTTTGCAGGTTTCCCCGTTGTGTATAGCAGACAGGTTGGGATGTCAGATGCCTGGAGAGAGCTTGAGGCTCGGCCCCCCTGCCTGCCCTGCTCGTGGACGCTCACCAGGGTCAGCCCTGCTCCCTTTGCTGGTTTGACAGCCAACAAGGCCACGTGCAGCTCTCACAGGAGAACCACGACTGTAGCAGCCAAGCATGTGAAACATGGGAGCCCCCTCCTGGGGGCCCAGCTGGGGGAGGGCCCGTGGGTGGTCAGGGCCCAGGAAGTCGAGTGTGGTGGCTGCTTCAGAGGAGCATGTGGAGCTCAGCTCTCCAGAACCCTCCTCAGCCGCCCAGCCTGGCCTGGAAACCTGTTCTCCAATTGATCGCTGGGTAGTCAGAAGCACAGGTGACCGCCTGGTCCTGGGACTCGTGTCTGAAGGGGCAGTGCCGTGGGTCCAGGCAGACAAGGTCAGAACTGACAAGCTACTGCTCTGGTTCCAGGACTTGCTGCTGTGGCCTGAATCATGCTTTCATATGAACATCTGTTTCTAAAAGCTCATGGCTTGGCAGTGGAAGTTGCCCAGTAGCTAATTCTTGAATTAAAAGATTTTTATCTCTAGTGACTTAAACAATTTTAACCATCTCAATGTGTTTCCCAAACAGTTTCTGGCATTGCAGGGATTTTTTTTTTTCTAATTAAAAAGAAGTTTATGAAATATTTTAAAGTTTTTTTGATTTTTAAGTGAAAAACAATTTTTGGAATGCCATATCTAGGTACTTTTTTGTGAACAGGAGTCATAAAAGTTCTCATTTATGTAAGTATTCCTAACTCTTTGCAGACATTTTTATAGCTCCTTTGTCAGTGCTGCTTATAATACATTTAATACATATAGTGAATTGAGGAAACACTGAATATTTGTCATGACTGGGAGACTCGTGAATAACTAGAGTTTCCATTTGGTGATCTCAAAGCATGTCGATGAATGAGTAGCATCAGCCAGGTAGGGACTCTAATGGCTGTGTCTCCAGGCTTTCTTGTCAAGCACTTGGGCGAAGGTGATTAAAAAAACATGCTTATCAGATTTGCAGATGATAGGAGACTAAAGGGAATTGCTGACCCTGGTGGTAGAATTGAAATTTAGAAATACAGCAATATTAAAATATAATGGGAAAGTCTCTGGTAGTTCAGTGGTTAGGACTCCACGCTGTCACTGCCGAGGGCCTGGGTTCAATCACTGGTTGGGGAACTAATATCTCACAAGCCTTGTGGCATGGTAAAAAAAAAAAAAAAAAAGATAAATAGAGTGAACTGGTCCCAGAATGAAGTGAAGTGAAGTGAAGTCTCTCAGTCGTGTCCGACTCTTTGCAACTCCATGAACTGTAGCTTACAAGGCTCCTCTGTCGGTGGAATTTTCTAGGCAAGAGAACTGGAGTGAGTTGCCATTTTCTTCTCCAAGTCCCAGAATAACACATGGCTAAGTAACAATGGTATATCATTGTGATGAAATTCCCTGCAGCTACTACAAAGGATATTTTAGTGTTTCATGTTCTGGAGAAATGCTTATATTTTTAAGTGAAAAAAGTAGGTCATAAAGCAATAGGAAGAAGGCTATCCTTTTATTTTGATACTCAAAGAACAAAGACAGTATAGGTAGATGTGCACCAAAATGTTACTAGTGGCTACCTCCAAGTGATAGCAATACATAATGAAGTTTCCTTTCTTACATTTATTTATCCATATCTTACAATTTTTCTTTTTTTAAGTAAAATTGAAAGTATAAAGATAATGAACTCAAAATTACTGTTCCTTTGTGATAAAAAGGAACAATTATTTGTATGTGTCCAGTATATTTTAATATTACTGCTTTATAATATTAAAAGAGTGCATCTGAGAACAGACACTAAATCCCTGGCCATTCGCTTTGTTACCAGAGGTTGATGAGGGGGTATGTTACTATTTCTTTCCTTACTTAGTTGTGTGACCTTGGGTGAGTTACCTAACTTCTCTGGGCTTCAGTTTCTCTGTGAAGTCAGGAATTAATATGATGGTCACCTGTGTGATTTGATGACTCTGTACCACTGGGTTCCAACCTTCTGTAGTTGTCTTTGGTTGGAGGGTGTCTTTGTAGAAACCTCACGGTTGTGTCTTTGAAAGACCTGGAGTGTAAACAACAGACTTCAGACTGGTCCTCATAGGTTTCATCTCTACAAGAAAGGCATGGGAAGTCTGTGGCCTTAAGGTGGGTGTTTTCCTGTTGCGTATAGGTCCCAGGAGGAAGGGAGAGTGGCAGGGCCTGGGAGGAGGACAGGGACCATCTTGGTGAAAGAGACTGGCCAGCTTCAGAGCCACGTGCAGGCTATGGGCCAGGGTTTTTGTTGGTAAAGGAAAAAATTCTTCTGTTTTCTGTGTCTACACACAGCACACACAGTGCTGGCCACCAGACACGTGGGTGTTTCCCACACCAGGCAACTGTGACACAGCTTGATGTCCTGCAGCTTTGTTAGTTTTGACCCTTTCTGCCTGAAATGGCCCAGACCCCGAGGCACTGCCCTCTTCAGACACGAGTCCCAAGTCCAGGTGGTCACCTGTGCTTCTGACTAGCTGGCTGATCAATTGGAGGTTCTTGTGGTCCCTCCTGAGATTTGGTAGACTTGCTGGAGTGGCTCACAGAACTCAGGGAAGCAGTTGAGGTATAATGTTACTGGTCAAGAAAGGCCAGGGCACAATGGCGTAAGGAAAGGGTGTGGAGCCTGACATCCTCTCAGGTACCACCTCCCCCGGACCTCCCATGGTCACCAGCCTGGAAGCCCTCTGACCCTGTCCTCTGGGGTGTTATGGATGTCTCATCATCCTGGCAGGAGTGGTGAGCTTACTGGCCATTGGGACTGGCTCAGTCTCCAGCCTTTCTCCCCCAACAGAGGCCTGAGGGTGGGGCTGAAAGTGCCAGCCTTCTGATCCCATGGGCGGTTCCCTTGGCAACCAGTCCTATCCTTTGGGGCTTCCCAAAGTCACCTCATTAACCAGGGCCTTGGCATGAATAACAGAAGACACCTTCATGGCTCTTACCATTTAGGAAATTCCAAGGGTTTTAGGAGCCCTGGGTCAGAAACTGTGACTGAGACCAAATATATATTTCTTATGATAAATCTCAATGTCATGGTCCCATCTCCCACCCCCATGGTTAGTGTGGCCTGGAAAATGACTTTTACTTCCTCTTTTAAGTATATTTTACTAAAAAGCCAGAGATTTAAAATTCTGTTATTTCTTGATCAGTATGCTATAGGGCCAAGACATGCTTTGAAAACTGGAATCCTTTCTTGAACATTGCAAATGTGTGATTTTGCACTGTGAACCCTTCTTGTCAGAGGTACATGCTGTGTCTCAAGCAGCTTTGCTGTCACTTTGCATCTGTGCCATTTGCTGTGCTCCTGATGCTGTGTCCAGAAGTCTGAGGGCATGGGGTGCAGTGACCTGTGACCTCGGATCTGGGCTCAACCTTGGAACCCTCTCTGGCCTGGACTGCTCACCTCGAGCGTCCACTGTGCCAGGTGTGGAGCTGTTCACAGTGTGAGTCAGCTGTCAGAGCATGGTCCACAGGAACTATTGCTCTATAAAACTTTCGTCCCCCAAACTATGTTTAGTTGTTATTTTAAATTTGCATTTAGATTTTTAAAAAGTAATTATACAAATTCAGGTCTGGAGAAGGGCATGACAACCCACTCCAGTATTCTTGCTTGGGAATCCCATGGACAGAGGAGCCTGGCAGGCTACAGTCCATTGGGTTGCAAAGAGTTGGACTTGACTGTATCGACTGAGCCTGCATGCATACATATTCAGGAACTATTTTAATGTTCACTTCAATTGTAATATTTTAGAAATGCATGCAAAGAATGGAAATCATTAATATGTGGGTTATAAAAGTAATAAAAGAAAAATATAGTTTTGAGAGAAACCTGGTGAAGACATACTTTGGTTTGATATAAAAGTAGCTGTGACGTGGCAGCCTCATTCATGAGGGTCAGACGTGCCAACCCTGATGCAAGGGGGCCCCTGCGGAGATCACGTGGACGTCATAACTGTGGCTCCCAATCTGTTTTTTTTATGATTGTTACCTATTTAGCTTTGGAAAAGTTTTAAAGTTCACATCTGCACTGGTCAAATCCAGAAGTACTTCCATGACCCCAGGTCTGTTTTTTGAGGTGCTGATAATGATTATAATATCAGATGTGTTGTTAGCTTCCGTTTGGTTGTATATGTGCCATGAGTCAGACACTATATTGAGCACTGCATGTACGGCATCTGTTCAGTCTCACAGCAGGTATTTTATATGTGAAAAAACTGAGGCTGAAGGAGACCTTGCAGTGCACCTGGTTGATGGCAGAGCTGGAGTTTGTGACTAGACTGGTAGCCTTGACGAGAATGTGTGATCTGAGAATGGAGGCGGTGAGCTCACAAGAGTGTATCACCACCTCTCTGAAGACAGTGCTGGCATGATAACTCAATCTCAGCCACAAGTCTTGTTCTCTATCTCAGACGTCAGTACCACAGGCATGGAGGTTATGTCGAATGAGAGGGTGTCGGTATGCAGGTGTGTGGGTGTCTCACTGGAGACCTGTTGGCCTTGGGCCCCCTGGCAGGGTGGGTGTGAGGACCCTGTGCTCCTGGACCCTGTCCCGCTGACACCTCTGCCCTCTGCAGTGGACAGTTCGCTTAGTGTGAGAGACGGCTCCTCCCTTATTAATCCTTTCCCCTGGCCGGAGTGAAGTTTTGTGATGATCCTTATATAGCTTTCAAAACACCAATTTCCTATTTCTTTATGGCAGCTGGTAAAGTTGTGTCTGGTTGTGCGGCACGTTTCTTGCTGTGGTGTCATTGGGACTCAGACCGCCCACCTAACTGCTGACACATGTTGAGTCCCCAGCCCTCAGGTGACCTCGACCCCCAGCTGGTGAGGATCAGGTGTCTCGACTGGGAAGTGTTGCTGAGGTCTTGTGGCTTCCTGAGATGACAAAGCCATCTATAAACCATCTTGATTAAGTGGTGACATGAGTGATGTGACCAATGCCAGCGAGACATTTTCTTTGTCTCGGAGATGACAGAGGCTCTGGCATCCTCAGGACCCAGACAGGACAGGATGTTGAGGGACTAGTCTGTTGTTCATCCCAGCCATGCCAGGGAGCCTGCTCTCTGTAGTGCTGGACCCGCCCACTCTGGAGTCCCAGCGTATTCAGCCATCCTGCCTGCCCTTGACTGGGAGCCTGGTGTGGGCCGGGGTAGAGCGTAACCCTAACTCTCCCCAGCGCTCAGACCCACCCCTGCTCACTGTGGGAGCTCGGGGTGTGGCTCCCTGGTGCACTGGTAGGGGACATGCAGGGTGGGTCACAGGGTGCAGTGCGTGTACTCCAGGCGGAAGGTCCATGAGGTGAGTTAGGATCATGACAATGCTCAGATCAGTGTGTGATGATTGAAGGTGGATTTGAGTCCTTGACCTTTGGAGCCCAGACACTGATTCAGCAATAAAAGCAAATGACTGTTTGTTAATGGCAGTTTTAGGCCAGGACTGTTGGCCTCTTCTCTTGCATGTGGCCCATAAATTTAATGTGGTCTGATGCACTATGGAGGATAATAAAACACATGGTGCTGCGGATTTTAAGATTTTTCTCTAGGAGTTTTCCTTCAGCTTTTCCTCTGAAGAGTGTTTGGGACAGAGCTCTGTGGTCAGCACCCGGACTTGTTTCAGATGCACGTGTTACTGTGCCTCACTGCTGGACAGCACCTGCTTACCATGCAGGCGACCTGAGTGTGCTGCCATGGCTGCTCCACTTCCACGTTTATCAGAAACATACATGCAGTCTTGTTCAGTCACTGTGTCGCATCTGACTCTGACCCTGTGGATGAGATGCGGCCTAGGTGCTGCACTGGAGTTGATGTGGAGGGTGTCCATGGCCTGGTGTGCAGTGCCGGGGCCAAAGCCTGACCAGATTTGCTGGGAAGAAACAGAGGCCCGAGCCCTGGGAGTGGAAACATGTGAGTGCGGCCCAGAACATTGTATTTTAAAGATGGGGAGGTTACAGCGCTTTTGTGATGCTGCTGCGAAGGATCCCGTGGAGGTGGTATTGATGATCACTGTGTCCAGTTCTGATCAATGTGTCCAGTCACTGTATTGATCACTGTGTCCAGTTCTGATCAATGTGTCCAGTCACTGTATTGATCACTGTGTCCACTGGTGATCAGTGTGATCCCTGTCCAGAGTTCAGCACCTGTCATTAGGATAATCATTAGAATAATGAAGAGTGAGCACCAGAAGTACCTTTGGTACTCAAGGTACTGAAGGGCTCAAGTAGAGTGTCATTCTTTAACATTTCTTTCTTAAAACTGTGGAATTGTGGTTTTTAAGAACTGGAAGGACTTTTAGAATGTAAGGCAGTAGGTAGCTGTCAGATTTTTCAGCTGGGTGATGCTGTCTTGCAGAGCAATCTCGAGGGAATCTACCTGCTCACAGATTTAGCAATCCTGTGGGGACACTCACTGACCCCAAACCTCATATCCTCCGGGCCCTGGGTTGTCAGAGGAGGATGCAGAGTAACTGCTTTAATCCCAGCACCACGTTGACCAGGAAGCGGTTGAGAGGCTAAGAGTCTTGTTCTTGCCTGAGGAAAACAGTATTTAGTTTTAGAGCTGAAGGAGAAACTCTTAGATGGACCTGTTTGTTCGGTCCTTGGCACCTGTGGCCACGCTTCTTGCCAGAGTAGTGAGGACTCTTGAAAGAATGAATGAGTGACTTGAGGGAAAGAGTCCTGAGGCTCAGTGGTCACAATACCTGAGGGTCACTGCTGCACTTTCAACCCTGTTTCCCCCGTTGGGGCCTAGGTTTGTTCTGTGAATGCCTGTGCAGCCATCTAGTGGGTCCTGCAGGTTGGGTATTGTCCTCAGGGACGTGTGCACATGTCAGTGGGCAGTTCAGAACTCTTGTTGCTCCTCCGTGGAGCTGTTGTGAGTGGGGTGTGCAGGGTTAGTCTTCACGGATGTGCATTAAATGCTCAGGGCTGTGCGGTTAGATCCTTTTTAGAGGCCCTTATTAAAGCCTATAGATACAGTACCAGCCTGGTCGTCAGCACGCCAGCCGGCCCTCAACATTACTCCCGCACTGCGGGCTGTGGCTCTGCAGGATTTTCTCCCCCCCACCCCCCTCCAAGCGCTCTGCAGCGAGTCCTCAGGAGGGAACTGCCAGCTGGTGTCTGTGCTTTTACTGCTGCTCTTTCTGGGGGTGCCCCCGTGAGGTCTGTGCCTTACAGTGTGATTGGGACGGTGGGGCTGGAACTGTGTGTGTAGACTTCTGTTTGTATGATGTTATAGGTACTTCATTATGGTGGGTTTAGAATTCTATGAACATGTGATTTCAGAGATTTTTCTCACTTTAAAATAGGCTTTATATTTTCCTGATTATAAAATGGTACATAAAAGTCACAAGGAACTACAGATTACCAATGATCCCAGCACCCAGAAGTGTCACTGTTTGTGTTTTGGCGAGCATCCTTTCAGACTATTTCCCATGTATTTGATACCTTGCATGTACTGTTGCACCTTTTGTTTGCAGAGAATGTTAAGGCATTCTTATCTGCTTCCATGGGTGCTTCTATTACTGTTCTAAGAAGCTAATGAGAACACCTCTGCACATTCTGTACACAGGAAAACACAGAAAAGCATTCATTCATTCATTCAGTGCTTTTGAACGTAGAAGAGAAATAGTGCTATTTGCCAGTTCCAGTTCTGAAGGACTTTTAAAATACCTGATGGTGTTCTGATGACAGTTGGGTAATTTTTTCAGGCTGCTCTGAAGGTTACTTGGACTGGAAGTCTGAGGCAGAGTGCCTTGGACTGTTCAGAGCACATTTTTCACTGCTGCTGCACTGACTCCTCCTTCCTTGGTGGCGGTAAAGACTGACAAGGATTTTTTTTCAAGCAAAGAGCTCCATAACTGTGACTTTTGCTGGGCATGTTGTGTAAAGAAAGCACCTGTGCTATTATTTTGTGGGTCAGAGGTAGGGGGTGAGTGAGGTCCAGCAGGCCTGGGTGCTCCTGGGCCCTGTCTGAGCTCAGTTCCCTGGGTTCTCTAGGTAGATGGGTTCCAGACCATCACAGCATACAGATGGGGGAGCAGAAGTGGCAGCTGGGGAGCCTCAGGCTGGCATTGATAACCACATGCTTTGTTTTGTGATTTTTCAGAGTGCAAATTCACCTGCACCAGTGGGCAGTGCTTGTATCTGGGTTCCCTGGTCTGTAACCAGCAGAACGACTGTGGGGACAACAGTGACGAAGAAAACTGTCTCCTGGTGACCGAGCACCCACCTCCTGGCATCTTCAGCTGTAAGTCCTTCCTACCCACCTTGCGTCATTCTGCTGTGGTGTGTTTGCAAATGGTAGGCGGCCCTGACCCTGGGATGTGCAAAATATGTTGTTTCTGGTTAAAAGAAGAGGTTTGTGTTGTCACAAAGGCAATGTTTTCTTTTAGGATAGAAAGAGGGTGTGTCTGAGAGTCAGAAGTTCCTTCCACTTTGAGTGACCTGTGTTTTGGGAGAGGCTTTCTGCTGTGTATCTGAGAAGCACTGACTGATCCCAAGAAATAATTATTGACCTAGTATTCTTCATACTGGTTTTAGAGAATTTTTTGAAGTAATTTTAAGTCACTATTTTAAAATAATTTTAAATAAAGAAGGATATATAGAGTCTGTGTTCAGGCATGTAATTAAAACAAGAAAATAGAAAAAACAGTTTGTTGGGAGTTTAAAAAGGTTGTAATTGTGTGTTTTTCTGTTTGGTACTGGAGTGGGTTGTTTCTCGGGTAAAGCCCCAGGTTGAGGCTGTGAGCATTTCTTGAGCTGGAAGAAGGTGAAGTCGAAGTATGAAGTTCATTGACTGATCTTGTGGCTTTTGTGAAGAGGAAGGAGAGAGAAGGCACCTGGAAATATGGCTGGGTGACTCTTAGAGTGGCTTGTTGTGTCATATGTTTCATTGTGTCCTGTTTCCTGAGCCTCAGGAAGTGTGTCGAGGTCAAGGATGCTTCATAGCACTGACCCTCGCCAGGGGTTTTTCTCCCTGCTTCAGGTCCCTTCCTCCCTGCCTCTCCCCCTTTCTCATCAATATTTCCTGCTGTTTAAAGCAGGATTTCCAAATATCTTTTCATTTTAAAAATATGAACTCTTTAGTTTTGTTTAGAAGCCAAGTGAAGCTTCCTCCATCTGTAAATTGCTCAGCATTGCCCTAAGACCTCCGAGAATATGTCCAAAGAGAAGAATCTCTTTTTTAACTTGAAATATAGTTGAGTTACAATGTTGTCTTAATTTCTGCTGTACGATAGTGGTTCAGTTATATATATATATTTTCTTTTTCCTCCTCTTCTCCATGTTGGTTTATCACAGGATATTGAATACAGGTCTCTGTGCTCTACAGGAGGACCTTGTTGTCTGTCTTACATATGCTGTATTAGTTTGTATCCCAACAGAGGAATCTTAAGATCCTGTTGGCAAACTGTTGGTCCCTACTGTTCAGGTGTAACTAGGCTTGTTCCCTTGTAGCCAAAATGGGAGGTTGTTGACAACATGCTGTCTTTCAAGAAGATGGGAGAGTCGGGAGACAGAACGACAAAGGGCAGGATGAGGCCTCTGGCTTCATGTGAACCTGGGTTCAAGCTCTTGCTTAAGGAAGGCAGCTGAACCCCCTAAGGCTTAGTGTCTCTGTCCATGAAATGGGAATGATTCCTGCCGTGTACAGCTGCTCTGGGGGTTCACGTGAAGAGTGCGGTCTGCATCATCATCTTGCTGCCTGCTTTGTGCCTGCTGCTCTCTGTCTGCACGGCGGGGCTTCCTTCACTTGAAGCATGGGCTCAGGTGTCCAAAGGCGAGTTCATCCTCAGAGGTGCTGGGTATTTCCCACCTCCTCTGCCCCTTGGGGAAGACCTGCTGGGGGCTGCCTGCTGAAGGGTTTCGCTCACAGGCAGCTGGGCTGCTTGTTACATTTGGGTTTGCCATGGCTGGTCTGTTCTTTGTGGTACTAAGGGTGATCTGGTATCAGATCAGTGCACTATTCTCCCCTTGGTCTGTAGCCAAGAGCAGAGAGTGTCTGCTTCCACCCTCAGCTGCACAGTGAGGCTTGGGGGAGGGAGTCTGTAGGCCCCACCAGCCTGTGTCTGCAGCAGGTGGGCAGTGTCCCTAGGGGGATTGCTTGTGGGGGTGCCACTTCCTCTCCGCCTTCAGAACTTGGAATATCACAGGACTTCTTGTCTCTAAGTCAGTGTAGTCCAGGGGAACAAAGCATGCTTTCTCCTTACTCCAGCATAAGAGTCAACTTACTCAATCTGCTTTGTGTCTGCATAGAGGAAACTCGCCGTGTTCTACTCTTGGATTGCACTTAGGGTCAAGCACGGTGGAATCGGTTTTCTGCCTGTGTTGTTGGCTGTGGGCATGTGCCCTGACTCAGGTGTCTTGATTATCTCTCTCATTTTGTATTTGCTAAAATTTAGCAAGGTTAGAAAGAAAATGTCACTGTCATTTGTGAGGCAACAGTGCTAATGATAGTAGAAGCCCTTACAGTAACAGCTCTAAGAAACTTTTCCTTCTGAAAACGATTTTGGAACCTAGACTGTGTGTCTCACCTGCTCCTCTGCCTCGTTGACCAGTGGACCGAGGCACGTCCCTGGGTCTGAGCCCCATGCTCTGCACATGTGGGTGTGGGACTGTTTTGAGTATCTTGCAGGGAGAGTGGTTGGTATATCTTTTCAAGGAAGAGGGCTATACTGTCTCAGTGTTAGCTTTTCCGTGTCTTCCTCTATCAAAACATTGTATTCCTGAGCACTGCAAATACAAATCAAACAAATAAAATTATTATTTATAAAAATAAAATTTTACAATACAAATGATTATATTTACAGGTATATGTATTAAGTGCCTTCTTTGGTCATTGTACCCAGCATTCTAGGGAATGAAGGACAACAGATTTCATTAGCAAGGTGCCGACAGACAGATTGGGGAACTGAAAGACTTGTGCAAAGATGACTCAGCATGGACACAGGGTACTGGGCTGAGCGGTCCCAGTGACTGTGGTCCAGGAGTCCACAGAGAACCATTTTGCCAGGACTTGGTCATGGTTGCTTCATGGCGGAGGCGAGTCGGGTGTCAGGGCCAAGGATGGCAGGGTGGCTGGAGGGAGAGGGCAAACTGGTCACGCCATCCCTCTGCCCTTGTCACTGAAGAGACGGCCTGCGGGTCCCCAGCTGCACGGCCTGCCTGTTGCCCTCGATGCTGGCCCTGCGCACTGGGCTCTGGCTCTGTGAACCTGCACTTTGAAGCCCCTGTGTTCCACAGCTTGTGGAGCTGGGCATGCTCCACAGCCGGGCTTCTGAGAAACAGGATTTGAGGAGTGTGGAAAGTGCTGTGTGCTTTGATGGCATTGGTGAGGGTAGGCTTTCCTCAGTCCCCCTCAGACCTCAGAGTAGGGGACTGAGGGTCCCTGCGACAGCCTTGCCTCCAGTGAATGATGGGGTCCTGGTCAAGGGCGGTGGCACTTCAGCCCATACTGGGGTCTTGATTGGTGGCCTTGGAAGTCTCAAAGTGAAATGAGCCGAGGTTGATCAGGTTCCTGGATTCAGCCAGGATGTTAATTTCAGGACTTTTCAGAAGGAAACTGTTTTTTTTGCCCAGGGTCATTTAGGGTAATAACAAACAAATAAGATAAATTCAGCACATTAAATTCTGAGCTAGATGTCCTTCTTTCCACCTTTCTCAGTTTTTTTTCAAAGGGACTAGCTCCCTCCCTGTCACCAGGCTGTTCCCCCCTGTGCCCCAGTCTGGGAGACAAGTCTTGTGGTGCTCAGGAAGGGTTGACTCCTATGGGCCCCAGAGGAAACATGACCAAATGAGGCAGACACGCTGCCTGTCGCATCAGTGACCTGGTCAGTCTCCCAGCACAGGTTCCACCTCCTACCAGAATGTCCCTGGCACCGCCTTCATACTGTTACTAGCTTCTGGGGACAACCCCGCAGTTTGTTTTAACTATAGAGTCCAGGGTGAGGCCCTGAGTTGGCAGTCTTCAGTCTCCCCTCACTGGTTGTGGCTTTTGGCAAGTTGCTCACCCTCCTCATGTCTTGATTTTCTCCTCTCTGAAATGAAGACAATGCTAGTTTTGGTATCTCCCTCAGAGGATTGCTCTGAGGATTTACTAAAATAGTTCAGGTAAAGCAGTTAGAATAATGCCTGGCACATAGGAAGTTGCACCCACTCTTTACCTGACAGTACTTCAATGTGTATTTCCTAAGAAAAAGACATTCTGATCCATAACCATAGTATAGTTACCAGCGGCCAGAAAACGTAATGTGGACACAGTCCTGCTTTCTGACAGGCGGCCCCCTTAAACTCTTGCTGGTGGCCCCAGTCTTGTCTTTCTAAGTAGTTGTTGTCTTTTCAGCAGAGGGCCTAGGATGAGTAGCGGAACAGGGCTGTGGAGGGCATGGTGTTGGGAGAGCCCTCCTCCTACTCTCTCCTTGTCTTAAATGTTGATGGCCAGGTGTGGGGCCTTCCCTCACTGCTGCTTTCCCTGAGTCTCATTCTCACTTACTAGAGGAGACGCAGCCCCGTTTCTTTGGCAATTAGTCTTGCGAGTTTACCTGAAGGCCTGTATCCAGGCTTCTTAGGCTAGGGATGAGGTGGGCAGAGAACTGCCATTTGCTGAGTGCTGGCTGTTTACATGCATCTTGTCATTTATGTCAAAACCTGCAAATCTACAAAGGTTTCCTAGGAAACATTGCCCAGATAGGTTAAATAATTTTTTCAGGGTCACATAGCTCTTGCGTATTGGAACAAGAAACTGAACTCAGGCTGTGGGTTTTTTGGTTTTAGCTTCTAGGTATTTGTTTTTTTTCATGATTTTTTAAAATAAGAATTTATACTTCAGTTTTTAAAGGTTTGTAGGGTGAAGATCAAACAATGCATTATTATGAAAGACTATATAAGTGAGTGCCCCACGATCAATTGTTAGTTTGTGTGTGTATGTGTGTGTGTTACTTGCTCAGTTGTGTCCGACTCTTTGCGGACTGATGGACAGTAGCCCTCCAGGCGCCTCTGTCCATGGGATTCTCTAGGCAAGAGTACTAGAGTGGATTACCACTTCCTTCTCCAGGGGATCTTCTCCACCCAGGGAATAAACCCTATCTCCCACATTGCAGGTGGATTCTTAACTGTCGGAGTCACCAGGGAAGACTGTTGTTTATGTGGCAGTTTTTGATTGATACATAGACAATAGTATTCTTGGATTCCTCCTGGATTTTCAAATAGATTCTGAAAACTGAACCCAGGAGCCCTCAGATATCAAGGGTCAATGGTTTTGTTGAGATGGAGTGCTGAATCCGTCCTTCAGTTCTGCCCGGCTATGTCCTGTTTACATGTCCTGCAGGAAGTCCATTCCCCTTTCCGCTCTCCTTTCTTGTCAGGAGGTGAGAATGTGAACACTGATCTGGTGGGATCCAGTGAGCAGAACGTGTGCATTTCTGCCACTGTTCACCCCTCTTGGCTGTGTGCACAGGGCCCCTTAGCCAGACGCTGGCCGTTAGCTCTGGTCCCCTGATGCCCCTTCAGACGCCCTGTGGTCAGATTGATGCGGCCTCCACAGGGAGGGTGGGAGGTCTCCCAAAGTGCCCTGTTGCCCCAGGCAGGGAAGCTGGGGGTGGTCCTGCCTCAGTCAAGGCCAGTAGGAGAAGCCGCTGGCCTTGAGCCATGCTGTCCTTGCAGCACTGTGTGTTCTTTTCACAGGGCTGCCCACCCCAGTGTCAAGTTAAAGGAAAAAGAATCCATGGCAAAACCCTTACCTGGATTGTGTAAATGACCCAAGATGGCATTTAAAGAAAATTGGGTCGGGAAGGGCAGGCTTACCCCACTCCCCAGCCAAGAGGGCCCCTTCACCTGCCCCTTTGGTTTGTGCCTCTGTTTCTCCAGATGGATTTCTGATCAATTAAAATCTTGTAAGGTCTTGAAAGGCAACTCTGCGTTTACAAGTAAACAAAGGCAGAGAGCAAAGGAAGGGGTTTCAGTAAACCCAGGCACCCTTTCTTCCTGCTGTGACACTAAATTTACTGGATGAAAACAACCTTTTAAGATTCACGTTTTGATTCTGTTACTGCTTTCCTGTGTGCGGGCTGTCCCACTTCAGATGAGATTTATCCACTTCTTTAAATATTTAGTAGTCTAGCGTGGATGTTAATGACAGTCTGGCAGTGCTATTTTGAGAACTGCAACAATGATAGTAATTTTCAGTGTCAGATTCCTGCTTTGCAAGGGGAGAGCGGGCGGGGGAGGGGCGGAGGCGGAGACGCGGCTGCAGTCCTAATGGAGTTGCCGGCCGTCCGCGGGCCTGCCAGACAGATGGGTCATGAATACTGTCTAGACGCCCTGCCTGCGGAGCCCGGTCTCTGAGGACACGCACCGAGACGGCGGCTCGAGTAACGGGAAAGTCAGGGCAGGCTCTGTGTAATCAGACAGAAATCAATGCGCGCCGGCTTCCTGGGGGAGGGGGATGCGGGCGTGCCGTGGGGGAGAGAAGATGCTCTCTTTTCCAGGTCAGTTTTGTGCAAACTCGGCTAGTATGGGTGTTAGGGGTTTGAGCTGGGAGAGGTGCAGAGGATGGCACTTGTGGACTTGGGCTGTCCTCTGTCGCCGGATGCGGTGTAACCGCCCCAAGACAGACCCGGCCCTGGACAGCAGGCCGCAGGTGCGGGACCTGTGGGTCGTGTATGTTGCTGAGCCCCATGCTGCTCCGGTTGACACTGTCTGCCCTGACTGTTGGTTTCTAGAGTTTAGTCTCTTAATTATAGAAGGTTTTAGAGACTCAACTGTCTGGCTTTCTTTTTGTGAATCTCTGAGCACTTTGCAGAGCTAGATCTTGTCATGGCAGCTCTGATAAAGGCAGGGAGGTTGAGCCTTCAGGAGAGTGCGCTTGGCCTCGCAGGGACACGGGCACCTTCCGAGGGTCACTTCACTCAGGGCCATGTGTGGGGCTTACAGGATGGAAGTAGTGCGTTTCTACCCAGAAAACACGTGGTCTGAGTGTGGTTGAGTGGGATGGGGCATCACAGCAGGAGCCCACTCTGCTCCACTGGGAGAGAGAGGCCCGGGTGCTGGACTTTAAGTCTATAGCCATGCATCAATATTTGCCTCAAAAAAATTACCCAGAAGGGTCTGCCGTAAACCTTGGAAGGGGCCCTCTTTGAGGAATTGCAGAAATCTGAAATTCAGTCATCACAGCGTGTGTCCTGTCCTGCAGAGATGCAGTGACCCTGTGGGCCTGACCCCAGAGTCAGTCACCTGGGCTCTTTCATTAATAGTTACATCTCAGTGCAGACACCCGGGAAGGCTTTTAATTTGGAAAAAATCTTCCAGCAACCTAAATTTAGCAATAATTGTTTTTTCGCTCCTTCATCTGTTCTTCTTATGTCCTGAGAGTGAACAATAGAGGGGAAACTAGATGGTTTGTGCATCTTCCTGCCTGGAAAGGAAAAGATCAGAAATGAAAACATCTTTTAGCACAGGATCCCTGGAGAAGGAGGAATCGGAGCTCCAGGCAGTGAGTGGGCTGGCCTCCCAGAGCTGCTCTCAGAAGATCTTCCTAGGCGTCCCCAAGGCACAGCTGTCTCTCAGAAAGTCTTGTCTTTCCCTGAACCTCTTGCCTATGTCCTGTCAGCTCCATGGAGAGTGTGAATCTCCCCACTTTGGGCAAGCTGAAGGGAGCGATGCCAGCTGACCACAGCCTGGACGTCTGGAGGGTGAACCCCAACACAGTGGTTCTGTCCACATCAGCAGATGTGGGGTACCTGAGTCAGCCCCCCTGGGATTTCCTGGGGGGATGGGCTGGGATGGGGGTGTGGCCCCCTCCCTGGGGAGAGGCCCTGCCTCAGGTAGGCAACACCTGTTCTGAAGGGGTGCCAGGGCGTGTTGCTTCCTTTCTTCATCTCTCCATCTTCACTGTAGTTTCTGTGCTTCCTTTACTCACTTATTCTAAAAAATGGGAGAAAAAGGAACTTGATCTAAACCTCTGAGCCTTTTCTCCTTAGATCCCCAAGAAGGGGGGAAGCACACGTTGCAGGGAGGTGGGGGAGACACAGGTACTGTTCCTGGGAAGGCGCTCAGACTGGCAGGCTCTCCTGCCATCTGGACTGGAAGCAAGCGGCTCTCCATGTGGCTGGAGGTGGGTGTGGCTGAGCGAGGCCGAGACAGTGATGTCCCTTCTTGAATTTGACATAGTTTCCACAGGACAACCAAGAAAATGCAACCCTTTCCTGTTACATGTGCTTGGGAGATAGAAATGCCAAGTCTGCTCCTTGGGGAGGGGACTGGCCTGAATCTAAGTTCTCAAAGGCCAGTCTGACCTTAGAAGACATCCTGGGGCACCTTCAGCCCCATGAGGCTGCAGAAGCCATGGTGGCTGCCTCTTTAGGCCCTTGTGGTTTGGTGTTTGCTCTCATGTCAGGACCTTTAAGCTTGAGTGACAGGGACAGTGGACAGTGCAGCTAGCTTCTCCCAGAAAAACCAGGTGCCAGAAATGATTCATGTTCAGACTGTTGAAAAGAACAGGACAGGGAGCTGGAGAGTGCTGTAGAGAAAATGTGTTTGGGTGGTTACCTGTAGAAAATGGTGTCCTGAGTAATAGCACACCCTTTGGGGCTATTTTGTGGAGAGTATTTCTGTGAGTGTTGGGTTTGTGAGGAGTATAGGATGCAGCGTATGCAGGGAAGGTGGTGTGGGTGTGGGGGTGCAGTATGGTCTCCATCTAATGCTAACCCACTGGCCTTGAGAAGATCCTCAAGGTATGGCAGTTTCTCCAGGGCTGGGTGTGGGACAGCACCGGTGGGTGGTGCCCAGGGCAGACCCTGTTGTTGGGATGGGGATGTCTTGGAGAACTGTTTTTCCCAAGCAGCCTGACAGGTGGGGGAATTGGGAATTGGTCACAAAAAGCCAGCTTACTTGGAGATAAAGGCTAATTTTAAGGAACATTACTGGAGAGGTAAATTGGGGTCAGATTCTAGAAAATCAGGATGTAAGGCCAAACAGTTTTTATTCTCTTTTCTGAAGGAACTCATTGAAGACTTTTTAAAAAAATTTATTTATTTATTTGATTTTTGGCTTCACCAGGTCTTCTTTGCAGCAAGGTCTTTCTCTAGTTGTGATGTGCGGGCTTCTCACTGCAGTGGCTTCTCTTGTTATGGAGCATGGGCTCAGTAGTTGTGGCTCCCAGGCTCTCGAGTGCAGGTTCAGTAATTGAGGCACATGGTCTTAGTTGCCCAAAGACATGTGGAATCTTCCCAGACCAGGGATCGAACTGGTGTCCCCTGCACTGGCAGGCAGACTCTTAACCACTGGACCACCAGGAAGCCCTATTGAAGATTTTTGAGGAGGCAAGTGAGGCTGTGAGACGAGGCAATTAATGTGAGCAAGTGCTAGCGAGCACCAGCCCTGAGCCTGTTTTACAGGCAGGGGAACATTATGGAGGGGTAGCCCCTGGAAGGACCAGCCTTGTCCATGGAGCAGGTGGGCTTTAGGTGAACTTGCAGCTGCCTAAGGAGACATAGCAGTGGTGGGGAGGGATTGGCTTTTCAACAGATTTTGAAAAGAGTCTTATTGCTGTGATGATTATCACAAATATGTTTAAAAAATTTTTGAAAGGAATGTGTGAAAGCACATCAGAAGATGGGTAGATGGGTAGTGAGAGCTGCCCCAGCTGGGGCGAGCCCTCTGCCTGCCCCTGGCAGTCTACGAGGCTTCCACATACTACAGCTGCCAAGGCAGCTTGAAGTGGGCTTCACGGCCCCTTCCTGTTCTTGGTGAGAGGATGGCATGGAGGAAACCCCAGCAGTTTACAGATTTACAGCCACCAGGACAGGCTGATAGCGGCGGTCTGTGTGTGACCCGGGATATGTGAAGGGGCGCAGGAGGCCAGTGCTGCTGCCCTCATGGTTCAGGGAGGAGGGGTGGGGAGCGGGGCGAGAGATGGACTCTCTTTCTCCCAAACCTGGTAACATGGTTTCAGCGAAACCCTGACTTTCCCATCTTCAGCCTTAACCAGGTACGATGGACTAAGTGTAAATATTAATGAGCATAACAACAATAAAACTGGCAGCAGCGCGAATGAATGTGGTCTCCTGCAGTAGAAATATTTACCCGATATGTCCTGCCAGTGAGAGAGATTTTGGCATTAAACCTAGACATTACCTCACTCTCCTGGGCAGACAGCCGACTTCAGTGCTAAGCAAGTCTGCAGAGTGAAGAGCTCGTGTACCTGCCTGATTGGCTGCATAGCCCAGACCCTGGTGGGAAGTGATTTCTTTGAGTGTGTCTGTCTGTCTGTCTGTCTGGGTCTTGCCCTTAGTTCCTTTCTTTGTTTCTTTAGCTCTCCATAGGGTTGTCATTGTCTATTTTCAAATTGCTGGGTTTTTGTGTTTGTTTTTTTTAATCTTGAAGGGCACATTGTGAAAAGGTTTGCCAGCCAGGTGGGCAAGTATTAATACACACAGAAACCTGAAAGGTCAGAATTATCAGGAGGAAAAGTGAGGTACCTCTGTGCATGTGTGTGTGCAAATGTCCCCACACACAGGCACACATGCCCCTCTTGTTAAAAGTCAGGAACTGGTGAATGAAACAGGTTTCTTGTTTTGTTGTGGTTTGTTTTAATTCATGATAAGTACAAGGGGATGTTCCACAGTAAAGGATGTTTTAGTTCAAGATTAATAGCAACTAAAATAATATTTTGAAACATTTGAAATTATACTAAAAATGTGGTTTTTGATGCTTCTAACCTAAGAAAACATACTTGAAACCATCTATTCCACTGGCCTCAGATCTCTTTGAAATTAGTACTACATAGAGGGTAGAAGTTCTGGGTCAGCACAGGAGACAAACCTGGGCTGGAAAGTAAAGTCTTTGAGTTGAAAGTACTGGGAAGGCTTTGAGTTGTCACTTAAAGTACCAAATATTCTTCCATAAGTTTCCATACAGGTTGTGGAGAACCATGCTGTCTGTCTACTGCTCAGACCAAGTCACCCTTTATTTTCCTTAGATCTTGACTCTCAGTTTCATGTTGTTTAGGTTTTGTGCTGTTACTACTGAGTGACTTAGTTATCAGTTGGTTTAAAGTAAGAAGTGCTTCCGTTTTCCTGTCTAATCTGTTCTTGAGCACTGGCTGTACCAGGCTAATCCTTGCTCCCAGGATCAGCTTATTTGGTAGCCTTGCTGTGATGCAGAACAAATGGGCCTCTGGTGCCACCACCAGGCAGCCCCTCAAGATGGAACATTATCCACAAAAGGTAGAAAGTCTCAACACCAGACCAGTTTCATACCGTGTAGATGATACTGTGCTTAACAGCGTGTCTGCACTTGATGGCCCTGAAGACTGAATTCCACCTAAGAAATCACTGTGTGTGTGTCCTGTGGTGCTGGGGGCTGGGTACTGGCTGGAAGTCCTTGCCGGTCCTTGTCTACATCATTCAGGGGAGGCTTACCCACAGTGGAATGGGGTGGTGATGTGATGTCAGCCCAAAGCCATAGCCAACTTCTTTATTGGGGGCAGATAGCTTTACTTCTTTGAATGAGCCCAATTTCATAAAAACCCAGCATTGAATCCCAGGGTGCTTTTGGTTTTAGTTTTGGAGTTTCAGTAATTTCAGGGTCCCCAGGAAAACATACTCCCGTAAACTTCACTGGTCATAGAGAAATGTTACCAATGCCACTGAATGTTAATGTTCAGGGCTGAAGAATTGTGAAGGAGGCAGGTGGATGGGAGTGGAATAAGGACATTTGTCCAAGGAATGCAGTGGTCAAGCAACCAGATGACCTTGGTAAACTGGGCTGATCTCACCCCAGATTTTGATGCTTATCACTTGGAGAGTGGTTTTATGTTCATGGAGAAGACTTGGCTGCCGGCAGGCTTGGCAGAAGCAGGGCAGAGGCATGTTCATTGGTGTAACAACTTTAATAGCAGGAGTACTTGTGAACATCCTGGCTTCTTAGTGACTCAGCGAAGCCCTCTTTGTTCCTGGGTTCTTACCAGGCAGGGCACGCTTGGCCCTAGGCGAGGGCCAGTGGAACCCATCCAGTGTGGGGACAGCAGAAGGAGTCCTTGATCAGGAGCTCTGAGACCCCCTGTCAAGTCTGTTGGCTGGAAAGCAAAACAAAACAGTGAAATAGAAATGAGCTTCACTTGGCCAAATTAGTGTGCATCATGCTTTTCTTGGTTTTGGTTAATAACAGCTATTAATTCATCCATATTTTCTGAGCACCTGCTATGTGTTGGGGGTTCAGGGATAAGCTGGTGAACAGGTCCTCTCTGACATTCTTTGTTGTAGTTACGGGCTCAAGTGTAGTGTCAGCCTGAAGATCCTCTGACTGAATTATGTACATTAATCTGCAGAGAGGGGATATTTTTCTTACCAAAGTTGTTATTTCAGACTGATAATCCATCAGTCCACTTGGATATATTTTTGGTCTCCAACTATTGTCAAACATGTCATTGCTTAACTTTCCATGATTTCTTTGAAAAAGTAAGAAGGGAGGATAAAACAACATTGAGACTAGTAGATTTGGGGATTGTAGAACATCTCAAGGAAAAAGGCTTAATGGGAAAGAAAGTAGAAGGAATTAAGGATTTACATATAGCTTATGATCTTAATTTTTCACATTTTGGGGGGGGGGGGCGCGGGGCGCACACTGACTGAAACCACCCACCCTGGCCAGGCACCATAGTAACCATTTGCAGGAGTTACTTTCTGACAGGAGGTCCTGGTAAGGAACTTGGAACTAATAAGCCACCACCAACCAGAAGAGTTTGGGAAATGTCAAAAGGAGACACCACGTGTCTGACCACCTCTCAGAATCCTTCTCACCGGCATCCATCTTGGCTGAGTGGTGCGTGTGCCACCAGGAAGGACCCTGAGTCAGAATGATTGGCCAAAGACAACCCGGAAACTAATCCTATCACCACAAAATCTGAGAGTGCAAGCCATGTGGCGGAGCAGTCCTCCTGGATTTCCTTACCCTACTGCTCTCTGCCCGGATGCCCCTTCCCAATAAAATCTCTTGCTTTGTCAGCGTGTGTCTCCTTGGGCAGTTCATTTCCAATGTTAGACAAGAGCCCACTTTCAGGCCCTGGAAGGAGTTTCCCTTCCTGCAACAAAATCAGAGCATTTCCCCTCTATGCCTAGCAAGGTTTTACGAATCTGGGTTTAGTTCGAATATTGACTTTATTTATGAGTGGTACCCCAGTTACCCGGGACTGTTGATGATTTGTTATTGTGCTATAATCCTTACCATGGAGTAGCATTCAGTATGTCTGAATTTATGTGATAAAGGTTTGAAAGTGTCTATGTCTATAGCTGGAAGGAGGGAGAAAGAAGTGGGCTTTTTTAAAAAATTCAGTTTAATGACTCACCTCAGTAGGTGAGTGATGTTCCATGTTGGGAATTAAAAGGACTTCTCCATTTTTCTCTTGAACATCTTGTATCTTTCCCTGAACTGAGGGAGGCCTGAGGAAATGTGCTCATCTCTCTTGACTCTTAAGAGGCAAAGCACAATGATGTTGTGAAAACTATGCAACAGTTCTTTAAAATGCAAGATTATTTAAAATTCATTTGATTTGAATGGTGCATGGGGTTGCTGCATTCCTGTTTGTGTATAGTTCCCTGTAAGAGCTTCCGGTGCATCTCCTGACTCTCGTGTGGCCCGCCTTCCTTGCTTCCTGTGGGTTGTCAGAACCAGTCATTTCCTTCTGGTTTCTGCCACTGAAACGCCTCGTGGTTTTACACTTTGCTGCCTTCTTCACATTTTACGGGTGCTTATTTCAAGGCAGTTCTTACCTGCGCTTTCCTATAACTCTCTTTTCTTCCTAATGTAGTGTCCGCATGAATATATCAGTGCTTTTTAAAATCATAGGGTGATTGCCTCACTGCAGGTCTGGGGATGTTTGGTAATTGGGTTTCCTGATGATGCTCCACATGTGTCAAACTTATTTTCAGAAAGCTGGTTAAATTTTTAATGCAGCTCATAGTTAAATCCTCCTGTAAACAGAAATTTTACCTTTTTTTTTTTTTAATAAAGAAGAATGTTATTTACTTGTTTAATCTAAATAAATGAGAAGGTTTGCTTATTTTCCCTTGTAGTTTGGAGGGAAAAATACCTTGAAATAGGGAGGACTTGAAGAAAGAGGCCTAGAAGTTTTATAATCTTTCTTGAAGAAGAGCAGAAATGCTCTAGCAGCACCTCCAGTGGTGGAGGCTGGAGTCAGATCCCTTCTCACGGGTCTTTCGAGCCACACTGCTCACACTCTCCATGGAGGGGTCGGGCATCTGGGTCCTTATCCTTTTTAGTTACATGTCAGTTGGCTCCTTTAAAGGGAGGAAAGGTAGGCAGAGAGACAAACATAGAAGTCTCTCTGATGAGGGTTGAGAAGCCACCCTGTCCACTGAACACTCTGGAAACTTCCCCAGAAGATTACTGCCTTTGCCCTTGACCACAGAGACTGTCACTGAGCAGATGAGTTTTAACCCTAAACCTGGCCCAGGAACAAGGAAATAAAATGAAATGACCAGCTGCCAGTGGAGGTTATGTAAAACAGGGTTGGTTTTTGCTTTGGTTTGATTTTTTAAGTTTTTGCACCAGATCTTTTTGATTTATCTGTATTTGTTTTTGTTTTTGTTTTTTGGGAAAAGATGTAAGTTCAAGAAAAACTGGTAAGAGACTGGGGCCAAGAAACTGAGGATTCTGTAATTCTTTGTTTAGTTTGTGACCCCATGGACTCTGCCAGGCTCCTCTGTCCATGGGATTTTCCAGGCAAGAAATACTGGAGTGGGTTGCCATTTCCTTCTTCAGGGGTTCTTTCCAATCTAGGGACCAAACCCTAGTCTCCTGTGTATCCTGCATTGGCAGGAGGATTCTTTGCCACTTGCAGCACCTGGGAAGCCAAGTGAATCTGTATATAAAATTGAGTCGATGTTAAGTAAACTCAGGCTTCCCTGGTATCTCAGCTGGTAAAGAATCTGCCTCATAATGCAGGAGACATAGGTTCAATCCTTCGGTTGGGAAAATCCCCTGGAGAATGAAATGTCAGTCCACTCCAGAATTCTTGCCTGGAGATTTCCATGGACAGAGGAGCCTGGCATGCTACAGTCCAAGGAATTCTCCAGGCTAGAATACTGGAGTGGGTAGCCTTTCCCTTCTTGAGGGGATCTTCCCAACCCAGGAATCAAACCCAGGTCTCCTGCATTGCAGGTGGATCCCTTACCAGCTAATCTATAAGGGAATTCTGAAGTGACTAAACAACAAATTGGCATCTGGAGCAAAAATGCTAACCCTCTATGCCACCTGTAGGGGCCTGGTCTGGGGCTGTTGAGGGCTGGCCCACCCCACTGCTCACCTGACCTGCAGAGGGGCAGAGGGAGTGCAGGGCTGCGTGCTGGTGGGTCCCAGGATTAGAAACCCCAGGAAAGGAGCATGGAAGGAGCTGGGACTCCATTTCTCTTGATGCGGGCATCCCCTTCTCTTGAATTTATGCCACTTTGAATGGTTTCATTTGAAATTCTGGTTGGTGAGTATAGCTGTGCACTTTTGTGACTGTTTTTGTTATCTTGAAATGTGCTGGTGCTGGTAAGATTGCAAGATGATGACAGCACACATAGACATCTCTCAGCTACCATGTCTCCCTTGATTAATCTCCTTTCTGTACTGACTTAGCTTCAGTTAAATCATCCTCTGAGGTAAAAAGGAAGGAAGTATGTAGGATTTTGTTATTTACTTGACTGGCATCCATTTAAAACGCAGTGTGCTTTATACCTTAAAGTTGGAATTGCAGATTCTGGTCTTATTTGAAAGCTAGAACTATTTGAAAAATTAACTTCCTGCATAAGCTGCTTGAGTGCAAGAGCAGGGTCTTACTTAGGCTTGTTGGAAAATCCATCACTGTCCAGCAGTGGGTCCATGCTAAGTCCTGGGTGGCATCCTGGACAGAGTACTGAGCGCTGCCTCTGCTGTAGCCACCCCCCCCCGCCCCCCCCCGCCCCCCTCCCCGCCCCCCGCCGGGCCCCACGCCCCAGGCTAGAGCAACTTCCTGCATGTCCCCAGAGTAGGCAGCTACCTAATCGAATTTGACTGTCATTGTAATGGGCTCCTGAGGCCGTCACCTTTGGGAGATGCCTGGTTGGGACAGCACAGTGGTGCCTCAGAAAAGCTGAGTTGAGAGGGGAAACGTTTGCCTTGAGGTGTAGAGGGAGGCACCATGCAAGCATTTAAAGACTAAGTTTCCTGCTGGCAGTTTTTAATGACCTGCTGATTTTGTTAAATGTTTATAGTAAGAAGTTGGAGTTTGGGGCACTGAAGGGCAGGAGGTTTTGTGAGTAAGATTCAGAAAGATCAATATTTCTGTTAAATTTATTTTACTCACAGAGGCATTTGCGTTGAATAGCAAACATTGATACCTAATTGTGTTTTTATGTGTCTGAGCAAAGGAAACAGAATTGTTAATGGGTCCATGGCCTGTGGGATCTTAGTTCCCTGTTCAGGCATTGAGCTCATGTCCCGTGCATTGCAAGGCAGATTTTTAGCCACTGAACCATCGTAAAAGTCTCTTTTTTATTTACTTTATCATGTGGGTCAGTTAGGACTTCCCCCATTTTTAAAATATTCTTAGGAAAGGATTGAAAAATGATAAAAGGTTAGTATTTTGTTATTACATATTTTTAGTAAATGTGCTGTTCTAGTTGAGTCTAAATATTTGTAGACCTGAAACAGTGTTAAAATTGTTTATGAATGGGAAATAGATGGAAGTAAAGATTCATAGTTGGTGATTTGTTCAGTATCATTTAGCAGCATCAGTATTTTTGTCCACAAATTAAGGTTTCCTGTTTTGTGCACATTGAAAATATTTGTCCACTGAAGTGTTTATGACCTTGTGTACACACAAAGGCACTAGGACATTTTGATCATTGCTGGGTTCACGGTACTTAATTTGGGTGTCTAGTGACAGAAAAGCATCTGAAGATGTGAGAAAAAGTGAAAGTCTCTCAGTTGTGTCCAACTCTGCGACCCCATGGACTATACCCAGGCCAGAATACTGGAGTGGGTAGCCTAACCCAGGAATCAAACTGGGGTCTGCTGCATTGCAGGTGGTTTCTTCACCAGCTGAGCTATCAGGGAAGCCCTGAAGATGTGAGACAAGAATTTAAACTTCAAATCATGCAAATAATTACTTTCCAAGAAAGGACTCCTTTTAAGATTTAAATCAGTAGTTTATTTCTGTGTTAAGAGGGCAGTTTGCAGACATAGTTGAAGAGTATCATTCTTTAAAGTCTTTGAAGTTGTGAGACAAGACATGCTCCTCCGGCAACGGGGAGCCCTGCAGAGAACACTCCTGATATGTGACAGACATGATGCTGGGCCTTTGTGGTCTTCCTCCCCCAGACCCAGACCTGCAATCTCATCACATGGGGAAAAAGCAGACAAATCCCAGTCAAGGGGAATTCAACAAAATGCCTGACCATCCCTCCTCAAGACCGCCAAGGTCATGAAAAACAAGGAAGTCTGAGAAACTCTCACAGCAGGGAACCTAAGGAGATGCGTGACTGCATGTAATGTGGTGTCCTGGGTGAGGTACTAGAACAGAAAGGGGACATTATGTAAGAAAGCAAATACAAATACACTGTGGACTGCAGGGTATTTTTCTTTGAATTACAATCCATAAGAGGAAGGTTGACCTCAGTTGAGTCTTGCTGCCTTTCTGAGCTCAGCATAGCATCCAGAGCAGCTATGATGGGATCTGCTGTGACCCGCCACCGCAGCCTCATCTCCTTCTCCTCCTCACCTCCTCTTCTCCTTCTCCTCCATATCATCTTCATCTCCTCCTCATCTCCTCTGCTCCTCTTCTGTGTTTTTAAATTGTTCTGCTAGATTACTTGTGATGAAATGTCTTGGTCTTTTCTTACCTGAGAGATGAAATATTAGATAAATAGCTGATTTTGGGGTTGCTGTTTGCATTTGAAGTGGATTGGAAGATAGCAGCCTTAAGTATCTAAATTTTGTTGTATGTCTCAGTAAGGTGAATAGCAGTTGTTACCTTAGGACACAAAGAAATGTAAATAAGTCGTATTTGAGTTGAAAAATTACTTGGTCTGTCCTAATAAGCAAGCCAGGCATGCCTCAGAGAAACTAACTGTCTTCATACAAAGACACAGAATTACAAGTTGAGAGAGGAGCTTATAGGGTATATATATTATCTTACTTTATAGATGGAGTGAATCAAGACTTAGATGATGACTCAGAGCTTGTTTGACAGTTGTATTGTTTACTAAGAAGGTGGGTAAGTAGTTTTTTCTGTGTGGATTAGTCTCTTCCATTTTGGTAGGTTCATCAGTGTCTTCCTTGTGACTTCGTAATTTTAGAGAGAACATAAGTCTGTGTTGAGCATTAGATTTATTACTCATCTGGCTTGAGGCTGATGGTCATTTTGGAAAGCATTCCTGCCCTACCTGGCCAGTTTCTGAGAGTGACAATTTGCATAAATTACCACAAATAGGGTAAAAACACCTGTTTTTCTTTAGCATTAATGGACGTTGTTTTTTTTATCATTCATCATGTCCGGAAGCTGGATTTAAGTATGAGTTATTTATTGTCACTCTGAGTTTCTGAGACTACTGGCTATCATTTCTGGGCAGTCAGGGAACATTTTTAGTGAGCAGCATTTTCCTTCTTATGGTGGGTCCTCATTCTTTTCACATGTGGGCCTCGCTGAAGTGAGTGTGTCTGAACTGGCAGAAATGAGATAGGTATAAACTCTGCTCTCAAGAACTTTGCTGTCCAGATAAGCTTGTGGTTACTTGTGCTGTACATCTCTTGAGTCGTGTGAAATACAGAGGACAGGGGTAACGAGGATGCTCTGGGAGAGGTGGGCATGGTGCTTGGCTTTGCCTGAACAGATGAGCTTTTCATAAGAGGAGTTACAGGCCCAGATCAGATGGCCATGTAGGGACTTGTAACTGAGAGCAAGGATGGCTCCATGGAGCCAGTTTCCTGGAGGCTTGGTCTTCAGTGTCAGGAGGTTTCCAGAGGTGTGAGATGCCTTTGGGGAGAAAGGAATTTCAGCTGTTAAAGAAAGACATGCCAGTGGGAAAAGTTGAAATATATTTGGAAAATTCCATGATGGGGGATTGACTGTTGCTGAATCCTAGCCTTTGTAATAGATGAAGGGTGATACTGTTGATGTGATTTATGCCTGTTTATGGGACCCTCACCCTGACTGAGGTCACGTGTGTCAGTCAGCTCTCTTCACTGTAAAGTTACTCTCTTCCCGTTATTCAAAGAGAGCCAACCTTTAAGGGGTGACTGATGCTGTATAAAATATAGGTATTATCAACATATTGCGATGAAAACCAATCCATGAAAATGATGGGTATTCCAGACCAGTTATCAGGCCTAAGAAAATGGCAAATGCTAGACTTTACCTGCGTTTTGAAAAAGATCCTCATCTAAAGTTGACCTTCTCCAAAACTGGTACCTAATGGTGGTTTCCTTTAGATAAGGTTTTAATAGGGAGGCAAGAAGTAGTTAAGAAGTGAGTTTAGAGGTAACACTTGTCTTAGTGTCTGGTGTGAAGTCCTCACTCTGTAAATGTCAGGCAGCACTTCCATCATCATCATCTTCCTTGTCCTTGAATCACTGAAGAGCCTGTACACTGGACACCAGTGCATCCAGATTCTTAACAACCGGTCTCATCATTTCCACATTTATTTGAATTTCTAAAAAAGTTTTAAGACAAAAAATTTAATCATTTTTCAAGGTATAACAAATTTCATTATTGAAATATAATGAATGGTTTTTGCGAACTTTGATTGTCTCTTTAAGAGGTGGCGTGGGCTACTTAGGGAGATCGCCTCTTGACTGCAATGTTGCAGTTCCTAAGCAACCACTGCCAAATTTGTCTGCACGTCACACACACTTGTTTGTTATCCAAGATGTTTGGAATTCTTACCCTTGTACCAAAATAGACCAGGGAGGATGGAGCAGGACTGTACCGTGTCAATGGGCTGCACTCAAGCATCCCTTCCAGAGGCATCTCTCTGGCAGGAGAAAACAAGAAGCAGTGAGTCCTCACGAGGAGGAAGACTCCTGGAAGACCAGCCCAGGATGGGGCCTATCTGTGGCCCTGCTTCTCCATCCTCCCTGGCTGCTCTGGCCAGCAGGGCGGGCTGTTGAAGCAGGTCAGAGGTGCTGCTGCTGGAGAATGTGATCGCCTCCATGGTTGCCAAGGCCACTGAGGGTTATTACTGTGGATGAAAGGAACACTTGAGTCTTGACTGTGATCCCCTGTCATTAGTGACTCTAAAGGTCTCTTGAAAGAAAGAGAGAATCCTTACTATGATTTTTCCTCAATAAATAATTGTTGACTAATCACAAACTGTTTTTCCAGCCCAATTAGAACAACATCTGCTTCGTAACAGGACTCTGAAGCATTGCCGCTTGCTTCTGGGACTCACCCCCTGACCTGTGAAGGAATGAAGGAACAGCAGGGACCTGGGAATGGCACCTGCCTTGAAACAGCATTCATGGAGAATGTCTGGATGCTCCAGCCGAGTAGTTTTTATGAACTGTTAATTACATAGTGTACTGCGACCCAGTCCACTAAAACTGCAATGAGCATGTTAGTCTCTTGAGAATTTATAAATATATGTGTGTGCATATCATGTTTGTGTGTGAATATACACATATGTATAAACACATCTATATATATATATATGCATATATGTATATATGTACAAAGTCTGGATTTCTTCAGAGTCTGGATTATTTCTTCAAAGTCTGGATACCAAGGTCACACTACTTGAGAGTGGGGAAACTGAATTCTCGTAGAAGCTACACAATTTACTTCTTCAGTGACCTTGGCCAAATCATTCCTTTTCCTGGCTTCAAATTCCTTGTCTCAGGAGCTGGTTAGTTAGGCCTCTTCAAGCTCCAAGATATTCACGTGGTTTTCGAGATTACTGCTGCATCTGGACAGAGCCCTAGCACCCTCAGACCAGGGCAGTGCATCAGCTTCTGCCTGTGAAATGCCCAGTCTGCCATTCAGAATAGACTGGGTTGGGTGTTAAAACCAAGGATCCCCTTGATTGGTCTCTCTGTCTGCTTGGCACTTTCTAGATTTTAGCTTAAGTGTTAGCAGAAAGAGTGAAAGTGTTGTGTTAGTTGCTCAGTCATGTCCAACTCTTTGTGAGCCCACCAGGCTCCTTCATCCATGGGATTCTGCAGACAAGAATACTGGAGTGGGTTGGCATTTCCTTTTCCAGGTGATCTTCCTGACCCAGGGATCGAATCCTAGTCTCCCACATTGCAGACAGACTCTTTACCATCTGAGCTACCAGGGAAGCAGAAAGAGTAGAACTCCTCAGTTCCTGGTTTGCTTTTATTTTTTCTTTCCAAAATTATGTTGTTCAAATAGAGGAGTCAGGGAAGATTTTCAAGGATTTGAAACCCGCAGTGGGTGAGGTAATGGCAAGAGTGCCCCTTTGCTTTGTAGGCAAGGCAACTGCAGGAAGAACTCAGATCACTGGTTTTCCCTCTGTGGCTTTTGGGCAGGTGTTTGGAGTGATAGGTAACACAGCACCATCTCAGAACCCAAAGGAGTTGGGCTCTTGCTTCCTGGGCCAGGACTCTGCTTCGCTAGCCCCCAGAGAGCTGGCATCTTTTAGTATCTCCAGGCTGGCAGGAAGAAGTGGGGCTCACTCCTCTTCCAGGGACCCCTGAGCAGGTGCATTTCACATGACCCAGCAGTCTGAGTAGGTCACTGAAGTGATAGGATTTTTAAAACAGAAAAATTTTCTCCTCGTCCATGAGTTTTGAATTTAATCTTTTTTCCACAAGACGAGAAATCAGACAGTTTATCTTAGCTTGTCTGTGAAAGGGTCTTCATGCGATCAAGCCTCTGTTTTCATTCTTGACTTTTATCGTGAGAATAATTTTTAAAGACTCCAATATCAGTATCAATGTTCAGGATGCAGCAGCTCCTATTGATGTGGTTGATGAGACATAGGACCTGGAATGCAGAGCTGGAGTCGAAATTACCACGAAGAGTCCGCAGGTGATCCATGAGCTGTTTGGTGCTGTAACCGGCTCTTTTGTCACATCCTTCAAGTATGTGTGGAATAAAGGAAAACCATGATTCTAGTCCTGTGTTTCCACATGACCACTGTGACCTTAGGAGAGTGTCTGTGCTTCTGTTTTTGCACTTGTAAACCGGCCTTGATTGTGTCCCGTGTCAGGGGTGTGTAAAACCTCCCAGTTTGCAGATCTTACATCTCAGGGGACAACCCAAGTTGGTATTAGAGGCCATATCTTGTAGCTGTTCTTCAGGTTCTGTGTTTGAAAAGCTGAAAGATTTGGGGGCTTTTAACTGGACATGAACTGATACAGTTATTTGGGTGACATCACCCAAATAATGAGTCTTGTTGGTCCTTTTGAAATGGGCCTCAGTCAGTGTAGCTGTTGCAGTTTTATCCTTTCCTTAGGGCACCACCCACTTACGTTTCCTCAGGTCATAAAATTTGGAATTTTGAAAATTTCAAAGAAATAGATGCACACTTTACAGCTCCTTAAGATCGTGTGCTTGTAGTTAAATTGTTGAGCACTATTTCTGAGTAAATGAGATAATTAAGATTTTTCAAGAAATACATGAGAGGATAAACCATTTCTGCCAGCGATTAAACACCACAGCTGAGGAACCTGATGAGTGGAGGAGGTGTTTGTGGGAGTGCTCTTCATCATCCCGAGGACTATCCTGACTCTAGTGCAGGAAATCTGTCCAGAGGCACGTAGCATGGTGACACTCATTCAGAGCTCATGCACTGAACCTTACCACATCTGCAGTTAACTTTCTCCATTGAAATCTTGAACCTGTCAAAGTCATCCATGAAGGTTGGAAGCAACTTCTTTCAAACTCCTATTAATGTTGGTCTTTTGAGCTCTTTTCATGGTTCATGAGTATTCTTAATGGCATCTGGAGTGTGAATCTCTTCAAGAAGGCTTTCAGTTTGCTGTGCCCAGATCCATTAGAGGAATCACCATGGTAGCTATCATCTTATGAAATGTATTTCTTAAATGTTGAGACTTGAAATCAAAACTTATTCCTTGACCCATGGGCTGCAGAATGTATATTGTGTTAGCAGGCATGAAAACAACACTGCAGAGCTCAGTGGTCACCTGTGGGTGAGGCCAGTGAGACTCAACAGCACTCTGTATTGTCTGCCGCTTACTATGCACGCGTGGCTTTGTTGGACCTTTGACACTCTTAGGGCATCAAGGGGTGATGAGGAAGAAGGTGGTGTGACTGATGCAGGTCAGACCTTCATCAGTGTGTTTCTAGTATGTTCCCATGACGATGGAGCTTTGGGGAAGAAGATGACTTACCTTGTTTAATTGGGAGAAATGAAATACTTGAATAGTCAGTTACTTTTTCAGTGGGTGTCTTTCTGACTTTTTTTTTTTTTTAACTCAACATTTAACTTTTAATTGTGGTAAAATGAACAGAACATCAAATTCACTATCTTAACCATTTTTACATGCACAATTCAGTAGAATTAAGTACATTCACACTGTTGAACAATAAGCATCCAGGATTCTTTTCATCTTGCAAAACTGAAACCCGTTGAACACCTCTCAGTTCTCTCCTCCCCCAGTCCCTACAACCATCTTTCACTTTCTTTTTTTTTTTTTGAGGCTAATTACTTCACAACATTGCAGTGGGTTTTGTCATACATTGACATGAATCAGCCATGGAGTTACATGTATTCCCCATCCCGATCCCCCCTCCCACCTCCCTCTCCACCCAATTCCTCTGGGGTCTTCCCAGTGCACCAGGCCCGAGCACTTGTCTCGTGTGTCCCACCTGGGCTGGTGATCTGTTTCACTATAGATAATATACATGCTCTTCTCTCGAAACATCCCACCCTCGCCTTCTCCCACAGAGTCCAAAAGTCTGTTCTGTACATCTGTGTCTCTTTTTCTGTTTTGCATATAGGGTTATCATTACCATCTTTCTAAATTCCATATATATGTGTTAGTATGCTGTAATGTTCTTCATCTTTCTGGCTTACTTCACTCTGTATAATGGGCTCCAGTTTCATCCACCTCATTAGAACTGATTCAAATGAATTCTTTTTAACGGCTGAGTAATATTCCATGGTGTATATGTACCCACAGCTTTCTGTATCCATTCATCTGCTGATGGGCATCTAGGTTGCTTCCATGTCCTGGCTATTAAAACAGTGCTGTGATGAACATTGGGTGCACGTGTCTCTTTCAGATCTGGGTTTCCTCAGTGTTTATGCCCAGAAGTGGTATTGCTGGGTCATATGGCAGAAGGAGGCAAGGATATACAATGGAAAAAAGACAACCTCTTTAACAAGTGGTGCTGGGAAAACTGGTCAACCACTTGTAAAAGAATGAAACTAGAACACTTTCTAACACCATACACAAAAATAAACTCAAAATGGATTAAAGATCTAAATGTAAGACCAGAAACTATAAAACTCCTAGAGGAGAACATAGGCAAAACACTCTCCGACATAAATCACAGCAGGATCCTCTATGACCCACCTCCCAGAATATTGGAAATAAAAGCAAAAATAAACAAATGGGACCTAATGAAACTTAAAAGCTTTTGCACTACAAAGGAAACTATAAGTAAGGTGAAAAGACAGCCTTCAGATTGGGAGAAAATAATAGCAAATGAAGCAACAGACAAAGGATTAATCTCAAAAATATACAAGCAACTCCTGCAGCTCAATTCCAGAAAAATAAATGACCCAATCAAAAAATGGGCCGAAGAACTAAACAGACATTTCTCCAAAGAAGACATGCAGATGGCTAACAAACACATGAAAAGATGCTCAACATCACTCATTATCAGAGAAATGCAAATCAAAACCACAATGAGATACCATTACACGCCAGTCGGGATGGCTGCTATCCAAAAGTCTACAAGCAATAAATGCTGGAGAGGGTGTGGAGAAAAGGGAACCCTCTTACGCTGTTGGTGGGAATGCAAACTAGTACAGCCACTATGGAGAACAGTGTGGAGATTTCTGACTTTTTAAACCCTGACCTAGAGTGAGAAATACATCTGTTATCCCAACCCAGTACAAACACGGACCCATACATGCAGAGCCCAAGCACACCTTCACTATTGCACTCACTGCCTTGTGGATTGTGAGTCTGGGCTTAAAATCAATGTTTAGTTTCCTTTCTCTCTGAAGGCCAGAAGGGTAAACCCATGGTTAGGGAAGGGAATGAGCTGTCACAGCCACATGGAGATGTGCTGTGGGCTGAAGCATGAGTAGTGTTTGGTAGAGTGTATAAGACATATTGTCATTTGTATGCTTGATGGACTTGTCACTGGGTAGTCAGCCTGGCTTTTAACCCTTTTAAGGAAAATTCTTACACAGTAAAGAGCGTAGGTATGATTTTTCCATGGTGGGGTGATTAGTGGTGTGATCCCTTCAGTTTTTAATGTTGTATTTCACTCTTGGAATTCTGAGATGAGAAACAAGGCCATGAAAAAGAAAATTTATCATCTACAAGTAGTTTAACAGGAAGTCGTGGTTCCAAGTTGGAGTATAGAAGGAAACCAGAACTTGGTGAAGTAATCCAAGTTCTAGGTGTTTCTTAGGAGTTTATTATCTGAGTTGCATAGGTGAAACTGGTTTTATGAGTCAGCATTTACATGTAGAGGTGTTTTTAAACTTACAAAGTGCTATTTGCAGAATACTTTCATTTCATAGTTCTTTTTATTATATCGGCATTATTGAGATATTTCACATATGCAGTACAATTCCCCTATTTAAAGTATGTAATTAAGTAGTTTTTAGTATATTCACAGAATTGCAACACCATCACCATGATCTAAATTTAGAACATTTCTGTCAGTCTAAACAGAAACTTAAAGCCCATTACTAGCCATCCACCTTTTCTCCCAAGCTCCCAGCTTTAGCCCACCACTCATCTCCTACTAGTCTCTGAATCTGCCTACTTGGGATATTTCACATCATTGTCTTTTGTGAAATATCTTTCTTTCACATAGCATGGTATCTTCAAGGTTCTCTTATGTGGTAGCATGTATTAGTGCTTCATTTTGAGCTAGTTTGAAAGCCAGCTTTTCACCACAAGTATGATATTAGCTGTGAGCTTTGGTAGATGCCTTTCTGTTCCCGGTTTGTTGAGTGTTTTTATAATAAAAAAGTGTTGGGTTTTTGCCAAATACTTTCTCCATTTTTCTTTTTTTTCCCCTAAGTTTTAAGCCAGCTTTTTTTCATTTGTCTACTTATAATAGTGTATCACTTTAAATGATTTTTGGATGTTAAGCCAACCTTGCAGTCCTGGAATAAATCCCAATTGGTCATGATACATTATTGTTGTTCAGTTGCTAAGTCATGTCTGACCCTTTGTGACCCCATGGACTGCAGCTTGCCAGGCTTTCCTGTCCTTCATTATCTCCTGGAGTTTGTTCAGACTCATGTCCATTGAGATATCAATAGCCTCAGATATGCAGATGACACCACTCATCTGGCAGAAAGTGAAGAGGAACTAAAGAGCCTCTTGATGAAGGTAAAAGAGGAGAGTGAAAAAGCTGGCCTAAAACTCAACATTCAAAAAACTGAGATGGCATCCGGTCCCATCACTTCATGGCAAATAGAAGGGGAAATAGTGGAAACAGTGACAGACTTTATTTTCTTGGGCTCCAAAATCACTGCAGATGGTGAATGCAGCCATGAAATTAAAAGACACTTGCTCCTTGGAAGAAAAGCTCTGACCAACCTAGACAGCATATTAAAAAGCAGAGACATTACTGACAAAGGTCCATCTAGTCAAAGCTATGGTTTTTCCAGTAGTCATGTATGGATGTGAGAGTTGGACTATAAAGAAAGCTGAGTGCCAAAGAATTGATGCTTTTGAACTGTGGTGTTGGAGAAGACTCTTGAGAGTCCCTGGGACAGCAAGGAGATCAAACCAGTCAATCCTAAGGGAAATCAACCCTGAATATTCATTGGAAGGACTGATGCTGAAACAGAAGCTTCAATACTTTGGCCACCTAATATGAAGAGCCAGTTCATTAGAAAAGACCCTAATGCTGGGAAAGATTGAAGTCAGGAGGAGAAGAGGATGACAGAGGATAAGATGGTTGGATGGCATCACCGACTCAATGGACGTGAGTTTGAGCAAGCTTTAGGAGATGGTGAAGGACAGGGAAGCCTGGTGTGCTGCAGTCCATGGGGTCTCAAAGAGTCAGACAAGACTGAATGACTGAAAAAACAATATGTCCATTGAGTTAGTGATGCTATCCAGCCATCTCATTCTCTGCCTCCCCCTTCTCCTCCTGCCCCCAATCTTTCCCAGCCTCAGGGCCTTTTGTGATGAGTCGGCTCTTCACATCAGTTGACCAAAGTTATTGGAGCTTCAGCAACAGTCCTCCCAGTGAATATTCAGGGTTGATTACCTTACGATTGACTGGTTTGATTTCCGTGCTTTCCATGGGATTCTCAAGAGTCTTTTCCAGCACCACAATTTGAAAGCATCAGTTCTTCAGTGCTCAGCCTTCTTAATGGTCCAACTCTTAGTTCATACATGAGTACTGGAAAAACCATAGCTTTGACTATATGGGCCTTTGTCAGCAAAGTCATGTTTCTCCTTTTTAATATGCTGTCTAGGTTTGTCATAGCTTTCCTTCCAAGGAGTAAGTATAATTTCATGGCTGCAGTCACCATCCGCAGTGATTTTGGAGCCCACGAAAATAAAATCTGTCACTGCTTCCACTTTTCCCCTTTCTATTTGCCATGAAGTGATGGGACCAGCTGCCTTGATCTTAGTTTTTTGAATGCTGGGTTTTAGCCAGCTTTTTCATCCTCCTCTTTCACCCTCATCAAGAGACTCTTTAGTTCCTCTTCAGTTTCTGCCATTAGAGTGGTGTCATCTGCATACCTTAGGTAGTTGATTTTTCTCCTGACAATCTTGATTCCCGCTTATGATTGATCTAGCCTGGCATTTTGCATGATGTACTCTGCATATAAGTTAAATAAGCAGGGTGACAGTATACAGCTTTGATGTACTCCTTTCCCAATTTCGGGGCTTCCCTCATAGCTCAGTTGGTAAAAAAAATTCCGCCTGCAATGCAGGAGATCCTGGTTTGATTCCTGGTTTGGGAAGATCTGCTTGAGAAGGGATAGCCTACCCACTCCAGCATCTTGGGCTTCCATTGTGGCTCAGCTGATAAAGAATCCGCCTACAGTGCGGGAGACCTGGGTTCAATCTCTGGGTTGGGAAGATCCCCTGGAGAAGGGAAAGTCTACCCACTCCAGTATTCTGGCCTGGAGAACTCCAGGCCATGGGATTACAGTCCATGGGATCGCAAAGAGTTGGACACGACTGAGCGACTTTCACTTTCACTTTCCCAATTTTGAACCAGTCAGTGGTTCCATGTCCGATTCTAACTGTTGCTTCTTGACCCACATGCAGGTTTCTTAGGAGAAGGTAAGGTAGTCTGGTATTCCCATCTCTTTAAGAATTTTCCACAGTGTGTTGTGATCCACACAGTCAAAAGCTTTAGTGTAGTAAATGAAGCCGAAGTAGATATTTTTCTGGAATTCCCTTGCTTTTTCTATGAACCAGTGGATGCTGGCAATTTGATCTCTGGTTCCTCTGCTTTTTCTAAATCCAGCTTGTACATTTGAAAATTCTCGGTTCAAATACTGCTGAAGCCTAGCTTGAAGGATTTTGAACATAACTTGCTAGCATGTGAAATGAGCATAATTTTACAGAAGTTTGAACATTCTTTGGCATTGCTCTTCTTTAGGATCGGAATGAAAACTGACCTTTTCCAGTCCTGAACCCACTGCTGAGTTTTCCAAATTTGCTGACATATTGAGTGCAGCATCACCTTTTAGGATTTGAAATAGCTCAGCTAGAATTCCATCACCTCCGCTAGCTTTTGTTCATAGTAATGCTTCCTAAGGCCCACTTGATCTCATACTCCAGGGTATCAAGCTCTAGGTACGTGATCACACTATCATGGTTGTCCAAGCCATTAAGACCTTTTTTTTTTTGTATGGTTCTCCTGTGTGTTCTTGCCACCTCTTTTTTATCTCTTATGCTTCTGTTAGGTCCTTATCGGTTCTGTCCTTTATTGTGCCCATTCTTTCATGAAATGTTCCCTTGATACCTCTAGTTTTCTTTAAGAGAGCTCTACTCTTGAAAGTCGTGTTGAGTAGCAATCGTGGGCCCTGGTTCCACCTTGTTTCTTCTATATGATGCACAGGTCACAGGTTTTCTGAACTCCAGTTTGCTTGTTTAATCCAGATGAGGACTCTGGATTAGTCCAAAGTTTCAGAAGCCACCTAGGGGTTTTGTTAAAATGCAGGCTCTGGTTGAGCCAGTGTAGGGTGGCACCCAATTTCTTTCTTTCTTTCTTTTTTTTTTTTTTTGATGGTTTAATATGGTTTATTAAGCTGTGCCTTAGTACAGACGCTGGGGCTTGCCCATGGTGCTCTTAATGTACAAGGCTGTGACATTCTGCCAATTTTTCTTGAGCAATGACACCAGGAAGTTGACAGCTAAGTGGATGTTGTACACAAGCTCATCATCTGTCATCTTCACATGGCCAGCAGCCACTGCCAGACAAAACACCTTCTTCATCTGGAACTTGATCATGGACTTCACTTCATCAACTTTGGCCACGATGTTCTCATTATGGGTCAGCAAGGAAGGGAACTTGCCAGCCTTGTTCAGGCCTGGGCCCAGGATTTGGGGGATTTGCTTGATCAGAGACTCTGAAGCCAAAAAGGCATCGTATTTCTTGGCCAGCTTCTTGACCAGTTTCTTATTCTTGTTGAATTTCTTCAGCGCCTCAATGTCCATGTGGGGGTTATCCACAGCCTTGGCCTCATCACAATGCTGCTGGTCCCCCAAGACACACACGGAGAACTTGGGGCGGGGAGTGGACTTAAGCCTGACGGTGCCCGAGAAGCGTTTGTCTTTTTGAGGGTCATAGTTCTTCAGGCTGATCTGAAGCTCCAGTTTCCAAAAACCTTCCTGCGCTTGCGCTGGTTCCCATGCAGGACTTCCCACACTGCCTTGTAGAGGGTGTCACGGGAGACTTTGCTGCTCATGGGTCCCTACACGGCGAAACCGGAAAAGAGAGGGTGGCACCCAATTTCCTGTGTTTCTAACCATCTCTCTGGACCACACTTTTGAGTAGACAGTTTCGAGGGGTTATTTTATTTCATGCTCCCACTGGCCATACAGTGGAGGACTTGACTTTGTTTTACACATGAGGAAACAGCTTTTGCAGCTGATGGAGTCAGATGGCAGAACTGGAACCAGACTGGGGTCTAACTGGCCCTGAATTTATCCACGTGAAGTATAAACTTCATACTGCTTTCCATTTTCTCCTGGGTTTGCAAGAGCAACTGTGGTTCTCAAAGCTGTAAAAGCCACTTAGTAGGGAGAAGCTTAACTGTTGTGAAAATAAATATTGAGACAAACACAGAATAATAATAATTCTTTTTTTCAATAGAAGGAGAAAGTACTGTCATGGTATCAGTAGTGTTCAGGTAAATCCCATAGTGCGTTAACACAGGGACTTCATTGCTGTTATGCAGCTGTTTTAGGGTTATTTAACTTAGACTGATTTATTTAAGAAATCTTTAATCTGCTGTCAGCTTGGTAGCTGAGTCAAAAATCATGTTAACATTTTTACAAAATGATGGGGCGTGAGGCACTGTGTATTGGAACACATACAGGGCATTGAACATTTCTAGATAAATAGCTCTCTGTGTTGCAGTTTTTTAAACACTAAGAATACATTAGTGAATTATTCCTTGCTATAGGCTGATGTCCACAAATATCAAATAAACTACTACTATGTTTTGAGTCTGTAGGAATGTAAAGTTCATGTTCTTTTAAAATCCTTGTTCATGACTTTAAGTGTAGCAAACTTACTAAAATGTACTATTTTATTTTTTAAAGGCCAAATTCTAGGGTATAAGTTTTATGTGGAAAATTTCATCTCAGGGCAGAATTTTATAGCATAGTCATAAACCTCAAAGAATGGGAATCTGTAATGGACAGAGCCATCACCTCTGACCAGAGTCACCCTATTAGGCACACAAGACACATAAATGTCTCCAGAAGCCTCTGGCTCATGTAGAGCCACAGAGTCTACAGATTTTGAGAGTTAGTGTCTCAGTGGAATGCTCATAGTTCTCACGGGACCCACTGACTTACTTGCTTTGGTTAGTTTCAGGGCCCTTTGTTTGCAGACAGAACCCAGGATGAGTCCCGCCCAACTGTGAATGCTTGTAGGTCAGTCATGCTCAAGGTCTGTGCATTTTCTCCAGGACTATGTGTGTCACACAGGTCAGTGAACAGAGGGCCTTCACTGAGGGAACCTTGGGGCCGGAGGTGGGGGCTCAGCCCTGGTGGCCACCACAGCCCCTGTGAAAGGAAGAACAGACAAGAATCACTCACCTGTCATGGTTAGCCACACATCCTGTGGGTGCAGGTGAAGCCGCTGGGGGGGCGTGTTGGGGGCGGGCGTAGGGAGTAGCGATGCGCATGGTGTTAAGTGAGATGGCACCGGGAAGTTATTCTGTTACTTGTGTTAACATGTGGTGAGTTTATTTTTAATGAATAAATATTTAACATCTTTGGTTTTAATCTCAAATATGGTAAATGCTGGTAGATGTCATCCACATAGAGCTCTTTGGGGTAATGAGTCATGTTTAAGGGTACAGCGGGACCAGGGCCCTGGAGGGCCGCCGGCCTCAGCAGTGCAGGAGGGAGGGCCCGGGAGGGAGCACACTGGCCAGAGAGCTGGCTCAGGACGGCCTGAGAGCAGGTGTTGTTTGAAGATGGTTCTTCCCTTCTGAATGAAAGGCGAAGGCTTCTGTGCAGCCCCCATAGCTGAAGACTGTCTCCCCTTGCTTGTACTGAACTTTTTAGTGTGATATTAGGTCAGAAGAGTCAGATAATACATAAGGTTCTAGGTGCTGTTGTCCTGTTCAGACCAAAAGAAATAAAGATCCAGAGCAAGTAAAAAAACAAGCCATAAAAATCTTAGAAGAAAAATATTTTTAGAGTATTGGAGAGAAGACCTTTCTAATCAATGAGAAGCTTTGAAGTCATAAAGGAAAAAGATTATAACAATATTTGATGGCATAAAAATTTATATTATCTATAAATCCACGGAAAAGTTTCAAGAAGTGACAGACCAGGAGAAAATATTTGTAACAGGTGTAGCAGATAAGATGTGTAGCCATAATATGTAAAGACTGCTTACACATGAGAAAGCTACAAGTAAAGTGAACTTTACTTGTACTTATGAACATATGTACATATGAACCTACTTGAACATATGGACTAATATGAAGAAAAATACAAATTACCACTAATCATAGGGAAAGATCACAATCACTAGTAACTAGGGAAATGCAAATGACAAGAAGATACATGTTTTTGCCCCCCTCCCCAAATTAGTACAAATGGAAAGGGCCCAGCATCTGGGGCCACGAGGCAGGAGATTCCCTTCCCTCTCCCTGAGAAGAGCAAGTGTACAGGTCGTGTCAGCGTTTGGAATCTCTGCTTAGGGGTGCTCACAAGTGTGGGTCACACAAAATCTTTTTGATCATGGTAGAAAAAAGAAATCCAACCAAGTAAAGAGCAGTTGCCTAGAGAATGCAAGGTCCAGTGTTTCGTGTTAGGAACTGGGGAATGAGGTCTTGTTTAAAGATGTTTGTGATGTATTGAGTGGAAAAAAAGAACAATATATTTGTACAGCGATTCCATTCATTGAAAAGTAGAAAGCCCTTATTCAAGAGGTGAAAGACAGATACACACAATGGCTGAATTGTGCCCTGGATGACGTGGGCATCACAGTGAGAGCTGCCAGCTTGTGTAGGGGAACTTGTATATTATACACTATTTCCATATATGTTCTTTAAATTTTAAAGGAGTCTTCATTATTTTTTTATAATAAAAATACGTTTCAGATGAAACCAATGCATATCCCCAAATGTCCATAGAAGTATGACAATGTAATTTGATTGATTTGCTGCAAATGGTCATCTGCATAGCCTTCCATATTCAGAACAAGATGACATGGGCTGACAGCTTCCAAGTGAAGCCTTAACGCATGTAGAGGCGTGTAAGGCCCCTCACTGAAGTAATCCAAAAAGCAGTACAGTTTTCTTGAGAAGAGAAAACATTTGTCAATTCCAGGGCACAGGGCAACCTGAAAGGCAAGTTTTGAATACTCTGCTGTTCATTCACAAAATAGAAATAAAAGTCGGTAAAACAAGGCATTTTCTTAGGTTCAGTCTCTGTGCCGCATTGGCTGCCCTTGATTCCGTGCTTCCTGTCTGCCTGTCCCTGGAACTGTGGTCCCCTCCTAAGATGCCCACCTTGGGCTTGGTGGCCAGGGTGGGCCTCACCCCCTCCTGCAGGAGCGATCCTCCAGGTGGGCACCTGTGCCGTGGGTGCCCCAGAACCCAGCTTGGGCTCTAGAGTCTGTCCTCAGTCCACCACTTTGCCTGCCGTCAGGAACACAAAATGATGGAGGTGGGCTCCTCATTGCTCACGCAGCCTCATCTGTGTCCTCGGGGATGGGGTTTGGGGTCCAGTCACATGGGCAACACTGTGTCCTAGACACAGACAGTTGTGTGCAGGCAGAGCGTTGTAAAGAAGTGTTTTCTGCCTCACAAGTGTGTCACGCCCACAGCGTGTGAGGATAGACAAGGTCACGCGGGTGTCTGCAGCCGAGCTGCAGAGTCCCAGCCCTTGCCCTCGGACAGGCAGTGATTTCAGTTTCCTGGAGTTGCTGCCATGATGATTCTGATAGTGCTTTGTAGCTTCTGGGGGCTTCCTCCCCAAGGACGTACAAGTGCAGACAAGCCCCTGCCCACCAGCCATGAGGCCTTGGGTGTCCAGAGCACAGCAGAGCTGAGTGGACAGCTACCGTAGGGAGCCCAGTCATGGGCCAGGGGTGCGTCCAGCCCACCCGCCTGGGCCCTGCCGCTGCCCCATCCCTTGCCTGGCCTAGCAGGCCCATTTGTCAGTCTCTGTCCCTCAGGTGTGAAGTGGGGGCCAAGGGTGGGGTGGAGGATGGTGCCACAGGATGGGACTCGTGGGTTCAAGAAGACCCTCCTTCTAACTCCACAGGATGACGTAGGGCTGGTCCTGGGCTCTGCTTCCCACAGAAGCACTGGCACCCACACCCCCACACACACTGCTGGTGAATGCATGTGTGGGGAGTGTGTGGTTTCTGTAACAGCGCAGTGGGAACCCAGTGGAGACATGTCCCGTCCTTTCCCTGGGTGGTGCCTCTTCCCTCCAGGGTGCTGTGCGGCCTTGGGGAAATGCTTTGGGAATCATAGTTTCAACCTCTAGGGGCAGGGGGGTCTGGCAGGGACCGGGCCCTGAGCCTCTCATGTCCCTGGAGATGGAACCCAGGAGCCGCCTGCCCTGGAAGTTCCCCGAGTGGTGGCTGCCTGTCCCATGTGACATGGGTCCGTCTCAGGATAGAACCTGTCCAAGCAGCTGGGGCTTTCTTCCCTCACCTGTTAGCCACATGGCGATACCCTCAGGCAGCAGGCCCAGGGAAGTTTCTGTCCCTGGAGGGTCTGGGAGGGGGTGGCACCATGCCCGGCTGACGGCTCTCCTCTTCGTCACAGCGGAGCTGGAGTTCGCCCAGGTGGTCGTGGTGGTGGTGGTGGTCACAGTGATGGTCGTGGTTGTCTTCTGCCTGCTGAACCACTACAGAGCATCCACCCGGTCTTTCATCCACCGCCCGGGGCAGGGCCAGAGGCAGGAGGACAGGCCGCAGCTGGTAAGTATGGGCTGGGGCTGGGTCTCCCCGGGGGTGAGACTGGGGCTGGGAGCACTGGCACTGGGCTCAGCTCATAAATCCACCGCAAGGAATGCCCAGTTCAGGGCGCGATGGTCAGCGATGCATCCTGCATCCCTGCCTGCACTGTGAGCCGGCCCCTCAGCAGGGCAGGGCTGTGAGGGTACCAGCCGCCAGGGCATGAGGGCCGGCGGGTTGTGTGGGCCTCAGGTCTGTTGTCCCTGTGAGTGGAACTGAGGTTTCTCCAGTGTCCTGTGTCCCTGGCAGCCAGAGCCTGGGAAAGAGTGGGACTGCTGGGTGTTGCCCCCAGACCCACAGGGACAGTGTGGGTGCCTCCAGACCCACAGGGACAGGGGCCTGCAGGTCAGCCCTGAGGGAGGCTTCTCCCCCGCTTTCCCTTGTCCTCCGCCTCCCCTTCCTGCTGTATTTCCTCCCTGAATCCCCGTGCCGGGCAGGAGCGTCCCAGGGCTTGGATTTTTCTTTGATAAAACCAGGGAGGTGTGAATACCGCTCCCAGAGGTTTCACAAACTCATGATGCACATTTATACAGTGACCAGAAACTGTTCAGCTCAGGCCAGAGCTCCATTTCATGTCTAGTCAGGACATGGACACAGATGGGATCCTGGAGTGCTAGGGGTCGCTGCCCAGGAACGTGTCCCCCTCCTGGCAGCACTTCTTTCCCCTAATTTACCGCCTCTTCCCTTAGGGCTCCTGAGAGGTGCCACCTCCCTTCACGTGGCTCTGGGAGAACAGTGTGACCCGCTCACAGTCAGGGTCCCACCGGGGATGATCTGTGGCTGTCACGGTGTGGGGACGCTGCTGTAGTGATGCTCTAGGCCTGAGCGCACCCCCTCCACCCCGCCCCATCCTGCCTAGGGGCCCTTTGGTAGTCCCACTGATGCTGCTAATACACGTGGGTCTCATGACTGCTTCGGGGACGACAGCAGTGACCAGAGCCTTTGCCTGCAGTTCCCCAAGCTAGGAGTGTCCACAGGGAGCTTGCCTCATCAGAGGGTCTTGGTGTGGGCTCTGCCTGCCTTCGATCCCTAGGTCATTGAGTGGACGTGGGCCTGGTACCCACCAGTCGAAGAAACGTCACGGCGAACCCCAGAATCCCCTCATCAGCAGTGCTGTGGCTATTCTTGGTGGTATTTTCTGTCTTGGGGGAGGCTGGGGCTCTCCGAGGCCATTTGTGTGTGGGGAGGGGTGCACAGCAGGAGGCTGAGAACTGTAGGAGGGTGTGGGGTGAGGCAGCTTCAAGGTGCCCTTCTGAATGCCCAACATCCAGCCAGGCTCCCCACAAGGGGCCTAGAGGGGCCGGGCTCCCCGTGGCCTGGTGTGGTTTGTGCTGCTTTGGAGGTGGCCAGGGTTCGGAGGTGCAGTGTCTGCTGTCTGCATCCCAGAAGCCCCCATGCCTGCTGTTGGCAGCTGGTGGGTGTGGTGCGCCCCCTGCTGGCCTCCCTGTACGTGAGCATCCAGGGCTCTGAGCCAGCGCGTTGCCTGGACTCCTGCACTTCTGTGGGCCTTTTGGCCCATTTGTTCTGGAACCGTGTGAGGTCTCCACAACCATGTTAGTAAAGAGTGTGTTTATTTTAAAGTGGTGTGAGAAGGGCTGGGCATGTAATTTATCAGCTTCTAGGAAGTTTGGTTTAACACTGTTGGTTAATGTTATTTTTACATATTTCTTGGGGGAAGAGTTGATAGTCAAGGTGGAACAATGAAGCCCAATAGTCAGGTTTTGTTTTTGAGGAGAGGCTGAACATGTAGATGTTCTGATGTGGTTGAGGAAACTTGACTCCTTTTCTGCACTAATAGACTTTCCCTTCATCCAGAAGGGAAAGGCAAGCTGGGCCCTCAGTAGCTGTGACAGCCCTCTGGGAAAAGGTGGGTTGGATCAGTGGCCCCTTTGGGCCCAGCTTACTCAGTTTTGGAGGCTTTGCTTTGTGCAGTCATAGCCCTTTCCTCATGTGGCCCCTTGCTGCCCCCACAACCTGTGGAAGTGTCGACATACTTCTTTGCCAAGAGAGGGACAGATGGAGGCTGTTTTGGCAAGGCTAGTGAGCCTGCATCACCACAGTGTCCCTGAAACGCCATTTCAGGGGGCCAGAGCAGTAGGAGGGACCAGCACTAAATTTGGTGGAAGCAGCCATTTCTGGATGAAAATGAAAAAGAGCTATCAATCAATTGGCTGCAGTTAAGTTACAAGAAAAGGAAATGCTTCAGTAGTGGTAGCAGCAGTAAGTGGGTTTGTGATAAAAAGCCATGTGTTCTTTCTGAGGGAGTCTGCTCTTAGTATTTAGAACCTTTTTTTTTTTTTTTAATTTAGTTATTTTTGGCTGCAACACTGGATCTTTGTTGCTGTGCAGTGGGCTTTCTCTAGTTGTGGTGCATGGGTTTCTCATTGCAGTGGCTTCTCCTGTTGTGAAACACTGGCTTTAGTTGCTCCAGCTTCAGTGGTTGCAGCTTGTGGGCTCTAGAGGAGCTGAGTAGTTGTGGCACATGGGCTTAGTTGCTTCATGGCATGTGGAATCTTCCTGAACCAGGGATCGAACCCATGTCCCCTGCTTTGGCAGGCAGATTATTATCCACTGCTCCATCAGGGAATCCCTATAGAGCCTGGTTTATGTGAGTTTGGAATTTTCTTATTTGTTCTCTGAGGATGGACTTGATTTTTGGTACCAGCCAAAATCCATTTAGAGTTAAATCTCAAGATGCAGTTGATCAGGTTACTGATACGATTTTGCTGCAAAGTCAGATGTGACTATTAGTAAGCCTGATGTTGTTCAGGCTACAGGCTGGTGCTGCAGAGAAAGGCCAGGAAGGACCCAGGAGGGGGTGGTGGACAGAAGCCTGGTCCCTGTTGTTAAGGCTCTTGTGATAAGGCTATGTTCATGTGTTCTGCTCATCTGCTGGTAAAGTTTGCTTTTACTTAGTCCTTAAAAATTGATGTGGTTTGTTCTGGGGAAGAAAAGTATTCTCTGAATTATCTTGATTCTAAGTGGCCCTTGTTGGGGTGGCTGACCTGGGCATCTAAGGGAGGTGGCTAGGATGGCTCTGCTCCTCCCCCACCAGCTCCACCATGGGAAGGCACGTGCCCTGAAAGGAGGCTCACAGTGTTTGGTCCTGAGCTCTCTGGTTCCCAGGCTGCTTCTTCTAGAAGCCCGACTGCTCACCAGCCTTGCCTCCAGCCCAGGAGGCCTCACAGTCCTCCTCTTGGGTTTGATTCTGGGCCTGTAGGCTTCCTCTAGCTGTTGATTGTTCTGAACAATAAAGGAGTCCCTTTGTTTTCCTCCCAGGAGAACTTCCTTCATTGTTTGTCTTTCTCTTAAGGGATATGCTCTACATTGAATCAAGTTGGGAGGAAAGTAGTCTTTGAGAAGTCTGATGATGGATAGGATGCCCAAGGTGGATAAGAGGAAGTGCTGGAAAGGACAGTCACCAGCGCCTAAGCTGTTAGTGTCGCCTGGGTGGAAAAGTCAGTACGACTGAGGAATCTGTCTGGGAAAAGGGAAGAAACAAGAGAAAATGGACTTTTGTTGTTGTTCGGTCGCTAAGTTGTGTCCGACTCTTTGCGACCCCATGAATGCCACGCCATGCTTCTCTGTCCATCAGTATCTCCCTGAGTTTGCTCAAACTCATGTCCATTGAGTCGGTGATGCCATCCAACCATCTCATCCTCTGTTGTCCTTCTTCTCCTGCCCTCAGTCTTTCCCAGCATCAGGGTCTTTTTCAGTGAGTCAGCTCTTGGCATCAGATGGCCAAAGTATTGGAGCTTCAGCTTCAGCATCAGTCCTTCCAATGAATATTCAGGGTTGATTTGCTTTAGGTTTGACTGGTTTGATCTCCTTGCTGTCCAAGGGCCTCTCAAGAGTCCTCCAGCACCACAGCTCGAAAGCATCAATTCTTTGGCACTCAGCCTTCTTTATCAGATGGCAAAGGTGTTGCTAAATACCCAAACATCAGCTTTAGCTGTGCTTTTCATCCTGGAACAGGGAGTAGAATAAAATTTCAAATATTTGAGGCCATATGATAATGTTCATTCGCTGTGAGGAACCCTTGGGTAGAAACTGAAATATCCAGCAGTGATCTTGCTTTATACAAACTGGCTGTGTCACCTCCAGCAAGTCATGTACCCTCCTTGGGCCTCAGTTTCCTCCCATCCAAAATGAGTGAGAATTGGCTCAGATCAGAGACCTTTAGATTGTCTGACCACTTTAACCAAATGTGTAGGAAAGACATGCCACGTAAATTGATACCACTTAACACTTCAAGAGGCTGCAACTCACAGTATGGAAAACACTGTACTGGGTGTATCCAGTGCCCAAATCTGATAATCCCTGTGATCCTCTGTGTATTGGAAGGAGAGTTTAGCTGAGAGCTACACCAAGAACGTTCGGTGCATGGGGTGGTCTCATGTGGTCACAGTGCCCATGGCCCCAAGGCAGCAAGTGGGCTTCAGCCACAGCTCATAGCACGAGCCAGTGAGCCATGGGCACAGATGGCTCTCTTTCAGTGCTATAAGGATGGTATCCTTTGGGTGCAAAAAAATCTAAGAGATACAGACAAAAAAAGAGTATTAGTACTCTAAGCACTTGTATATCAACATATTGAATAAAAATAATAACCCATATGAAATGGACAGATTCCTAGAAACTCCCTCCTAAGACTGAGTCCTGAAGAAAGAGATAATATGAATTGATCTATAACTAGTAAGGAGATTGAATCAATAATCAAAGACCTCCCAACAAAGAAATTTCCTAGACTAAATGGCTTAGCTGGTGAATTTTACAAAACATTCAAAGAATTGACACCAGTCCTCAGATTCCTCCCCCAAAATTGAAAAGGATGGAACACTTTTGAACTCATTTTATAGGCCAGCATTGCCCCAGTACCAAAACCAGACAAAGACACAACAGGAAAAGAAACCAATGGCCAACATCCCAAATAAACATTGATGCAAAAATCTTCAATGGCACTAACAAACAAGAATTCAGCAGCATAATAAAAGGATTATATCACCATGACCGAGTGGGGTTTATTTCTGGAATGCATGGAGGGTTCCACATTATGAAATCAATCTATGTAATTCACCTCATTAACAGAGTGAAAGGAAAAAAACTACATGATTGTCTCATTGATACAAAAAAAAACATCTAACATAATTCAACACTCTTTCATAATAAAAACATTCAGCAAACTAAGATCCAAGGAAACTACCTCAGCATAATAAAGTCATCTGTGTAAAGCCCACAGTGAACATAATACACAACAGTGAATGACTGATAGCTTCCCTCTCAGATCTGGAACAAGGAAAGGATGCATGTGTGCTTTTACCACTTCTATCCAACATAGTATTTAAGTTTTAGCTGGAGCAACAAGGCAAGAAAAGAAATAAAAGGTATCTCAGTAAGAAAGGAAAAAGTAAACATACCTCTCTTTGTAGATGACATGATATCTACATGCTTAAGAAATGCTTAAGAAAATGTTCAAGAAATCCCTGAGCATTCCAATTAATAATAAACACTAGAACTAATAAGTTCAGCAAAGTTGCAGGACACAAAATCAGCCCCCTAAAATCAGTTGTGTTTGTTTACACTAACAACGAACAATTCAAAAAGAAATTAA